>NW_027251579.1:681501-1022251 GCF_044704955.1 Pristiophorus japonicus | reverse complement strand
TGGGTTACAGACCCCCGGCACTATCTGGATGAAGACATTTCCCCTCATATCTCCTCTATCCTCCCCCCAATTAATGTACATTTCTGTCCACTGATAACTGGCTCCTCTGCCAAGAGAAACAGTCCATTCCTAACCACTATCCAGGCTACTCATGATTTTATACACCTCGATAAGTTCTCCCCTCTGCCTCCTCTGTTCCAAAGAAACAGACCTAGCATCTCCAATATTTCCTCATAGATAAAATTCTCCAGTCCAGATAACATTCTTGTAAATGTCCTCATCGCCATTTCTAGTGCAATCAGAGCTATTCTGTAATGTGGTGACCAGAACTGCATGCAGTGCTCCAGCTGCTGCCTAACCATTCATTTATAGAATTGATGCGTAACGTCCTTATTCTTTTATTCCATCCCTCGACTAATAAAGGCAAGTTTTCCATTTGCATTTTTAACAACATATTCTACCTGGCCCGCTTCCTTTAGGCATCAGTGGATCCGCTCTCCAAGCTCCCTCTGTTCCTCTACACTTTTCACTGTCTTAATATTTCAGAGAATTAGCACACAGTGCAGGTTCGATGATTTGACAATGTAAAGTACTGGGTGCTGCCTTTTTTTCTCGACGAGGTTCAAACCTTGCTCGCAGCGGATCTGCTCACTTTTGGACTCAATGCTGGTGATTGCTGATATTCTATAATCCACTTCCTCTGCAAGGCATTTCTCGTTTACATTTAAAATACGAATGATTGTCTGTCAGTTTGCATTACTGTCCTTCTAAAAGAGCTGATTTTGGTTAAAGATATTAATTCAAAAAATGATGTATTAATCAACTGTTCAGGATTGCATTCTGGGAAGCTTGGCCAAAGCCCAATGTGTGATTCAGGCCATGTGGAAAGCTACAGATAGGGACGACTCAAGAACTGTGGGCAATTGATTTAATAGCAGGTGCTGTCTGGTAGCGTCAGTCTGTGTAACCCATGGGGGGAGTGAATTGAAAGTTACAGGAAAGCTTGTTTATTTCAGCAGTAATGGTATCAAAGTAGCTGTTCTAAAGTGACAAGGGGAACATTGCCCATGAGACATTAAAGGTTACAGAGATGCAGGGTGCAGTACTCGGAAAGAGGCTAGAAAAAGGCCAAAGAGGAAATCAACAATCAATGAACCTCTCCATCTCCTGAAGCAGATTAAATGGCCATTCTGAGTTTCGCGTTGCATCACTGACTTAATGTTGTCTGAATCGCCAGCTGTCTGCCGTAGCTCCACTGGGAGTACAAACGCCACTGAGTTAGAAGGTTCACGCCTTATATATACGTTTTATACGTATTGATGAGATCACTACACATTCATCTCATTTCCTGAGACGATAGGTCTATTATACTTAATCTGTAAAGCAAATATTTCTTTTCGTAGGTAATGACACCAAAGCTGTGCCCATAAGTGTGACCTTGGTCTTCTCGGCACTGGTTTGTTGTCAATGGCGACGTGTCTGAAGCCACAGTGAGCCGTACCTACCCCGAGCCGGAGGTGAAATTCTACAATGTTCAATCTTTAACAGCGAGCGGCTGGAGAGAGTCACGTAGTATGGCACCAATTCCTGAAAAAGGCATTGAATCTCATTGATATCAAAGAATCCTTGAGCTCTATGCTGTGAAATTCAGAGCTGGGAATCTGAGCACAATTCGTTCTGACACAAAACGGGAGTGAACCCGCCATTATAAACACCAAACACCAAACAACCAGACTGACAAATCGTTCACTCACTTGTCTCCACATTGGCTGCTCCTAAATTGCACTTTGTTTCCAGCCTGTTCTACTCGTCTGGACTTCACTCGTTCGGCTCCAGAGACCATGGCCGACTGGCTGCCCCTGTCACACCCAGCGTCCCTCTGTCCTTTTGCCCCTTCACCCCCTACAAACCTCTTCGTTGAACAGCATCTCGCAACTCGTCCTCCGCTCCATTGATATAAACGAAAAGATTGTCAACCAGATCTTTCCTGTTGGTGAAGGTTACATGAATACTTGTTCCAGAGAAGATTCATTGATTGTAAGCACGTGGTTAGGGTCAGATGTGATTTTACTCCAATCAGTCTGAGAGAAGCGGGGTTAGGAGCAGAAATACCCCTTTTGCTTCTCCCTTTTTAGAAGGAGGCACAATACGAACCTTCTCGCTTCTAGGGATACAAGGAGGAACCTTTAGATCCAACGCTCTCACAATGAACTATTTCTGCCTCACAGAACACAAATTATGTTACATGCTCTTGGAGGAAAATGGAGAATTTTCCCTCCCGCTGCTTCCTCACTTAAGGAGAATGGACCGCGACCAGATCTTGGATCTCAGGTTATGCTCGTCTACTGATAATATCCTTCTATTGCTTCGTGTTTGGGCCACTTTTAATCAGGTCCATCGACACATTCTTCGAGCAACCCATCTCTTGCTGTGCTTCACTCTCTCATTCAACCTTTATTCCTATTAATCTAGAAGCAGGCGGGAATCAGAACACAATCCCATATCACACCCGTCTCTTCCCTGTTCGAGCCACGACATCATTCAATAAATGGTCTTTAGCACGTAAACTGCCTCCCAGTGTTGGGCACGGAGCGAAATAAGATTTCATCTCACGAGGTGTGCTCCTGTTCCCAACAGAGCATTAAGAACCATGTTTATATCCACCAGAGCAATTAGTGTTTGTAGTGCATCAGCAAATAAGGTAAAATAGGAAATAATAGTGAACCACGTTTGTAACAAAATTGTGGAATCCGTGACACCAATAGAGAGAAATTGCTTTGATTTAATAGTCATTACAGATAAATGTTTGCAAGATGGCCAAGGTTGGTACCCAATAATTCTAGGGATCTTGATATTTCCAAAAGACAAGCAGAGTATAAAAGGACTGTGGTAGCCCTGATAATAAAGGATGACATATGGTCAGTAGTGATAAAGGGACATGGCTCAGAAGACCAGGAGGTAAAATCAGTAAGGCAAAAGATAATAAATAACAAGGGGCAGAAAACACTTCTGGGATAAGTGTTGGAACTATACCGTTGGACGGACTATTAATCTACATAAAATTGGAGCTTGTAACAATGGTAATACATTAATCTTGGGGAAATTGAAATATACATATAGACTACGCAAATAAAATTGGCAAGGGTAGTCTGGGGGCTGAGTTCATGGAATGCATTCGAGACATTATCCTGGTCAATACTTCATGGAACCGACCAGGGAACAGACTGTTTTGCATGTTGTTTTGTTTGAAGAGACGGGGTTAATTATTCACATCATAGTAAAGGGTCCGCTGTAGAGGAATGATCAGAGTGTGTTGGAATGTCATGCTGATTCTGAGAGTGAAATAATTAATTCTGAAATGAGATCCTTAAAAATAAATAAAGCCAAAGATATAGTTTCTTTTTTAATTCAGATTCCAGTACCCGCGTTATTTTGCTTTTTTATAGTTTGGGGGGCGAGCTGGCTATTGTAGGTTGGAAAATGTGGTTACAATATATGACTGTAGATACATAGTTGCCATATTTTGAAGAAATATTTGAAAATTGTCAAGGAACATAGATTCCATTGATAAATAAAAACTCAATGGAATATGTGATCTATCCGTTGATAAGAGAAGAAGGTAGAGAGAGTATTAGATTAAAAGGGGAGGCTTATAATGTTGTCAAGAATAGTAGTAATCATGAGGATTCGGAGAGTTTCAGAAACCAACAAAGGATGACCAATAATTGATAAAATGGGGCAACATAGAATATGAGAGTAAACTAGCAAGACTTATCAAAATAATGTGTAAGAGCATTTTAACGTATGTGAGAAGGAAGAGAGTAGCAAAAGTAAGATTTGGCGACTCAGCGTCTGAGTCAGGAGATATTCTAATGGGGTGTGAGGAAATGAAGATATGTGAACAAATCTGTTGTATCTGCCTCCCAGTCGGAGATACATTATCATACAAAGACTAGTGGGGACAAGGGGTTAATTTAATAAGGAACATAACACAATAAAGGAGAGTAGAAAAAGTACTTGAGAAACGAAAGAGACTAAAAAGTGAAATATCCCATAGAACTGATGGTTTACATCCTCGGGATCTAAAAGAAGTGGCTGCAGATAGAATGGATGCATTGGGAGTGATTTTCCAAATTTACCTAGATTCCAAAATTATCCCAGCGGAGTGGAAGGTAGCCACTGTTAAATTCAAGAAAGGAGGGAAAGAGAAAACAGGGAACTATAGGTCAGTAAGCCTGATATCAGTCGTTGGGAAAAAGCTGGATTCCATTATTAAGGAGCGGGTAACTGGACACTTAGAAATTACATTTTGATCAGGCATCCACGAAGAACATTGTTAGGTAATTTTTTTCAGTCAAGGTGTGATCTAAAAACAAGAAAATTCCCATTTTGAATCTGAGTTGGTGAACGTCTTGCCTCCTGCCAGCATCGCAAAATAGGTCGTCTGCCTTAGGTAGCGGGCATTAGTCCTAAATCGAGAAACGATTAATAGTTACTTTACAAACGCCGCAAATCCTGACCGTGCCATTACTTTTGAGGACTAGAACAATCGGGCTGGCCCACTCAACATAAGAACATGTGAAAATAAGAATTTCTAACAGGAGTAGGCCATCTAGCACCTCGAGCCTGCTCCGCCATTCAATAAGATCATGGCTGATCTGGCCGTGGACTAAGCTCCACTTACCCGCCCTCTCCCCATAACCATTAATTCCATTATTGGTTAAAAATCTATCTTCTGTGATTTGAATACATTCAATGAGCTAGCCTCAACTGCTTCCTTGGGCAGAGAATTTCACAGATTCTCAACCCTCTGGCAGAAGAAATTCCTTCTCAACTCGGTTATAATTTGCTCTCACGTATTTTGAGGCTGTGCACCCTAGTTCTAGTCTCCCCGACCAGTGGAAACAACCTCTCTGCCTCTAGCTTGTCTATCCCTTTCATTATTATATTATATGTTTCTATTGGATCACCCTTCATCCTTCTGAACTCCAACGAGTAAAGACCCAGTCTACTTAATCCTCATCTCCAGTATCAGCCTAGTGAATCGTCTCTGTACCCCCTCCAAAGTTAGTATATCCTTCCTTAAGTAAGTTAACAAAAACTGCACGCAGTACTCCAGGTGCGGCCTCACCAATACCATGTACAGTTGCAGCAGGACCTCGCTGCTTTTGTATTCCATCCCTCTCGCAATGAAGGCCAACATTCCATTGGCCTTCCTGATTACCTGCTGCACCTTCAAACTAATTTTCTGGGATTCATGCGCAAGGACACCCAGGTCCCTCTGCACCGCAGAATGTGGTAATTTTTCCCCATTCAAATAATATTCCTTTTTACTGTTTTTATTTCCAAAGTCGATGACCTCACATTTCCCGACATTGTATTCCATCTGCCAAATCTTAGCCCATTCGGTTAACCTATCTAAATCTCTTTGCAGCCTCTCGGTGTCCTCTACACAACCCGCTTTTCCACTAATTTTTGTATCATCTGCAAATTTTGTTACACTACACTCTGTCCCCTCTTCCAGGTCATCTATGTACATTGTAAACAGTTGTGGTCCCAGCACCGATCCCTATGGCACACAACTAACCACCGATTTCCAACCCGAAACGGACCCATTTATGCCGACTCTCTGCTTTCTGTTAGTTAGCCAATTCTTTATCTGTGCTAATACATTTCCTCTGACTTCGCGTACCTTTATCTTCTGCAGTAACCTTTTGTGCAGCACCTTATCGAATGCCTTTTGGAAATCTAAATACACCACATCCATCGGTACACCTCTATCCACCATGCTCGTTATATCCTCAAATCCCTTCTGTCCTAATGCTGATCAATGTCGCAGAGATATTGTGGGGCTATTGATATAAATATAGGAATAGGAATGTTCAACCACTCCACACTGTTCCTCTACTAATGAGCTCATGGCTAATCTGTATCCAAACTCCATTCATCTGCCTCGGTTCGTTGTCCCTAAATACTCCCAAATTACTCAGTTTTGCCGACTCACTGAATCTATCAATGTCTCTTTGTAATTTTATGCTACTTACTACCTCATAAATCTTTGTTTCGTCGCAACCTTTGATCTATGGCTCTCTATTCTGTTCTTGAAGACATTAACGAATACAAGTGATCCTATATAACAACATAAGAGCGTAAGAAATAGGAGCATGAGTCGGCCATATGGCCCCTCGCGTCTGCTCCTGTATTTATTACGATTCTGGCTGAACCGATCATGAACTCAGCTCCACTTACCTGCCCGCTCACCAGAAGATCTTATTTCCTTATCGGTTATGAACCTATCGATCTCTCTCTTAAATTTATTCAATTACCCAGCTTTCACAAAAAGGTTATGCCCCCTCGTTCTAGTCTCCGCTGTCAGTGGAAACATCCTCTATGCTTCCATCTTGTGAAGGCGCTTCATAGTCTTAAATATTTTGCTAAGATCACGCTCATTCTTCAGAATTCCGATGAATAGAGGCCCAACCTCCTCAACCTTCCTTCATAATCAACCCTCTCATCTCAGGAATCAACCTAATGAACCTTCTCTGAACCTCCAACAAAGCAAGTATATCCTTTCGTAAATATGGAAAACAAAACTGTTGCAGTATTCCATATGATGTCTCACCAATACCCTGTATATCTTTAGCAAGACGTCCCTGCTTTATACTCCATCCCCTTTGCAATAAAGCCCACGATTCCATTAGCTTCCCTGATCACTTGCTGTACCTGCATACTAACCTTTTGTGAATCATGCACAAGTAACCCCAGGTCCCGCTGAAATGCAGCACTTTGCAATATTTCTGCATTTAAATAATAACTTGCTCTTTGATTTTTTTTGCCAAAGTGCATGATCTCACACTGTACTGCATTATGCTCCATCTGCCAACATTTTCCCACTCACTTAGCCTGTCTATGTGCTTTTGCAGATGTTTTGTTCCCTCCTCACACATTGCTTTTCCCCCCATCTTTTTATCATCAATAACCTTGGCTACGTTACACTCGGTCCGTTCTTTCAAGTGATTAATATAGATAGCAAATAGTTGAGGGTCCAGCACTGATCCCTGCGGCACCGCACTAGCGACTGTTGGGCAAACCGAGAATGAACACTTCATCCCATCACTCTGCATTCTGTTAGTTAGCAAATCCTCTCTCCATGCGCATATCTTTCCCCCAAACCCCGTGAACCTTTATCATGTGCAGTAACCTTGTATGTGGCACCTTGTCAATTGCCTTCGGGAAGTCCAACTATACAACATCCACTGTTTCCCCTTTATCCACCCTGTTTGTTACATATTCAAGCAAATTTGTCAAACATGACTTTGCTTCATGATGTAAGATATCTGTTCAGATTTTCTGCCAACTCCATGTTTCCCATTACTAATTACCCGTTCTCAACTTCTTACGGACCAACATTTATTAAGCCACTCTTTTCCTTTCTCTATTCCGGTATCTTGCTATATGTTTTTATATTTCCTGCTACTTTAATTTCATAGTCTTACTTTTCTATTCCTTTTCTTAATCAATTTTAATCATTCTTTGCTGGCTTTTAAAAGCTTCCAAATCTTCTATCCTCCCACTAGTTTTGACCAATTTGTTTGCAGTTGGATATCGTGGTTTTTAGCTTCAGTTAGCCACGGATGTATATTTTTTCTTTCACACCCTTTGTAAAATCCTTATACAATACCACAAATCCACACGAGGCACATTCTATGGACAAGGTCACTCTGTGACCTGCACCTTTATTCACAGGACCAAGAAGTGATGACCCTGCGTGGGACCTCTCTTTACATACCTGGATGTCAAGGTGAGGGATGTCTCCCACAAGTTCACCCGCTGTGGTCAACGTGCGCATTTCTCAAGTAGACACAGTATTGCAGTGTTGTTACATGAAGGTTACATTCATGATAGCCTTTTCTCCTCACTGGAATATATATTTCAGAAGAGTAGTGAAATATCTCCGTAATGTACGCCACTGTTCATTCCTCGTCCAATTTTCCCAGTCCACTAAACCAACTCTGCCCTCGTACCTTCACTGCAACGTGTATTTAAGCTTAGTACGCTGGTTTGAGATCCAACTATCTCAACCTCCATTTGAATTTGAAATCCAATCATGCTATAATCACTAATTCCGATTGGATTCTTTACTCGGAGATTGTTCATTAATCCTTTCTCGTTACACAGGAGCAGATCCAAGATCGCCTGCCCCCTGGTTGGTTCCGTTACATACTGCTCAAGGAACCTCTCCCTTATGCACTCTCTGAACTATTCCTCAAGGCTATCATGACCAATTTGATTTGTCCTTTGAATATGGAGGTTAAAATCAGCCATGATTATTGCTGTTCCATTTTTAGAAGCCCCCACTATTTCCTGGTTTATGGTCCGACACAACAGAGATCCTAGTCTTAGCGACTTATAGACTACGCCCACCAGTGACCTTTTTCCAGTTATTATTCCTTATCTCCACGAAAACTGTTAAACATCATGATCATTTGAGCCAATTTCGTTTCTCACTGTTGCAGTTCGTCCAGTATTGACCAATAGAGCTATCCCGACTCCGCATCCTTTCTGTCTGTCCTTCAGGTCAGACTCGTTTGTATTTTGTTGTGCCGTCAACTCATCTATTTTGTCACGAATGATATGTACAATTAGACATGGAGCTTTTAATTTTTTTTTACCCCATTTTCCTGTTTGCAGCCTCTCTCCTTCAAAATTACTTTCTTGATTTTTGCTTTATTATTCAAGATCCACTACCTTGAGAATGTATTTTCAGGTTCCCATCCCCCAGCTAAGCTACTTTAAACTCTCCACAAAAGCACTTGCAACCCTCGCCCCACCGCGCCCGCCCCCCCCCCCCGCCACGAGGTTTTTGGTCCCGGCTCTGTTGATGTGAAACTTGTCCGTCATTTACAGGTTCCACCTCCCCCCAGAAGCGGTCCCAATGCCTCACGAATCTCAAGCCCTCCCGCCTGCACCGTCTCTCCAGCCATGCATTCATCTGCTCTATTCTCCTATTCCACCTTCACAAATCCATGCTGACTCGGCCTGACTGCAATTTGCTTTTCCAACTGTCCTGCTATTGCTTCTTTAATAATGGAGTGCAACAATTTCCCAACCAAAGATTATAGGCTAACTGGCTGTAGTTTCCTTCCTTTTGTCTGCCTTCTTTTTTAAATAGGGCCGTTAGATTTGCAGTTTTCCAATCTGCTGGGACCTCACCAGCATCCAGGAGATTTTGGTAAATTACAACTAATGCATCAACTATCTCTGCTTCTCGGCCTCTTAAGACCCCAGGATGCAAGCCATCAGGTTCAGGGAATTTAGCAGCCTTTAGTCCCATTATAGTGCTGAATACCCCTTCGTTAGTGATATTGATTGCGTTAGGTCCTCCCCACGATTGCCCCTTGGCTATCTACTGTTTGGATATTTTTAGTTTGCTCTACCATAAAGACTGATACAAAATATGTGTTCAAAATTTCTGCCATGTTCCCCTTCACTAATTCCCTAGTCTCGTCCACTAAGAGACCAACATTTGCTTTGTTGCATATAAACTACATCCATAGACATTCCCTTGCCTGCTAATTTGGATATTACCTCAAATAAAAACACAAACTTTCGTTCGACATTAACTACCTTTTATGATTCCATGTTGGCTCTAACGAAACACTCACGTTTACCTAATTGTTCAACAACAATTGGTGGAAACCATCAGGTCTTGGTGTTTTTCATTTTTTCGTGATTTTAATTTTAATTTTTCTGTTACTAGTTTCTTGCTTACGTTAACTTTAGTGAGTTCCAGTCCTTGATTCATTACTAATTTTGCTGGAATTTCACGTAAAGTATCGTCTTCCTCTACTGTGAGCACGGACATAATGTAATTACTCAAAAACTCTTGTATTTCCTTGTTTTCATTTGCAATATTACCCATGCCTGTTTTAAAGGGCTCACATTACCACTGAATCATTTTTCCTTACATTATAATAAAAAAGCTATGTTTTTTTCTTGATGTCCGTCGCAAGTTTGATTTCCAATTGCGTCTTTGCAGCTCTTGTTATCTTTTATTGTCTAACTTTGCTGTTCCTTATATCTCTGACAATCCACTCCTACGAAACTATTATTTCCACGTTTGTAGGTCCTTTCCATTACATTGATGTTGTCTCTCATCTCTTCCATTCAACATTGTCCACGACACCTGCTCCTGATCAGTGATGCTGGTATATATTGGGGCAATCACCTGGGCCCTGTACATGATCAGTGATGCTGGGATATATTGGAGCAATCCCCTGGATCCTGCTCCTGATCAGTGATGCTGGTATATATTGGAGCTATCCCCTGGGCCCTGCTCCTGATCAGTGATTCTGGGATATATTGGGGCAATGCCCTGGGCCCTGCCCCAGATCAGTGATGCTGGTATATATTGGGGCAATCTCCAGGGCCCTGTTACTGATCAGTGATGCTGTGAGATATTGGAGCAATCCCTTGGATCCTGCTCCTGATCAGTGATGCTGGTAAATATTGGAACAATGCCCTGGGTGCTGCTCCTTATCAGTGACGCTGGGATATATTGAGGCAATCACCTGGGTCCTGCTCCTGATTAGTAATACTGGTATATATTAGGACAATCCACTGCGTCCTGCTCCTGATCAGTAATGCTGGTATATATTGTGAAATCTCTTGGTTCCTGATCCTAATGAGTGAGGCTGGGATATTTTGAGTCAATGCCCTGGGTCCACCTCCTGATCAGTGATGTTGGTATATATTGGGGCAATCTCCTGGGTTCTGCTCCTGATCAGTGAAGCTGGGATATGTTGGGGCAATCCCCTGGGTCCTGTTCCTGATCAGTGATGCTGCTATATATTGGGGAAATCCCTTGATTCCTGCCCCTGATCAATGATGCTGGTATCTATTGGGGCAATCCCCTGGGTCCTGCTCCTGATCAGTAATACTGGTATATATTAGGACAATCCACTGCGTCCTGCTCCTGATCAGTAATGCTGGTATATATTGTGAAATCTCTTGGTTCCTGATCCTAATGAGTGAGGCTGGGATATTTTGAGTCAATGCCCTGGGTCCACCTCCTGATCAGTGATGTTGGTATATATTGGGGCAATCTCCTGGGTTCTGCTCCTGATCAGTGAAGCTGGGATATGTTGGGGCAATCCCCTGGGTCCTGTTCCTGATCAGTGATGCTGCTATATATTGGGGCAATCCCTTGGGTCCTGCCCCTGATCAATGATGCTGGTATCTATTGGGGCAATCCCCTGGGTCCTGCCCCTGATCAGTGATGCTGGTATCTATTGGGGCAATCCCCTGTGTCCTACCCCTGATCAGTGATACTGGTATATATTGGGGCAATCCCCTGGGTCCGGCTTCTGATCAGTGCTGCTGGTATATATGGGGGAAATCCCCTGGGTCCTGCTCCTCATCAGTGATGCTGGTATCTATTTGGCAATCCACTGCAACCTGCCTCTGACCAGTGATGCTGGTATATATTGGGGCAATCCTCTGGGTCCTGCTCCTGATCAGTGATGCTGGTATCTATTGGGGCAATCTCATTTGTCCTGCTCCTGATCAGTTATGCTGGTATCTATTGGGGCAATCTCCTTTGCCCTGCTCCTGATCAGTTATGCTGGTATCTATTGGGGCAATCTCCATTGTCCTGCTCCTGATCAGTGATGCTGGTATATATTGGGACAATCCCCTGGGTCCTGCTCCTCATCAGTGATGCTGGTATATATTGGGGCAATCTCCAGGGTTCTGCTCCTGATCAGTGATGCTGGGATATATTGCGGCAATCCCCTGGCCCCTGTTCCTGATCAGTGATGCTGCTATATATTTGGGCAATCCCCTGGGTCCTGCCCCTGATCAGTGATGCTGGTATCTATTGGGGCAATCCCCTGGGTCCTGCCCCTGATCAGTGATGCCGGTATCTATTTGAGCAATGCCCTGGGTCCTGCTCCTGATCATTGAATCTGGTAGATATTGGGGCAATCCCCTAGGTCCTGCTCCTGATCAGTGATGCTGGTATATATGGGGCAAATCCCCTGGGTCCTGCTCCTCATCAGTGATGCTGGTATATATGGGGGAAATCCCCTGGGTACTGCTCCTCATCAGTGATGCTGGTATCTATTGGGGCAATCCCATGCAACCTGCCTCTGACCAGTGATGTTGGTATATATTGTGGCAATCTCCTGGGTCCTGCTCCTCATCAGTGATGCTGGTATCTATTGAGGCAATCGTCTGGGTCCTGCTCCTGACCAGTGATGCTGGTATCTATTGGGGCAATCTCCTTTGTCCTGCTCCTGATCAGTGATGCTGGTATATATTGGGGCAATCCCCTGGGTCCTGCTCCTGATCAGTAATGCTGGTATATATTGGAGCAATGCCCTTGGTCCTGCTCCTCCGCAGTGATGCTGGTATATATTGGGGGAATCCCTTGGGTCCTGCTCCTCATCAATGATGCTGGTATATATTGGGGCAATTCCCTGGGTCCTGCTCCAGATCAGTGATGCTTGTATATATTGTGGCAATCCCCTGCGTCCTGCCCCTGATCAATGATGCTGGTATTTTTTGGGGCAATCATCTTTGTCCTGCTCCTCATCAGTGATGCTGGTATATATTGGGGCAATCCCCTGGGTCCTGCTCCTGATCAGTGATGCTGGGATATATTGTGGCTATCTCCTGGTTCCTGCTCCTGATCAGTGACAAGGGGATAGGTTTTGGCTAATCTCCTCTGTCCTGGTCCTGATCAGAGATGCTGGGAAATATTGGGGTAATCACTTGGGTGCTGATGCTGCTCAGTGTGCAAAGCACTCTGCTGGAAAGTGTTTGAATGTTCGAGCAGATAAATGTTTGGTCAGCCAGGTTAAGTGCCATGGCAGAAGGACGTGTTTTTGCGGGTGCCTCGGTTCAAACTTTAAGAATAGTCATTTCAGATTGATCAAGGAACCGGAACTAAATCCCGAATAAACTCACCCGGCCAGCTCGAATGGGGAGGGATCAAGGCTGACACTGGCTTCATGCCCCGTCCAATTGCACGCAACATTAGATTCAATGGAAAGCAAACCGGCCGGCCTGTAACAAGTGTCCGTCCAGAATTCGCCTTGTTCGCGCTTGGCGGATGTGATTCAAGTTTTACCTGGAATTAGATGCAAGGGTCAGATAACATGAATGAAATAAAACCATCAATTAGACATTTGAAAATAAACATCAGCCATGAGATGGGTCGGAACAGGAGAGAGCGATAATCACTCTCAGAGGATATACTTCAAACTAAAGAGATCAGAACAAGGAGCAGAGGAGGACACCGGGCCATGAGGAGGGAGTAGTCTGTTTGAGTGTCAAACTCCGGCAAACAGCATAGAGGGAGTAAGGCTGAATCTTCTCTACCTGGGCAAGAAACATCTGGGGTGCGAAACGACAGCAGCAAAATGGACCAAAGGAGAATGTTGTGAAATCTCCTGTGGCACATGAGGTACCTCTTTTGTGAAAACTCCAAAAGGACACAAACCCATTGGGGCAGGAAGAGGTAGACATATTTTTTTAAATGGGTATTGGCAATATTAGCGGAGTTTTCTCTTTTGCTCCCGGATATGTAATGGCAGTAGCGATTGACTGAGCTCTTCTACTCAGTCCCATTTCAGTCATTGATCACTGGGGCAACCTTTCAACTTTCGGTGAAGAGGGAAACCGGATGCTGTCGAATGGGTGGATGTTTCAAAAACCCGACTCGGTTTTGTCACCTATTTAACTCAATGAAAAGCAAATTACTGAGCTGTGCACACTCTGTCTGTCTGTATTTCTAAATGTTAGTATATGTATCCATCTATTTCTATCTCTCCATTTCTCCATGTCTCTATCTCCATAAAAATATCGATCTATCTATCCATAAATCTGTCTCCCTCTCACTCTCTCTCTCTCTCTCTCTCTCTCTTACACACTATAATATATATATATATAAAGCTGCCTCTCCTTGTTTATCTCGCGGACTGTCTCTCCGTCTATCTGTCCATAAAACGATAAATGTCTGATGGTCTGCCACCTGTTTATCTGTCGATCCATCTCGTTATCCATTCCTTTATCTCTATCTATCTCTTTCTAATAATTCCTGTAATGGGAGAATTTCCACTTACATCTCAAAGCTATTCGAGCAAGTCACTGTGAATGGTCTGATGGTGTAACTAACAATGTGATCTTCCACCTTGATGTTGAGTAGGTATCTGAATTGAAACGGATCAATGCTATTCTGCTGTTTTCCACCTGTGAGTGTGAAATGAATAGGTTGCAATTTGATCGAGGGAATATAAGGTGATTAAATCACAATGAAATTTACTCTAAACATTTAGTACTCCATTTACAATCAATTGGAAATGAAAACAATTGGAATGATTTTTGGCCAATTGCAGATCTGTATCATTCAGTTTACCCAGTAGATATAAAAACAATATATTAAATCAATGAATATCTGTCTGATTTGATGTGATATTGTTTTCACTGTCAAACATTTAACACCCCCTGTCTGGAGCCCACAATGATAATCGGACGGGAAACAGACTGCTCAGCAATAATAGAACCCGTCTTATTCGCCTTCCTTTTAATTCAATGCAAGAACTATGGCTGGTTATGTAAATCATTCTCCAGCCACATTTGATTCTACTGACCTCATCAGTTATTGTTTAACGCCAAGATGATAACGATTCAAATCTTCTTCCAGAGCTGACAATAGGCAGCAGACTATAAACTATTCATTAAATAAGTTTCCCAGTGACAATTTCGCGGCAACAATATACTTTCATTCACATAACAAGTGGAATAAGCTGAATACGATGAATTGTTGGATATGGAGACTTGTGTAATGAGCACAATGTTTACAGTTAAATACCGTTTACATAATGACATAATGGTATGGTCATTTCCAAGGAACATCGACAGAAAATGGGATTTGAAAGATAGAATCCGGAATACAATTAAAATGGTTACGGAATTAATATCTGAAAATGGAGACTTACCAGGAACGCCAGTAAAAGCGAGGGCAGGAAAATACATTTTCTGTGTACGTTTAATTATCTTCCATTCCGTATATTCAACTGACTGACTCCGATCCATTCGTTCTACATCTGCAGAATGCTGCTTCGGTTTGTTCAGCAGACGAAACTCTTAGAGGCAATTTGGTTTAACACATTGAACGCATGCCCTTAAGTAAGGTGGGCGAAATCTCCACTGTATAATTAGGTAGAAGGAGAATGATATTAGTTACAGCGACTAAGCAAACAGATTCAGCTAATCACTTTTTTAAAAACATGTTGCAATGTCACATTTACGTTTAGTCAGATATTGCACAGATGGAAAATGAATCTCCCCAAAATCCAGGGAAGAACAGACTATGTGAAATCTTCAGTCTGGCAGCATTGGGTAATCGGGAACAGGTTTGGTTCAGGTTTATGATTAATTTTCTGGTTCCGTTATTTCAGAAAATGTCTCTCCAATTCTCAGTGTGCACTTTAAACTCAGCCAATGTAATCAAATTATGTGGGTGAAATCCCGTTAATATATTTATATCGTTTCCACAGCCCTTAAAATGTTGACACCCTCCTCGAGACCACAACGAAACTGTAGACATGCCGATGAATTGTTCCCAGGAATTTACATCCATTGACCCTTTACAATGTCAGGTATGACCATGTGCCTGCTGTAAATATTGAAACATCCCTGAGGCTTCCCACCAATATTGATACACATCCAGGAGCCTGTCCGACAAGTGTCCGAGTGCCCCATCCCTATAAATGGTGATGCAATCATTGTTAACTGAATAAAGATTTACAATTTCAATAGACTTACTGGATTTATGGCACAATTTCTGTGAACCCATCCGTAAATACAAACTGTTCCACAGAACCACTGCAAACAACAAGCTGCCAGGAGTATGTTGCAGTTATGTTCCTACTTCCTGGGACAGAGTAGAAAATCACACATTACCGCGATCCTCATCAGACCTAATCCATGAATCTTTACCAGGCATGAACGTTCTGTGGAGAGATTAGAGGAACTGGAAATGTTCTCCTTCGGCAGTGAAGTTTAAGCGGTGATTTAACAAAGACGGTCACAATCATGAATTAGATTGATTAGATCGGGAGAAACTGCTTCCACTGGAAGGAGGTTCGGTAGAAAAATGGTACAGCAGCTAAAACTTCCCACCAAAATCTAGGAAAGACATGAGGAGGCTTGATTTTATGCATCGACTTGTTCTGATCTGGAACACAATGGCTGAGAAGGTGAGCAAGCAGATACAATAGTAACTTTCAAAAGGATATGAGATATATACTTGAAAACATGATCTGTTTGCCTTTATATTCTATTCATCTATTTATAAACCAAAATAACCGATATCCATTTTAAGCAACTTCACAGCTTTTTCTGCCATCTTTCACGATTTGTGGATATGCACGCCAAGGTCTCTCTGTTCATCTAGAATATTCTATGTCGTGCCATTTATGCATACTGACTTTCCATATTCATGCGATCAAGCGGTATCACTTCATACTTCGCCACCTTGAACACCATCTACCAAGCTGCTGCCCATTTCAAAATCATGTCTCAATCAACTTAAAGCCTATCACAATCCACATCATTACCGACTACTTTGCCAAGTTTTAATTTATCTCGAAAGTTTAGAATTCCGCTCTTTACACACGATTCGAGGTCGTTTATAAAAATTGCAAAGAGCAATGGAGCCAAAATATACACCGAGGAACACCACGGCAAACCTCCTCACAATCTGAAAAACATCCACACACCAGCACACTTCACTGGTGTTATTGAGCTAACTGTGCATGCATACCGACACTTTCATGTTAATTACCTGGGCTTCCATTTCTTAATGACCTCTGGTGTATCACTTTGTCGAATATGTTCGCAATGTCCATAGATGCAAAATCAACTACATCAGGTCAAATAATGGCAAGAAAATCTTCTGCTGATTACCAATTACCGACCACCTTCAGCTGATGAATCAATTCTTCTTCATGTTGAACACCACTTGGAAGAAGCACTGATAGCATGGGCACAGAATGCAATCAGGTTCCGGGACTTCAATGACCATCAACAAAGGTGGCTCAATATCACCACTATTGACCGTGCTGGACGAGTCTTGAAGGTCATAGCTGCCAGACTGAGCTTTCACAACACAAAAGTGGCATGCAATGTCAACCTCCAACATTCAACAGCATTACGATCGCCGAATCCCCGCCTAACAAATCCTGGGGGTCACCATTGAGGAAATCCTTATCTTGGCCAGCTACATAAATAATGTGGCAACAAGAGCACGTAGGAGGCTGGATACTCTTGGCGAGTGTCTCAACTCCTCACTCAGATTTTCTACCATCTACAAGCCACATGACAGGAGTGTGGATGGAATGCACTCCACTTGCCTGGATGAGTGCAGCTCCAACAACACAAAAGACGCTCAACCCCATTCAAGACAAAGCAGCCCGCTTGATTGGAAAACCATCCATCACCCCTTAAAGATTAATTCCCTCCAAAAGCAGTGCACCGTGGATGCACTATGTACCATCGACAAGATGCACTGCAGAAACTGGCCAAGGGTTCTTCGGCAGCACCACCCAAACCAGCAAACTCTTCCAGCTCGAAGGACAAGGGCAGCAGGTGCATGGGAACATCATCACTTAGAAGTGCCCCTCAAAGATACACAGCAACCTGACATGGTAATATTTAGCCGTTCCTCCATCGTCGCGGAGTCAAAATTCTGGAAATCCCTATTTAACATTACTTTTACCCCAAGGACAGCAGCAGTTCAAGAAGGCGGTTCACCACCGCCTTCACAAGGGTAATTAGGCGATGGCCAATAAATGCTGGCTTTGCCAGCGATGACCACATCCCAGAATGAAAAAAATATCTAGGGACCCATTTATATCCGCTGATTTGTATTACACATCGGATGACACGAAATGCTCGACACAGCTGGATACTTGTGCGGAGCAAAATTGTGGCCAGTTGTAAAGGCTTTGCTTTGACACCAACCTCACATTCCAGGGTAATAATTGGCATAGAATTAGTGTACAAAGTATAGAGGGCGCAGTATTCATAACATATATTGTGGTGAGCATTTGTAGCCAGTACTTAGCAAGACAAACAAGACAGGGAGAAGTTCTGAACTTTGTTTTCGTGAATGAATTTGGATGGGTGAGTGAAATTATTTTGGTGGCATTGATCATAATTCAGTAAGATTTACAGTCGTTATATAAAAGGAGAAAGATAGACTAGGAGATAAATTTTTCAATTGGGGAAAGGCAAGTTTTACTGAGGTGGGATGTGATTTATGAAACGTGTACAGGAAACTACAGAAGTTAAATCAGTGTCGGAGTAGTGTGAGGCATTCAGTGAGGAAATAGTGAGGGTTCAGAGCAAATATCTTCCTATAATGAAAAAGCGTCTCAACATCTAGAGCCTGCTGTATGTCAATTAATAAGATAATGCAAAAAAGGAAGCTTAAGTCAGATACAGAAATCTAAATACTGCACAGAAACCCAAGCGGAGTACAGAAAGTGGAATTAAAAATGAAATTAAAAAAGCATGAATAAACATTGGCAAGTGGAATCAAAGATAACACAAATATGTGTTTTAATACATAAAGGGCAAAAGCCTAGCAAAAGAAAGTGTATGATCTATTAGAGACCAAAAAGTAACATGTGTGGATTTAGAAGACGTGGGAATGTTTCTCAATTAATAATTTGTACCTGTCTTCACAATGGACACGATGCAGACATATCAGTTAAGAGTTGGTGTATGAAATATTAGATTAGATGAACGTAGTGAGAAAGGAAATGTTAAGGAGTTTAGCATATGTGAAAGAAGATACTTCACGAGGCTCAGAAGAAATTTACCCCAGGCTATTAAGATAATCAATGGAGGAATTAGGGGAGGCTCTGACCATCAATTTCCTATCCGCTCTGGTTAAAGATGTGGTGCCGGAGGGCTGGTGGATTGCTAAAGGTGCACCATTGTTTAAAATGGAGAAAGGGATTCACCGAGTAATTAAAGCTGTGTGAACCAAACGTCGACCGTGGGAAAATTATTGGGAAACAAATCTGAGGGACATTATTTATCATCATTTGTAAAGGCACAGATTAATCAATGACAGTCAGCATGGATTTATTAAGGGAAAGTTATGCCGAACTAACTTGATTGAATTTTTTGAGGCGGTAACAAGGAGAGTCTATGAGGGCAGTGCGTTTGATGTAGTCTGCATAGATTTTATCCATTGCTTGCAACAAACTCCCACACGGAAGAAAAATAAAAACCATGGGATCCAAGCGAAACTGTCCCAGTGGCTGGAAACAAACATAGACATAGAAACATAGAAACATAGAAAATAGTTGCAGGAGCAGGCCATTCAGCCCTTCTAGCCTGCACCGCCATTCAATGAGTTCATGGCAAAGGGTAATGGTTGACTGGAAGCCTATTTCCAGTGGGGTTCGGTTGGGCTCAGTACTTGGCCCCTTGCTTTTTTTTTTATATATCAATGATTTTGGGCTAGACTTTCCATTAGTTTCTGCCCACTACCACCCTCTTATCACCCATTTAAATGCTCTGATGCTATAACGCCTGCTTATCTCCTAGTTACCCAAAAAATTTAAACTAACGTCCATTTATAGCCCATTTATTACCCATTTTCCCCCAGCATTAGTTTAGGCATCAAGTTAACGCCGAAAATTAATTTAACCTTCCGCCCATATTTGTATGACATCAATGCTCAGAATACAGGTTTTGAAAGAAACTAATGCCCAGAAACCACCCAGAAAATCGCTCGCCCAAGAAAACGCTGATAAAAAGCTGCACTCACCTGACCTTAAGCCAGTGGCATGGAATCTCTTTTGTAAATCGAATGACTTTTCATAGAAAAGGCAGCTTAAAATTCTGGGAAGCTTTGATTTAATCTGTGAATTATTTTAAGGCGAATATCAAAATTGATGAAACATCTTATCATATTGTGGACGAATTAACATTATTTTATGAGATTTCGGATGAAAATGTATTGTTACTGAAAAATAGGACCAATAGTAATTGTAATGGGCCCTGTAATTTCTCAGCCTGTATTGATGACTACTCACATGCTGCAGACAAGAGATGGGAGAAGGTATGTTGAAGAACATTATGTGCCCAATCAGGGACACGGCAGACTGAGGAGGAGGAGCAGAACAAACACCCAACGCACTTACAGGGAGAAACAGTCTTACCTGAACTTGTCCGAGAGCACGTGCCTTAGGAGAGTGCGATTGCAAAAGGAGGTCATCACTGAGATATACCAGCTCCTGAAGGAGATCTGAAGCCTAACAGCACCACCATGACCGCACTGTCCATTGAGGTCAAATTTACTGCACCACTTTCCTTCCATGCACCTGGCTCCCTTCAGGCCTCAGCATGTGAAATGTGTGCCATCTCTCAGCATGCCACACATTGCCGCTTTCGATAGGTGACTGAAGCCCTTTACGCTCGGAGGATGGACTTTATAAGGTTCCCTTTGACCAGGGAGGCGCAGACTGAGAGGGCTTTGGGTTTCTCAAGAATAGCAAAATTCCCCAAGGTGCAGGGAGCAATAGACTGGACGCACATCGCCATGCGAGCAGCCTTTCATGATGTAGATGTGTTTCTGACCCGAAAGCGATTCCACTTCCTGAATGTGCAGCTCCTTGTTGACAATAAGCAAAAAATCATGGCAGTCAATGCAATATTTCCAGGCAGCATCCATGATGCGCACATCTTGCGTGAGATCACTTTGTCAGTCCTGATTAGGTGTCAGCCACAAGTTCACGGTTGGATGCTGGGTGATAAAGGATATGAACTTACGTACTGACTGATGACTCCCCCTGCGTAAGCCCCAGAGAGAAGGCGAGAAGCGAAACATTGAAAGCCACATAGCCATACACAATGTCGTGGAAAAGATAAGTGGAGTGCTTAAACAGCATTTCAGATGCCTGGACCAGTCTGGAGACGAATTACAATGACAACCAGAGCAGGTTGCTCAGTTCATTTTGGTGTGCTCCATGCTGCATAATTTGGCTATCAGGTTGGGATAAGAATTACCAGATGGGACTGCCGGCCCACCTCAGGAGACAGGAGAAGAGGAAGAAGATGAGGTGGACGATGAACCCGGGGAAGACACTCAGGTTGACTTTGAAACCATGCCCCCACCCCGATCTAGACCGCAGGAAAATGCCCATGGATGCTACATAGCTGTAAGACTGTTGCAGGAGCAACTCATAAATGAATGTTGCCTGAAATAATGTTGGTGGTATTTACGCAGCTGCAAGTGTTGTGTCTGCACCTTATAAATGAACGGTTTGGGTTACATTGCTGACAGTTACCGTTATGGTTGATGTTCACTTTTCATGGTATGCAGTCGCCAGTGTTTAACGGTACAACAATCTGAATACAATGCACAACAATGTTAAAATTATTTTTAAAAAGTTAACTTAACGATTTTTTTTTAATTCAGAAAAAAACATAACACAACACAACACAACAGTAACCCCCTTCCAAACCCCCAGACCAATCTTTGAATATTTTAACAACACAATAACAATAGATTTTAATTTAAAAAGCCTGCATACCTCACTTTCCCCCAAACCATACCAATAATGAAACATTTCAAAACAGCAATTATTTAATCAACTAACACTAAATCGAAACACACACCCAGCCCACAGGCAACAATATTAATGTACAACAAATCCAATCCCTCCCTTTCTGCGGCCACGCACCTCCTTCCCTTTGCCCCCGGGTCTGAGCAACACCTCTTCCCTTCTCACGACTAACACCAAGCTGCGTTGCCGCAGTGTTCTGCAAGCACTGCTTCGATGGGCGGGGGTGCGGGAGTGAGAGGGGAGGGGGGGGTTGGGGGGCGGGGGTGACTGTAGATTGTCCAATTGGGGTGATGATGGTGGAGAGGACATTTCTGTGGAAATATCCTCTGAGCCTGATGTAAGACCGTCCTCCTGGCTAACATGAGTTTCATGAAGAAGTGCGGCATCTTGGGGTGCAGTGCCCGATTCCGGGACCATTAATAGCCCTCTGGCAGCAATGTCCTTGGCTATTATCTCCAGATCCTCCGCTCTCCGTCAATTTCTCCTTCATGTTAGCAGATCGGGTGTCCATCTGCTGAGATATTCCACCCATTGTCTGGACGGGCTCTTGAACAATCTCACCTCTTCTCCTGGACAAGTTACCCATGTACACGCTAAGAACTCCCGTACGTGGAGCAGTCCTACTGCGGTGAACCAATCTCCGCGGGGTCGTCACCGGCAGAGAATCACTGGAGGCACCCTGCGGCAAAGCGCTTAGCCCCGCTACCTCCTCGTCCGAGGAGGACATGGCCACAGGAAAACTGGAAGCTCCTGCCGCTGCAGGCTCCCCTTCCACCTCCTCACTGTCCTCAGTGGAGAGGAGGACCCGCAGCAGAACGGGTGAGATTCAGTCTCCACGAATCCAGAAATAATTATGACCGGCTCCATCGGTTGAATTGGTGGTTTGATTGCCATGGCCTGCGCTCTTGGTTGAGCTAGAAAACAAAAAAGAGATAATTAGTGGAGACGGGGTGCTAGGGTCACATGGGAATCCAAACGCTACACAGGAATATGCTGGAGAGCAAGTCTAATGTTGTAAGAATGATGATAGGCTTCACATTTGATGAACATCATGATAGTACAAGATCATCATTGCAACGATTTTCATGATCCCATCATTAATTACATAACATTACATTATTTCACGTAACATTGCATAACATTGCATCAATAAACCATCAATGATATATTTTAAGAATATAAGTGGCTTTAATTGACTTTACATCACCCAATGGTTTATAGTTTACAAACGTGGCATAAGGTCAGGTTCTGAAGCAGCATAGGTGGGCGAACGATTGTGGAACACCAAAAATGCCAGCGACCAACCTCGCGATCGGTGTGGGTGCATAGATCTGCTGGGTCGCCACCCATGCTCCGCAGCTCGTTCCTGTTCTACTAAAGCTTTTTCTGCAAAAGGTTTGGCGTTTCGTAAGATCATTGCCAGTTATTGTTACAGATACAGATACATAGATTGCTGACAGATATTTTATTGTTATCTTTATTATTATAAATATTATTATTATTACACAACACAACACAACACGCATGACTGTCCACCTGTAAATGTTATACATATCGTCGCACGCATGGTTACAACTGACGTCTGCAAAAATATTGTTTAACATCCAGGTTTATTTTAATTGCTGAATAAGAATTGATCAAATCGAAACGTAAACGTTTATGATGGGGATTGACAAGGTGGGTGCAGAAAGGATGTTTCCACTGATAGGTTAGACAAGAACTAGTGGGCATACTCTTAGAGTAGGGGGTCGCGCATTTTGGACTGAGATGAGGACGATTTTATTCTCGCAGAAGGTTGTAAATCTATGAAAGTCATTGCCTCAGATAGCTGTGAAAGCTCGATCATTGAATAAATTTAAGACAGAGATAGACAGTTTCTTAAACGATAAGTGAATAACGGGTTATGGGGAATGGGCGGGGAAGTGCAGCTGATGACATAATCAGATTAGCCATGATCTTGTTAAATGGCGGAGCAGGCTCGAGGGGGCCTATGGCCTACTACTGCTTCTATTTCTTATGTTCTTAACGTCTTATTTCCAATTAAACATTCACTGTGTTCCTTTAAAATATCCAGTCCTCTATTTCTACTTAAACACTCATTATGTTCCCGTAAATTATTCAGTTCTCTATTCCTAATTAAACGCTCACTGTTTGCTACTAAATTCCCCAGTCCTCGATTACTAATGAAACTCTCACTGTTTGCCCCTAAATTACCCAGTCCTCTATTTCTAATTAAACATTCACTATGTACCCTAAATTACCTAGTTCGCTATTTCTAATTAAACACTCACTGTTTGCCCCTAAATTACCCAGTCCTCTCTTTCTAATAAAACTCTCATTGTGTTCCCCTAAATTTCCCAGTCCTCTATTTCTAATTAAACACTCACTGTGTTCCCCTAAATTCCCCAGTCCTCTATTTCTAATTAAACACTCAATGTGTTCCCCTAAATTCCCAATCCTCTATTTCTAATTAAACACTCACTGTGTTCCCCTAAATTCCCCTGTGCTCTAATTCCACTGAAACACTCATTATGTTCCCCTAAATTAGCCAGTCCTCTATTTTTATATAGACAATTACTGTATTTCTCTGCAATTAACTTTATATGATTTGTAACTGAACAGTTGTTCTATTGCCCGAAATGCACCAGTTCTCTGTTTCGAATTAAACTCTGTCTGTATCCCTCGACATTCACCTGCCCTATATTTGTATTTCGACAGTAACTGTTTTACCATGAATACCCTGATTAACCCCATTTCCTGTCATGTCCTCGCCGAGCTCATTCTGACCACGTGATCCACCTCCTGGTCACCCGAACCGATTCTCACTCAGTCCCACAAAATGGCTGACATCTCCAATTCCGATCCTGGCCCACCACGCTAGTTCATACTCAGAATGATTCTCTCTGTTCTCTTTCTAAGCCCATTCCTTTCAAATCTGCCGTCAAGATTAACTCCAAACAATTCCAAATTGATAGACCTTTTTGAAAACCTTCGCCCCAATCTCCAATTTCCCACTTCTCTCCAAGGTCCGTGAAATTATTGTGTACGTGTTGCCCGTAATTCGACGTTTAAACTGCCCAATCAGATTCCTGCCCTTGTCGCAGCACCTCTTCATCTTGGAGCAAACCAAATCAAATGTCAATATGTAAGTCAGACATCCGGGACAAAGCTTGCCGTGCTCCAGCGCAGATATCTTCCTTAGAATTCCCTCTGAGTTGTAGGCCATATAGGATTGAGATGATGAGAAACTTCTTCACTCAGAGAGTTGTTAACCTGTGGAATTCCCTACAGCAGAGAGTTCTTGATGCCAGTGCATTGGATATATTCAAGAGGGAGTTCTATATGCCTTTTACAGCTAAAGACATCAAGGGGTTTGGAGAGAAAGCAGGAAAGGTGTACTATGGTGAATGATCAGCCATGATCTTTTTGAAAGGTGGTGCAGGCTCGGAGAGCGGAATGGCCCACTCCTGCACTATTTTCTATGGTTCTATGTTTCTATGTGCTCCATGTCAAATCAGGAGCTGCACAGTCGCTTGAATCTTCCATATCTGGTGAAGGTGGCAGCATTTACCTGACCAGTTCTGAGGAGGCTGATGACTGTCCACCGGTACGAGGAAGGTTATATCCCTTAGGTTGTATTATTGGACTCCTCGGTGAGGAACTCATTCCACCTTAGATTTAATAAGGAGTGTGGGACACTGGGCCCCCGGAAGGAGGGAGGGATTGTGGGCCTCAGTAACCCAAGGCAGAGAGGGAGAGAGGGATTGTCGGCCTGAGTAACTGCAGGGCAGGGAGGGAGGGAGTTTGTGCCTCAGTACCCACAAATCAGTGATGGAGGGAGTGTGGGTCTTAGTACGCCCAGGACAGGGAGGGAGGGAGTGTCGGCCTCAGTAAATCCAGATTTAGGGAGACGGGTAGTGTATGCCTCAGTACCGCTAGGGAGGGACGGAGGGAGTGTGTGACTCAGCACCACCAGGGAAGGGAGGGAGTGGGGCCTCAGCACACCCAGTGCACGCAGTAAGGGCGTGTTGGCCTCAGCACCCCTAGGGCAACGAGGTCGAGAGGTAGCTTGGGCCTCAGCACCCCCAGGGCCAGTAGGGATGGAGTGTGTGCCTCAACACCCCCGGGACACGGAGGGAGGGAGTGGGTACTCTGCAATCCCAGGGCAGGTTGAAGATGGGGTTGGACGTCGTAGCAACAAAGAAACATAGAAAATAGGTGCAGGAGTAGGCCATTCGGCCCTTCGAGCCTGCACCACCATTCAATAAAATCATGGCTGATCAGGCAACTTCAGTTCCCCATTCTTGCTTTCACCCCGTATCCTTTGATCCCTTTAGCCGCAAGGGCCACCGCGAACTCCCTTTTGTAAAATGTAACGAAATGGCATCAACAACTTTCTTGCTAGATTATTCCACAGGTTCACAATTCTCTGAGTGAAGAAATTTCTCCTCATCTCGGTCCTAAATGGCTTACCACTTATCATAAGACTTTGACCCCTGATTGTGGGCTTCTACAATATCGGGTACATTCCTCCTGCATCTAACCTGTCCAATCCCGTCTGAATTTAATTTAAGACTATGAGATCCCCTCTATTTCTTCTAAATTCCAGTAAATATAAGCCTAGTTGATCCAGCCTTTCTTCTTCTGTCAGTCCTAACATCCAGGGAATCAGTCTGGTGAAACTTCGCTGCACTCCCTCAGTGGCAAGAATGTCCTTCGTCAGATTGGGAGATCAAAACTCCACACAATATTCAAGTTGTGGCCTCACCAAGGCCCTGTACAAATGCATTAAGTCCTCCCTGCTCCGATACTCAAGTCTTCTCGTTACGAAGGCAACATGCCAGTTGTCATCTTCACTGTCTGTTGTACCTGCATGCCAACTTACAATGACTGATGTATCATGACACCAAGGTTTCGTTGCACCTCCACTTTTCCTAATCTGTCACCATTCATATAATATTCTGCCTTCCAGCTTTCGCTACCAAAATGGATAACCTCACATTTATATACATTATATCTGCCATGCATTTGACAACTCACCTAACCTATCCAAGTCACGCTGCAGCCCCTTGAATTTGATGAAGTCTGCCCTTGTTGGATGTCGTCTCAGGAGGTATGGAAAATTGTCCATGTTGTCATCTTTATGGAGCTTGATAACGGCGGGGGCAGTGCTGTGTGTTGAGGGCAGGTTGGTCTTGGACTTTTCTCTTCAGGCTGTTTAATATAATGCCCATGCTCTCGTATGGTTCGGAGAAGGTGTTCAAGATGGCTTCATGTTCGGTCAACGAATGTGCGCAGGCACAGGCATCGTTGGCGTACTGTAGTCCCGTGAAGGAGGTTGGGATGAACTTCACTCTGGCAGGGAGGCGGCAGATGTTGTACAGATTCTCGTTTGGCCTGTAAATTAGCTCCTCTCCAGAGGGGAGCTTGCTGAACGTGAGATGGAGCATAGCAGCAAGGAAGATCGAGAAGAGCGTGATGCGATGACAGCGCCTTGCTTCTCCCCGGTCCGTACATTGAATGGTTCTGTGCTGGATGAGTTGATCGGGAGCACGGCCAGCATTCCGTCCAGCAGAAGGCGGAGTAACTTGACAAACCTTTATGTGCAGTCGAATCTGAGGAGGACGCTCCATCATCCCTCATGGTTGACAGAATAGGCGGCTTTCATGAGATCAAAAAAAGCCATGTACAATTGTTGGTGCTATTCCCTTCATTTCTCTTGTATCTGCCGCGTGGTGAAGATCATATCCATTGTGCCAATTAGTGGGCGGAATCCGCATTGCGACTCTGGGAGGAGTTCCTCAGCCACAGGGAGAAGGTGGTTGAGGAGAATTCTTGCGACTACTTTGCTGTTGGTCGAGAGCAGCGACATTCCTCTGTAGTCGGACTCGTCAGCTTTCTTAATGATCATCACAATTAAACCTAGGCTGAGATCTCCTGGTGTGATCTCCTTGTTCCAGATAAGACAGATGAGGTCATGAATCCTTACCTGTAGTGCTTCACCGCCAAGCTTCAGTACTTCCGAGGCGATTCCCTTTGCTCCTGAGGCCTTGGTGTTTTTAGTTGCCGGACGGCCTTTTCAAAATCGTGCCGAACTGCGATTGTGTCAAGGAGGTGATGGGTAACATGCTGTGGGATGCATTCAAGGCCACTCACGTCATGGACACATTGTTGGTGGCGAAGATCCTCGAAGTGTTCTTTCCAGTGGCAACTGAAAGCCTCAATGTCCTTGAGGAGCACCTCTCCGTTCTTGACTTTCAGTGGAATAGGACCTTGTGTCATAGGTTCTACTGCACTGAAATATCCACCCACGTCGTGTTTGTCGGCTAGATGCTAGATTTCCTGCGCTATTAATTATCTATTAGTTGGAGTTTCTTTATTAAATTCACGTTCTCTATTCGTATGAGGTTTTATAATATTTTGAGGGGCTGTATTAGTTTGAGTTTCTCGAATAGTTTGCGGTGTATTATTTTAGATGGCTGTATTTGTTTGAGGTTCTCATATTGGTTTGAATTTCACTCATTGTTTGAGGTACTATATTAGCTGGAGTTCCTCTAAATGGTTGGAAGTGTTGTATCATGTTACGCTTCTTTATTTATTTGAGATTCTGTATTAATTTGAGGGTTTTTATCAGTTTGAGGGGCTGTGGTACTTTGAGGTTCTCTAGTAGTTTGCGAATATCTATTAGTTTGAGGATCTTTATTGTTTTAGGGGTTGTATCTGTTTCACGTTCTCTATTAGTTCTAGGGGCTGTATTAGTGTAGTAGGCTGATTTATCGGAAATGTTATGTTAGTTTCAATGGCTGTATGAATATAACTTGCTGTGTGTGGTGGAGTTGCTGTATTAGTTTTAAGGTCCTCCATTAGTTTGAGGTTCTCTATTAGCTTGACGTTCTCTATTTATTGTATTAGTTTGATGTTCTCTATTAGTTTAAGGGTCTGCATTAATTAGAGGTTCTCTATTAGTTTGAGGAGCTGTATTAGTTTGAGGTTTTGTATTAGTTTGAGGTCCTGTCGTGGTTGGAGATTCTCTATTAGTTTGCGGTGCTCTATCAGTTTGATGGGCTGTAATATTTTGGGCTTCTCTGTAAGTTATATGTTCGCAATTAGTTTGAATTTCTCTATTAGTTTGAGGTTATCTAATAGTTTAAGGATCTCTATTTCTTTGATGGGCTGCATTAGTTTAAGGGGCTGTATTAGTTTCAGTTCTTGTATTAGTTTGAAGTTCTCTATTACTTTGAGGAAATATATTAATTTCAGATCCTCGAAAAGTTTGATTTGTTGTATTATTTTAAGGATTTGTCTTAGTTCCTTTATAGGTATTAGGAAATCTACTAATTTGTGGTTCTTTACTCGTTTGGGGGTCTGTATTAATTTGAGAGACTGTATTAGCTTCAGGGTCTGTATTAGTTTGAGGAGCGTTATTAGTTTGAGGGTCTGTATTAGTTTGAGGAGCGTTATTAGTTTGAAGGACTGTATTAGTTTGAGGGACTGTATTAGCTTGAGGGACTGTATTAGTTTGAGGGGCTGTATTAGTTTGAGGGTCTGTTTCATTTTGAGGGACTGTATTAGTTGGAGGGACTGTATTAGCTTGAGGGGCTGTATTAGTTTGAGGGTCTGTATGAGTTACAGGGTCTGTATTAGTTTAAGGAGCTGTATTAGTTAGAGTTTCTTAATTAGTTTGAATATTTAGGTTATTTTGAGCGTCCCGATTAGTTTGAGGGTCTCTATTGGTTTGAGTAGATTATTCTGAGTGTCCCTATTAGTTTGAGTTTGCTTGTTTCAGTTTCTATCTTGGTTTAAATTTCAATATTAGTATGCGTTTCATTAATAGTTTGAGTCTCTCTATTAGTTTGAGGGTCTGTATTAGTTTTAGTTTCTTTATTATGTTGAGGGTATGTATTACTTTGAGGTTCTCTATAGATTTTTTAAGTTAATTTGACGTTCTTGATTAGTTTGAGTTTCTATTACTTTGAGGTTCTCTTTTAGTTTGAGGTTATCTTTTAATTTGAGGGTTTGTATTAGATTTAGTTTTAGTTTGAAGTACTTTGTAATATTAAAGGATTGTTTTAGTTTGAGGTTCTCTTGGTTTGAGGGGCTGCACTAGTTTGAGATTCTCTATCAGTTTGATGTGCTGCATTATTTTGAATGTCTGTATGATGAGAAGTGATGTATTAGTTTGCATTGTTTTTCCTGTATCAGTTTGAGGTGCAGTATTACTTTTAGGTAAGCTACGAGTATGAGGCACCGCATGTATATGAGGTGCTGTATGGGTATGAGAGGCTTAATAAATATGAGTACCTGTATTAGTTTGAGGACGATCATTGACATTCCCCATTTTAATTGTTTGACTGGATTTCCCTCGTTATAGAGATCAGCCACTTCCGAGACTGCACTTGAACAGCCTTGAGGAGGACATTCTAACATTTGTAATTTAACGACTGAATGCCTGCATTTAAAAGGGCAGCCACGACCCCGTTTGTAGTACACAAGACCTGAGAGAGAAACTCTAACATTGGGAAAGTAACTACTGAATAGCTACAGTTAAAGAAAGCAGCTACATCACAGAGAGCAGGAGAACAGCCCTGCGACTCTAAAATTTGGAATGTAATTACTGAATAGCTGCAGTTAAAAAAGACAGCCACATCACAGAGTGCAGTAGACCAGCCCTCAGAGCCATACACTAACATTGGGAATGTAATTACTGAATGAGCACAGCAGAGTAAATAACATCACCCAAAACAATATGCGATCTCCAGTTTGGCCTGATGGTTTTTGAAACAACAATGCAATTGCTGGGACGAGACAGCTGGAAACTTTCATGCGTTAATTAATGTGAGCAGAATTGTCCAGTCTTTGGGTTTCCAATTTGAATCTCTGCAGTAAATATATTCGTTCACAACAGGGAGTTAAATCGGCTGTCGTAATCTGTTTGTTCAAGTTTTTAAAATAACTGTTTTGATCGATGTTGCAACCTCAATGTCCCCGTGGAGAGACTGCAGGGTATAACTTAAAGGCGCTGGAATTGTACCGCCTCAAAGTATAATTCAGGTAGATTGCCTGCAGCACGAAGAGGCACATCGTTTCACACGGAAATGCTTCCAATTCGATATGCCGAGAAAATATGCTACACATTCATTGCCATCATTGGTGTTCCTGGTGAGTGACTAAAGCCATTGAAGTAGTCCAAATCTGTGTTTGAGCTGGTCTCTTGTTTTGCCCTTTCACTGATAATGTTACATCCTGGACTTGTGCTCACGGGTATACAGATACCTGATTGGTGATATCATTCCGTTCAGACAAATGGCCTGAATAACCACTGTGGTTTGATTCAGTTGCTCCATCTGAACATAAACTTGTGTTTGTAACTAACAGGATGATTGAATTATCAAGCTATTGTCTTTCGTCGAATATTGTGTACTTTTGAAACAGTCCTTACTCCACGCAACTATCTGAGAGAAGGTATTAGTTGGAGTGTCTGTCACTGTCGGATTTACTGAGTGTGAGTCACTACCGGGCATGGATCATGATACCCCAGTGACAATGTATTACAGTGAGTGTCTGTCACTGTACGATGTACTGAGTGTCGATCACTAACCGGTGTGGAACATTGTATCCCAGTGACCATGTATTACTGGGAGTTTCTATCACTGTAGGATATACTGAGCGTGGGTCACTAATCGGTGTGGAATACCGTACCTCAGTAACCATATATTACCAGGAGTGTCTGTCACTGTAGAATGTACTGAGTGTGAGTCACTAACCGGTGTGGAACACTGTGCCCCAGTGATCATGAATTATTGGGAGTGTCTGTCACTGTAGGATATCCTGAGCGTGGTTCACTAACCGGTGTGGAACACTGTACCACAGTGACCATGTAGAACTGGGAGTGTCTTTCACTGTAGATGTGTACTCACTAATGGTCACTACCCGATGTGGAACACCATACCCCAGTGACCATGTATTACTGGGCGTGTCTGTCACTGTAGGATATACTGAGTGTGTGTCACGAACCGGTGTGGAACACCGTATCGCAGGGACCATATATTACCGGATGTGTCTTTCACTGTAGGATTTACTGAGTGTGGGTCACTAACTGGCTTGGAACATTTTAACCCAGTTACCATGTATAAGTTGGAGTGTCTGTCACTGTATGATTTACTGAGTGTGAGTCACTGCCCGGCGTGGAACATCATACCACAGTGATCATGTATTACTGGGAGTGTTGTTCACTGTAGAACTGTACCGACTGTTGGTCACTAACCTGTGTGGCACACCGTGGCCGAGTCACCATGTATTACTGGGAGTGTGTGTCACTGTAGGATATATTGAGTGTGGGTCACTGACCGGTGTGGAACACCGTACGCCAGTGACCTTGTATTACCGAGAGTGTGTGTCACTGTCGGATATACTGAGTATGGGTCATTAACTAGAGTGAAACATCGTACCCCATTGACCATGTATTACTGGGCATATCTGTCTCTGTAGGATATACTGAGTGGGGGTCACTAACCGGTCTGGAACACTGTACCCCAGTGACCTTGTATTACTGGAAGTGTATGTCACTGTAGGATATACTGCGTGTGGGTCACTAACCGGTCTGGAATAATGTACCCCAGTGACCATGTATTACTGGGAGTGTGTGTCACTGTAGGATATACGAGTGTGGGTCAGGAACCGGTGTGGAACACCGTACGCCAGTGACCATGTATTACTGGGAGTATGTGTCACTGTACGTTATACTGAGTGTGGGTCATTAACGAGAGTGAAACACCGTGCCCCAGTGACAATGTGTTACTAGGAGTGTCTGTCATTGTATCATCTACTGACTGTGGGTGACTATTCAGTGTGGAACACTGTACACCAGTGACCATATATTACTGGGAGTGTGTGTCACTGTCGGATAGACTGAGCAGGGGTCACGAACCAGAGTGGAACACCGTACCCCAGTAACCATTTATTCGTGGGAGTTTCTGTCACTGTCGGATGTAGAGTGTGGTTCATAGAAACATAAAAATATAGAAAATAGGTGCAGGAGTAGGCCATTCGGCCCTTCTAGCCTGCACCGCCATTAAATGAGTTAATGGCTGAACATGCAACTTCAGTACCCCATTCCTGCTTTCTCGCCATAGCCCTTGATCCCCCCAGTTGTAAGGACTTTATCTAGCTCCTTTTTGAATATATTTCGTGAATTGGCCTCAACAACTTTCTGTGGCAGAGAATTCCACAGATTCACCACTCTCTGGGTGAAGAAGTTTCTCCTCATCTCGGTCCTAAATGGCTTAACCCTTATCCTTATTACTTCTCCTGCCTCTTCTGAGGCGCACGCTCGGAATCGAGAATGACTCGATTCCACACTAAAACTTAGGTCCCAGAGGGCTTAAGAGTCCAATGCATGACTTGATTTCTCTGTCACAGGTGAGGCAGACGGTGGTTGAACGAACGGGAGTGTGGGGTGCCTGGGTTGCTGCGTCCTACTTCCGCGATCTACGCTTGGCTTCAGTTTGCTCTCGGCGAGTCTACTGGAGGTGCTCTGCGCTGTGCGGATGCATTGCCTCCAATTTGCGTTGGCTTGGGCCAGGGTTTGCCAGGTGTAGGTGGGGATGTTCCATTTCTTCAAGTAGGTTTTGAATGTGTCATGGTGCGTTTCCTCTGCCCACATGTGGCTCGCTTTCAATAACGAATTAACGGGTGGAGTGTTTGCTTTTTGAATCTCATGTCAGGCATGCCGACGATGTGGCCCGCCCAACGGAGCTGATTGACTGTGGTTAATGCTTCGATGCTGGGGATGTTGGCCTGACCGGTAACACTGATGTTGTTGCGCCACTCCGGCCAATAAATTTGCAGGAAATTGCGGAGGCAGCGTTGGTACTTCTCTCTTGCTTTGAGGTGCCTGTTGTAAATATTCCATGAGTTTGAAGCTTATAGGAGGGCGGGTATCACTACTGCCCTGTAGACCATGAGCTTGGTCCAGGGTTTGAGGTCCTGGTCTCCAAGCACTTCCTTCTTCAGGTGTCCGAAGGCTGCACTGACACACTGAAGGCAGTGTTGGACTTTGCCATCAAAGTCTGCCCTTGTTAACAGTGAGCTCCCGAGGTATGGAAAATGGTCCACATTGTACAGTGTATTGCCCTGTAATCCCATGCTCCACTGAAACTCAGAGTGGATGTCGAGTTTCCCTGCGCCTATCCCCGCAGATACATTCTGAGGGCTACATTCACAAGATAATTCACTCACCATTCACACTGGAGGTCCTCTCGCCCTCACCGGCTTTGGGCTGGGAATGAAAACCCTTGCAGGTTGCTGATCCTGATCCTGTCCCCAGTGCACTGCCCTTGCTGAAAGTGCAAGTGCTGGACCTCTGGTTTGAACAATATTCTATCCCAACACTCCAAAATGCCGGTGTGGGAGCTCGGATGGTTTCTAGCTATGCTGCCTTTTCTTGGGATACAGGGAACCTTCGTTGTTCCAATTCTACTCCTGTCCTCTCCTTCACATATTTTTCCGGTTCATTGATGATTGTGGTCGCGCAATGTTATTTTCTAGCCATGAACTGGAAAATGTCCTAACTCGCACAAAGTCATGATCACCTCACCCCTATGTTTACTGACCTACATTGGCTCCCGGTTAAAGAACGCCACGATTTTGAAAATTCTCATCCTTGTTTACACATCTCTCCATGGCTTTGCAGCTCCCTACCTCTGTAAACTTTTTCAGACTCACAACCCCTCAAGATAGCTCCGCTCTTCAAGTGCTGCCCTCTCGAACATCCCTCATTATACTGCTGAACCATCGGTGGCCTTACCTTCAGTTGTTTGGGACCTAAACTCTGGAATCGCTCCCTGAACCTCTCCACTTCTCTAACCATCTTTCCATTTTAAAGTTATCCTGAAAATCAACCCTTTTCGCAAGCTTTTGGTAATATGCCTTAATTTCTTCTTTTTCTGTCGGTGTCATTTGTATCTGTGTTGTCCTGCTTTGAAGCGCCTTGCGAAGTTTAACTAGGTTAAACCTGCGATATATATAACAGTAATTGTTATTATTATTAATAATTATATTAATTATTTTAAATAGTATTATTAATCGTTAAAATTATAATTATAATTATATTTATGTGATCAACCTTGCTTATAATTTGCGCTACTCTCTCTCCTTCTCATGCTCCGTCTGTCACTTCCATTTCCGTCTGCAACATCTCTATGTCCATTTCCGAGGATCGGCTCTCTACCAACATCTATCAGACTGCGGCCGACTCTGACAGCTACCTTGATTATATGACCTCTCACCTAGCCTGCTGGAAGGACTCTTTGATACTTTCCAAATGTCGCTGCCTGCGTTCCATCTGTTCCGATGAAGCCACCTCCCACACCAGTGCTTACAGCATGTCTTTCTTTTTCTGAGCTGAGGATATCCATCCTCTGTGGTCATGATCCTGTGAGTCTGTAACCTAGCGTGGAGTGGGTAGGAGAGGAGGGGCGAAGCAGAGACATGGAAACAGTAACCGTTGAGTCAATACTTCGGGCTGAGAGGCTACAGTGGTGGGATGGTTCCCCGGTCCCCCACTGGTTGATTAGCTTCCTGCAGTGACCATGCCCTGTTCTGAGAAAGATCACCAGGCTGGTTCCTGAGATGAATATGTTGAATTATGAGGAAAGGATGAGCAGGTTGAGCATATATTTGTTGGAGTTTAGAAGAATGCGCGGTGATGTTATTGAAACGTATAAGATTCTGAGGTGGCTCGACAGGGTAGATGCAGAGAGGGTGTTTCCCCTCATGGGGGAATCTAGAACTTGGGGATAGAGTTAAAGTATGTTCCTGATGTTGGGGAAGTCCAGAACCAGGCGATATAGTCTGAGGATCAGGGGTAAGCCATTTAGGACCAAGATGAGGAGAAACCTCTTCACTCAGACAGTTGTTAACCTGAGGAATTCCCTCCCGCAGAGAGTTGTTGATGCAGTTCATTGGATATATTTAAGAGGCTGTTAGGTATGGCCCTTACGCTGAAGGTACCAAGGGGTCTGGAGGGAACGCAGGACAGGGGTTCTGAGAGAATGATCAGCCATGATCTTATTGAATCGTGGTGCAGGCACGAAGCGCCGAATGACCTAATCCTGCCCCTATATTCTATGTTTCTATGGACAGAGTCCTCAATCCAATTTCCCGCATTTATCCTCAGCCGAAGATTCCCCACCACTGTGGTGGACAAGGCACACCGCAGTGTCAATCCAATCTGCTGCCTTACTTTCATCGCCCCTGATCGTCCCTGCTAGAACCATGATAGGGTCCCCATGTCCTCACCTTGGTCTCAACCAACCCCCACATTCAATTGCTGTCACTTCCTTCTTAGTCCCACCACCAGACATATCCCCTTTGAGCATTCCCAATGGATCAGTCCCTCCACGACAACCTGGACCACTCCTGAATCGCCCCCAACAGTTCTCCCCAACCACCAGACCTTCCTGTGCAAAACCTAGGAGATGCAGCACCTGCCCTTTCACCTCCATTCATTCCATCGTCCAGGCCCTTCAATCTGAAACAGTAATAGACTTGTATTTCCTCCAATGTAGTATACTGTATTCGCTGTTCACGATGCTGTCTCCTGTAGATTGGGGAGGATTAAAGAGAGATTGTGTGATTACATTCCTGAACTTCTCAATTGTGTTTGGAAACGTGTGTCTCTCCCTCTCTCTGTCTCACACTGCCCCGCTCACTTTCCCCTTTAATTCTACATCCCACTCCCAGTCTGACATCTCCATCTTCCACAATCCAAAATGTTCCCCTTTGTATCTCAATGGGGAACAGCACCACAGGTTTCCATTATCCATTTATTGCAACCCGGCCATAAAACTGAGATGAAACTTTTCATATCAATACTACCGCTCCCATTTCCTCAGACAGCATGTGCTGGTAATGAAGGATGTCTTCAGTCGAGCCACTGCGAGTGGAGGAGGTGTGAGCTGGTGCTTGGGACCAGCTTTCGGTGTACGGCAGGCGGGCAGGACCGCACCCCGTTGGATCTACTGACCTTTCTTCGCCACATTCCTGGGCCGTGGGAGCCTTCTGATCTTTGCCAGATTTACCTTGCTCCCCACCGTCCCACCGCCCCACTCTGTAATCCTGCTCTATCCACTTACATCTCCTCAGGACCTTTTTCCTGTTCCTTTAGTTGTCCCATTTGTCTTACACCATCATCCCTTTTGTCGTTGAATCACTTCTGCCCACCATCACATCAAAGACCTTCAACTTTGTTCTTTCCCCCTCCGACCACAACTTTCTCTGTCTCTGCCATTGCGTTAAAACTGTTCCAGTATTGAAGAAAGGTTATTACATGAAATGTTAACTCTGTTTCTCTCTGCACAGATGCTGCCTGACATATTGAGTGTTTTTAGCTTACTCTGTATTTTATCAGATTTACAACCGTTTGTATAGGGGTAGTCAAAGCAGAGGGAGAGAGTGGGAGAACGTGTGGAGCCTTGGGGAAGGCACACCTGGATCTCCTGGCCCACAACCAGGGCCGTGAAGGCACTTCCATTGTCCGCGAAACTGTCCTCGGCTCACTTTAAATGCCCGGTATCCCGAGGCCTGGGAAACACAGCCGACCACAGTTAAATTGTAAAATAAGTTAAACCCGTAAAATAGTTTAAACCAGAAGCTGCCATCCCCATTAATACACTCAGAGAATTGTTAACCTGTGGAATTCCCTGCCGCAGAGAGTTGTTGATTTCAGTTAATTGGATATATTTAAGAGGGAGTTAGATATGGCCCTTATGGCTAAAGGTATCAAGGGGTATGGAGAGAAAGCAGGAAAGGGGTACTGAGGGAATGATCAGCCATGATCTTATTGAATGGTGTTGCAGGCTCGAAGGGCCGAATGGCCTACTCCTGCACCTATTTTTCATGTTTCTATGTTACTATTAATATTGCACACCCGCCCGCTGGGATGGCTCGGCTTCCCTCCCACTGCCCCGTCTCTGCTAAACTGGGAAGCAGCGGGTGGGAGGTAGGTTGGGTTGGGATGATATAATGTATATGTTAACCCATGACCCGACGTACACCCGGCTGTTTTTGTGCTAAATGACAGGCCTTACTGTCTGGGCTCAGTATTCGACAATGTGTGACCATTAATTGACCGTCTCTTTTCCCTTCTGTTTATTACAGTGAATTTAGTGGCGATTGTGATCCTGTCCCGGGGAAAGTGCGGGCTGTCCACCTGCACCACTCGCTACCTGGTGGCCATGGTAGCGGCGGATCTACTGGTGGTCATCACTGACGTCATACTGTGGAAGATCAGTCGGTATTATTTCCCTTGGTCTTTCCTGGATATCACCCCTGTGTGTTGTGTTACATATGTCCTGTCCCGTGTAACCACATACTGTTCTGTCTGGTTCACCGTCACTTTCACCTTTGATCGATTTGTGGCCATTTGTTGGGAGAAGCTGAAAACCAAACATTGCACCGGGAGAACTGCGGCTGTGGTTCTGGCAACAAGCTGCATTCTGCTCTGTTCAAAAAACATTCCCTTCTTCTTTACATTAGAACCTCGATATATAATCGGCAATGTTCTGTGGTACTGTGTCCCAATCCCAGCCTATTATACTGAGCCCAGATGGATGGGATTTGACTGGTTTGATACGGTTTTAACCCCACTGCTCCCATTCGCTGTAATTCTGTTGCTCAACGCTCTGACCGTCAGACACATTTGAGTGGCCAGTCGAGTCCGTAAAAGACTGAGGGGTGAGAGCAAGGGGGGGAATGGCAGTGACCCAGAAATGGAGAGCAGAAGGAAGTCTGTCATTTTACTCTTCAGCATATCCGGCAGCTTCATACTGCTGCGGCTGATAATTGTTATAGATTTCTTTTATTATAGCATGACAGGAATAAATCCCAGTGATTACAGTGATTCTTTAGATCAATTGACAAAGGTCGGATTTATACTGCGGAATTTAAGTTGCTGTACAAACACATTTATTTACGGGGTGACCCAGTCCAAGTTCAGAGAGCAGTTGAAGAGCGCGGTGAAATATGCGGTTACATCAATTGTACAATTAATTAATAAACAGAAATACTGAACGCAGCCCAGAGGCGGGTCCCTGTGTTTGCAGTCCAGAAATGTAATATTTAGCAGCAGAATCCCTTCCATTGAATTACACCAGGAATGGCTGGTGATCTGATCATAAACCCTGCGGCGGGACAAGCACTGTGTGTCGGATACGGCAATATTTCTGATTGAAAATTCCCAAATTGTTTTTTGGGAAAGTACCACACGAGCATTCTCTCTGAACTCTTCTGCAACGGGTCACTGCAGCTATTTAGTGCAGCTAGACATTGCATCTTTCAGATTGAGAGGCTCGACAATAGGTAGACAGGAAGTGCTGAGCTCTAGTTCAGTGGGTTATATTATACAGAACATAGAGCAGAGAATCAGGCTATTCGGCCCAACCAGTGTGTTATGGTGAGTATGCTTAGCACTAGATTAGAAAGTAAGAAACTGAATGAGGCAGAGGTGCACAGTATGACGTGCCAGACTGAGCAGGAGGTCCAGACCATACACACAGTGCATTTACAGCGAGAAGTGGTCTTACATCGATTTACCAAGGACACCTGCCTTCGGAAACTGCGCTTCCACAAAGTGGTTATCACTGAAATATAAACATAAGAACATAAGAACATAAGATTTAGGAACAGGAGTAGGCCATCTAGCCCCTCGAGCCTGCTCCGCCATTCAACAAGATCATGGCTGATCTGGCCGTGGACTCAGCTCCACTTACCCGCCCGCTCCCCATAACCCTTAATTCCCTTATTGGTTAAAAATCTATCTATCTGTGATTTGAATACACTCAATGAGCTAGCCTCAATTGCTTCCCTGGGCAGAGATTTCCACAGATTCACAACCCTCTGGGAGAAGATATTCCCTCTCAACTCTGTTTTAAATTGGCTCCCGCGTATTTTGAGGATGTGGCCCCTAGTTCTAGTCTCCCAACCAGTGGAAACAACCTCTCTGCCTCTATCTTGTCCATCCCTTTCATTATTTTAAATGTTTCTCAAAGATCACCCCTCATCCTTCTGAACTCCAACGAGTAAAGACCCAGTCTACTCAATCTATCATCATAAGGTAACCCCCTCATCTCCGGAATCAGCCTAGTGAATCGTCGCTGTAAACCCTCCAAGGCTAGTATATCCTTCCTTAAGTAAGGTGACCAAAACTGCACGCAGTATTCCAGGTGCGGCCTCACCAATACCCTGTACAGTTGCAAACTAACTTTTTTGGATTGATGCACAAGGACCCCCAGGTCCCTCTGCACCGCAGCATGATGTAATTTCTCCCCATTCAAATAATATTCCCGTTTCAGGTTTTTTTTCCAAGGTGGATGACCTCACATTTTCCGACATTGTATTCGATCTGCCAAACCTTAGCCCATTCGCTTAACCTATCTAAATATCTTTGCAGCCTCTCTTTGTCCGCTTTCCCACTAATCTTTGTGTCATCTGCAAATTTTGTTACACTACACTCTGTCCCATCTTCCAGGTCATCTATGTATATTGTAAACAGTTGTGGTCCCAGCACCGAACCCTGTGGCACACCACTAAACACGGATTTCCGACCTGAGAAGGATCCATTTATCCCGACTCTCTGCTTTCTGTTCGGCTGTTCGTCACTTACCAGGAACACCAATGAAGGCAATGATCATGTCGCATATTCGCAGGGCATATTGAATTGGAAGCCTTGTCTGCGTGGAATGATGTGCCCCTTTGTGCTGCAGGCAATCTCCCTGAATTATACTTTCAGGCGGTACAATTCCATCGCCTTTACGTTATACACTGCGGGCTCTCCACGGGAACATTGAGGTTGCAACATCGCTCAAAATAATTATTGTTAAAACTTGAACAAAGAGATTACGACAGCCAATTTATGTCCCTGTTGTGATTCAAATTTGAAACTGCAAAGACTGGACAATTCTGCTCACATTAATTAACAAATGAAGGTTTCCAGCTGTATTCTCCCAGCAATTGGTTTGTTGTTTCAAAAACCATCAGCCCAAACTGGAGATCGCATATAGTTTCTTGTAATATCTTTTGCACTGCTGTGTTCATTCAGAAATTACATTCCCAACGTTCGAGTTTCCCTCTCAGGGCTGCTCTACTGCACTCTGTGAGGTGGCTGCCTTCTTTAACTGCAGCTATTCAGTAATTATATTCCCAATGTTCGAGTTTCCCTCTCAGGGCTGCTCTACTGCACTCTGTGATGCGGCTGCCTTCTTTAACTGTAGCTATTCAGTAATTACATTTCCAATGTTCGAGTTTCCCTCTCAGGGCTGCTGTTCTACAAAGGGGGTCGTGGCTGCACCTTTCAATGCAGGAATTCAGTACATAAATTATAAATGATGGAAAGTCCTTCTCAAGGCTGTTTTCGTGCGGTCTAGGAAATGACTGATCTCTTTAACTTTGGAAATCCAGTTAAACAATTAAAGTGATGAATTTCTATGATGGTTCTCAAACTAATATAGGCCCTCATATTCATTAAGCCTCTCATACCCATACAGCGCCTCCTACACATGCGGTGCCTTATGCTCGTAGATTACCTAAAAATAATACAGCACCAAAAATTCATACAGCAAAAACAATGCAAACTAATACAGCATTTCTCATCATGCAGGCACTGAAAATAATACAGCATATCAAACTAATAGAGAACTTCAATCTAGTACATCCCCACAAACCAAGAGAACATCAAACTAACACAATCCTTTAATATTACAAAGTACCTCAAATTAAAAATAAAACTAATACAACACCTCAAACTAAAAGGTAACCTCAAACTAAAAGAGAACCTCAAAGTAATACAGAACCTGAAACCATTAAGGAATATCAAATTAAATTTTTATAAATCTCTAGATAACCTCAACATAAAATGGACACTTAAAATAATAATGAATCTGAAACTAATACAGACCCTCAAAAAAACAGAGACACTGAAACTGTTAATGAAACTCACATTAATATTTAAATTCAAATTAAGAGTGAATCTGAAACTGATAAACTTAAACTGATAGGGAGCCTCAAAGTAATCCACTCAAACTAACAGAAAAACTAATAGGGAGGATCAAATAAGCCAAATATTCAAGCTAAGAGAGAAAATAAAACTAATACAGCCCATCAAACTAATACTGTCCCTCAAACTAATACACTCTCTCAAACTAATACAGACCCTCAAACAAATACAGTCCGTCAAACTAATACAGCCCCTCAAGCTAATATAGGCCCTCAAACTAATACAGCCCCTCAAACAAATATAGCCCCTCAAACTAATACAACCCCTCAAACTAATACAGGCCGTCAAACTAATAGAGAACCTCAAACTCATCGAGAAACTCAAACTAATACAGTCCATCAAACTAATACAGTCCGTCAACCTAATAGAGAAGCTCAAACTCATCGTGAATCTCAAACTATTACAGACCCTCTATTAGCTTGAGGTTCTCTGTTAGTTTGACGTTCTCTATTTATTGTATTATTTTGAGGTTTTCGATTAGTTTAAGGGTCTGCATTAATTAGATGTTCTCTATTAGTTTGAGGTTTTCAATTATGTTGAGTTCTCCAATAGCTTCAGCGGTTGCATTAGTTTGAGCTTCTCTATTATTTTGAGGAAATATATTAATTTGAGCTTCTGGATAAGTTAATATTCTTGTATTATTTTAAGCGGCTGTATTTGTCCAAGGTCCACTACAGTAAGTAGTACATCTATTAATTTGAGGTTCATGATTAGTTTGAGCAGCTGTATTAGTTTGAGGGTCTGTATTAGTTTGAGGCCTGTATTAGTTTGAGGGATTGTATTAGATTGAGGGTCTGTATTAGTTTGAGGGGCTGTATTTGTTTGAGAGTCTGTATTAGTTTGAGGTGCTGTATTAGTTTGAGGGACTGTATTTGTTTGATGGACTGTATAAAATTGAGGGGCTGTATGAGTTTGAGGGACTCTATTAGTTTGATGGACTGTATTATATTGAGGGCAGTATTATTTTGAGGGACTGTATTAGTTTGATGGACTGTATTCGATTGAAGGTTTGTATTATTTTGATGGACTGTATTAGTTTGAGGGATTGCATTAGTTTGTGGGACTGTATTATGTTGAGAGGCTGTATTAGTTTGTGGGGCTGTATTAGTTTGAGAGGCTGTATTTGTTTGAGGGACTGTATTAGTTTGAGGGTCTGTATTAGTTTGAGATTCACGTTGAGTTTGAGGTTCTCTATTAGCTTGACGCACTGTATTAGATTGAGGGACTGTATTAGTTTGAGTTTCTCGATGAGTTTGAGGTTCTCTATTAGTTGGACGGTCTGTATTAGTTTGAGGGGTTGTATTAGTTTGAGGGGCTATATTAGTTTGAGGGGCAGTATTAGTTTGAGGGACTGTATTTGTTTGATCGACTGTATTCGATTAAGGGTCTGTATTCGTTTGATGGACTGTATTAGTTTGAGGGATTGCATTAGCTTGTGGGATTGTATTAGGTTGAGGAGCTGTATTAGTTTGAGGGTCTGTATTAGTTTGTGGGGCTGTATTAGTTTGAGAGGCTTTATTAGTTTGAGGGAATGTATTAATTTGAGGGTATTTAAACCCAATACAGCAACTCTACCACACACAGAAAGTTATATTCATACAGCCATTGAAACTCACACAGCATTTCCGATAAAACAGTCTATGAAACTACTACGGCCATTAGAACTAATAGAGAACGTGAAACAAATACAGCCGCTAAAACAATAAAGATCCTCAAACTAATAAATAACCGCAAACGACGAGAGAAACTCAAAATATTACAGCCTATGAAACTGATAAATACCCTCAAATTAATACAGAATCTCAAATAAATACAGCAGCGTCAAATAATATTACAATTCCACCATTTACAGAAACTCAAGCTAATATATAACCTCAAACTATAAAAGAAACTCAAACCAATATGAGAAACTCAAACAAATACAGCCACCTAAAATAATACACCTCAAACCATTAGAGCAACTGAAACTAATGCAGCCTTTCAAATTAATACAGCCACTCTAACTATTATAGAACCTCAAACTAATAGAGAACGTGAATGTAATATAGAAACTACAACTAATAGATAATTAATAGCGTCTAGCCGACAATCACGAAGTGGCTGGATTTTTCAGTGGAGTAGAACCGGTGGCCCAAGGTCTTATTCCACTGAAAGCCAAGAACAGAGAACTGCTCATCAAGGACAGTGAGGCTGCCGGTGCTGGCTGGAAAGAACACTTCGAGGATCTTAGCAACAAAGAATCCGCCTTCGATGTGAGTGTCCTTGACTTCATCCCACAGCATGCTACCCATCACCTCCTTGGCACAATCACAGCTCGGCACGAGTTTGCAAAGACCTTCCGACAACTAAAAACAACAAGGCCTCAGGAGCAGAATGAATCCCCTTGGAAGTACTGAAGCTTGGCAGCGAAGCACTAATGGCACGTATTCATGACCTTATCTGGAAGGAGGAGATCATGCCAGGAGATCTCGGAGTAGATTTAATTGCGATGATCTTAAAGAAAGGTGATGAGTCTGACTGCGGTAACGACAGAGGAATCTCGCTGCTCTCAACCAAAGGCTAAGTCATCGCAAGTTTTCTTCTCAACCACCTTCTCCCTGTGGCTGAAGAATTCCTCCCAGTTTCGCAATGTGGATTCCGCCCACTAATTGGCACAATGGATATTATCTTCACCACACGGCAGATACTAGAGAAATGCAGCGAATAGCACCAAAACTTGAACATGGCCTATTTTAAACTCACGAAAGCCTCCAACCGTGTCAGCCATGAGGGTTTATGGAGCGTCCTCCAAAGATTCGGCTGCACTTCAAGGTTTGTCACCATGCTCCACCTTCTGAATGATGAAATGTAAGCCGTGCTCCCGGTCAAGGCATCCATTACAGAAACATTCCACATACGGACCGGGGTCAAGCAAGGGTGTGTCATCGCAGCACGAGCGGAAGGAAGCAGAAGCCAAGTCCATGGCACCGTGAGTAGCTCTGCTGCACAGGAGGGCAGGATAAAGAGTGGAAGAGCTACAGTGACAGGGGATTATATTGTAAAGGGAATAGATAGGCGTTTTTGCGGTAGGAAACGAGAATCCAGGATGGTATGTTTCCACCTGGTGCAAGCGTCAAGGATGTCTCGGAGCGGATGCAGGGCTTTCTGAAGGGGGAGGGTGAACAGCCAGTTGTAATTGTGCATACCGGTACCAACGGGATGAGGTCCTCCAAGCTGAATTTAGGGAGCTAGGTGTTAAATTAAAAAGTAGGACCACAAAGGTACCAATCTGAGGATTGTTACCAGTGCCACGTGCTAGTCAGAGTCGGAATCGCAGGATAGCTCAGATGAATCCATAGCTTGAGGAGTGTTGCAAGAGGGAGCGAATCAAATTCCTGTGACATTGGAAGCGGTTCTGGTGGAGGTGGGACCAGTACAAACCGGACGGTCTGCACCTGGGCAGGACCGGAACCAATGTCATGGTGGGGGTGTTTGCACGTGCTGTTGGGGAGGGGTTAAACTAATATGGCAGGGGAATGGGGACCCAAGCTGGGATTCAGAGGGAGGTAAAATGAGGGCTGAAGCAAAAGATAGAAAGGAGAATAGCAAAAGTGGAGGGCAGAGAAACCCAAGGCAAAAATAAAAAGGAACACATTACAGAAAAAGTCTAAATGAAAAAAGAGGGATAAAAAGACAAGTCTGAAGGCTCAGTGTCTCAATGCGAGGAGTATTCAGAATAAGGTGGATGAATTAACTTCGCTCTTTATGATGAAAATATAATTGGGGTCACGGAGGCATGGCTCCAGGTTGACCAAGGCTGGGAACTCAACATCCAGGGTATTCAACATTCAGGAAGAACAGACAGAAAGGAAAGGGAGGTGGATTGGCGTTGCTTGTTAAAGAGGAAATAAGCGCAATAGTAAGAAAGGCCATGAACTTGAATGATGTGGAATCCATATAGTTATAGCTACGGAAAACCAAAGTACAGAAAAGAGAGTGAGAGTAGTGTCCAGGCAACGAAACAGCAGTAACGAGATTGGAGATGGCATCAAACAAGAAATTAGGGATGTTTGCAATAAAGGTACGGCAGTTATCATGGGCGGCTTTAATCTACAGATAGATTGGGCTAACCAAACTGGTAGCAATGCGGTGGAGGAGGAATTCCTGGAGTGTATTAGTGATGGCTTTAGAGACCAATATGTCGAGGAATCAACTAGAGAGCTGGCCAACCTAGACTGGGTGTTGTGTAATGAGAGAGGACTAATCAGCAATCTTGTTGTGCGAGGCCCCTGGAAGGGTGACCACAATATGGTAGAATTATTTTTAAGATGGAGAGTGAAATGTTAATTCATAGACTCGGGTACTGAATTTAAGGAAAGGTTACTTCGATGGTATGAGATGTGGATTGGGTAGGATAGACTGGCAAATGATACTTAAAGGGTTGACAGTGGATACGCAATGGCAGACATTTATCGATTAAATGGATGAACTTCAACAATTGTACATCCCTGTCCGGAGTAAAAATAAATAGGGGAAGGTAGAACAACCGTGGCTAACAAGGGAAATTAGAGATAGTGTTAAATCCAAGGAAGAGGCATGTAAATTGGCGAGAATAACCAGCAAACATGAGGACTGGGTGAAATTCAGAATTCATAAAGAAACAAAGCTTGCACAACAGGCTCGATCTCACCTTCTTGAAGACACAGTGAAATATACTGTAGAGTTTATAACTGTTTGAGAACATAAAATGTCAGTAAAATACCCCGTTCTTTTCTCGACACTGATGGGCTGTGAAAGGGAGACCGGCCGAAGTCCCACATAGCCGCACTGACCCCGAGGCAAGGTGAAATTCTAACAGGTTCAGTCCATAGCAGTGCTATGCTGAAGAGAGATAAGTGTCGCGAATCAAGGAGAGATTTAATAATACTGATGTTGAATGTCGGTTACATCAATCACTCCATGAATTCACTGCTGGGAAATTCAGAGCTTGTAAATTGCCTGTGAACGCTAAACAGAGACACACAGTGAGCCAATGTTCAATATAGGAGGGGCCCAAGCCAAATGAATGCTCGGGATAAGTTATCAGTGGCCATGGCCCAGGCATTCACTGATTCCAGTCTTGCAGACGTTGCTAAGTTTAAAATGCTTAATATTTCCACACTGGCAATGCATTGACAGATGGTCAGCTAGAGTGATATGCCGCAAAAATGTTCATGGAAGGCTAAATTAAGCCATGATTGGCAACATTTACGGTGTCAATCAGCACTTGTTGAGCGAGATCTCCCCATTTGCTGCTGAGTTTGAAACGGAAGGCACTGAAGTGTGGGCTGCATCACGACAACGAATGATGCGCTGCTGATGGTTGGGGCAGCAAGAGTGCAGTGAGCTGTAAATTTGTTCAGGAACAGCCTAGCAATTCAAACGGCCGGAAATACAATGATCCCTGACCGGGTATCGAACCAGGCCGAAGCGGTGAAAGCGCCGAAGCCTAACCACTGGACCACCAGGGAAGCTGCTACACATTTGCTTGCCAACAAGCAGACCAACACAGTCTTTCCTGCTTGCTCCTTTCAAATTCTCACCACATTCGCGCCATTTAAAACTGTTCGTTGCAAATGGCATTTTTTTTGTGGAGAACACCAAAGATATGTCCGCGCATCCACAGCATCACATGCGGGTAGGCATCCACTGAAATCTATTTCCTTCTGTCCTTTTCTCGGGATTTTTCACTCTCGGTGCCGGGTGAACATTTAATTTCGTGTTTTTGTCCTGAACTGCTGCCTTTTGCCCATCTCCAGGCGACAGAACCGTTCTGTCTGTCTGTTCCTACTTTTGAGCATTTACGGGAACAGGCCTCCGGTTCATCCTTTATCAGCAAACGAAGAAACAGAAATAAACAGAAGGATGTGCCTCTCCACCCCGTCGGCAAAGAAGCAATGACTGTTATTCCAAATAATTCCCAACCCTTGGGATTCTGTGTGGATTTGTTTCATTAAAAAGATTTCATTTTCAAAGTGACTAAAAACCGAATAAAAATTATGAAAAACACTGGAAGGGCCCGTACGGGGATCGAACCCGCGACCTTGGCGTTACTAGCACCACGCTCTAACCAACTGAGCTAACCGGCCACAAATTGTGCTAACGTTGCGTGAAAGCTCAGTCTGCGGGGATTGTGTTTCCAACTCACACTGGATGACAGATTTACTGCATAAACATTGAACACATCACATCGCTTAAACATTGTTCACTGTTCATCTACAACACTGCGCAGAGTGTAAATAGAACGTAACAGAAAAAGAGCGCTAAATCTAAAAACAATTCATGTTGAAAATTATTATCACGCAACCGCTGAACAGCCCACTGTCCCGATATAAAATCAGCCACTAGCCTTAGAATGAAGGGAACGCGAAATAACCAAAAATTGCTGAAACACGGGATTGAGCCATGAACCATCTGGATCTTCAGTCAAACGCCTTCCCAACTGAACTATTTCGGTCTGACAGTGAACGAAGCAAAGTTTTCTCACACCGTTTTGAAAGAAAACCTGACCCCGGAAGGAATTGCCCCACCCACTCTGTCCTCGTTTCGGGGCAATGGGTCCCAAACACATCTCAGAGCTCAGGTTGTGTCAATGTAAAATATAATGATACCGAAAATCTTAATGCTCATGTTCCGTTATCACTGCCCACGATCCAGGCAGTGGTCTTGTACACGTTGCTAAGTTCAAAATGTGTATTATTTCGCACTGGCAATGAATTAACTGATATCTGTGCTGTGATCAACTAGGTTACTTAGGGTGATGTCGTGCAAGAACGTAATGGAAGCCTAATTATAATGGTGATTGTTTTCACACTGCAGTTAAATGTTGGCAAACGTACAGTGTCAATCAGCAATTCCAGTTCCATATGTTGATTTAATGTTCTGCTGAAGTGTTCATAAAGAAACAAAGCTTGCACAACAGGCTCGATCTCACCTTCTTGAAGACACAGTGAAATATACTGTAGAGTTTATAACTGTTTGAGAACATAAAATGTCAGTAGAATACCCCGTTCTTTTCTCGACACTGATGGGCTGTGAAAGGGAGACCGGCCGAAGTCCCACATAGCCGCACTGACCCCGAGGCAAGGTGCAATTCTAACAGGTTCAGTCCATAGCAGTGCTATGCTGAAGAGAGATAAGTGTCGCGAATCAAGGAGAGATTTAATAATACTGATGTTGAATGTCGGTTAGATCAATCACTCCATGAATTCACTGCTGGGAAATTCAGAGCTTGTAAATTGCCTGTGAACGCTAAACATAGACACACAGTGAGCCAATGTTCAATATAGGAGGGGCCCAGGCCAAATGAATGCTCGGGATAAGTTATCAGTGGCCATGGCCCAGGCATTCACTGATTCCAGTCTTGCAGACGTTGCTAAGTTTAAAATGCTGAATATTTCCACACTGGCAATGCATTGACAGATGGTAAGCTAGAGTGATGTGCCGCAAAAATGTTCACGGAAGGCTAAAGTAAGCCATGATTGGCAACATTTACGGTGTCAATCAGCACTTGTTGAGCGAGATCTCCCCATTTACTGCTGAGTTTGAAACGGATGGCACTGAAGTGTGTGCTGTATCACGACAACGAATGATGCGCTGCTGATGGTTGGGGCAGCAAGAGTGCAGTGAGCTGTAAATTTGTTCAGGAACAGCCTCGCAATTCAAACGGCCGGAAATACAATGATCCCTGACCGGGAATCGAACCCGGGCCGCTGCGGTGAAAGCGCCGAAGCCTAACCACTGGACCACCAGGAAAGCTGCTACACATTTGCTTGCCAACAAGCAGACCAAGACAGTCTTTCCTGCTTGCTCCTTCCAAATTCTCGCCAGGGAAAACTGTTCGTTGCAAAAGGCATTTTTGTGCAGAACACCAAAGATATGTCCGCGCATCCACAGCATCACGTGCGGGTAGGCATCCACTGAAATCTATTTCATTCTGTCCTTTTCTCGGGATTTTTCACTCTCGGTGCCAGGTGAACATTTCATTTAGTGTTTTTGTCCTGAACTGCTGTCTTTTGCCCATCTCCAGGCGACAGAACCGTTCTGTCTGTCTGTTCCTACTTTTGAGCATTTACGGGAACAGGCCTCCGGTTCATCCTTTATCAGCAAACCAAGAAACAGAAATAAACAGAAAGATGTGCCTCTCGACCCCGTCGGCAAAGAAGCAATGACTGTTATTCCAAATAATTCCCAACCCTTGGGATTCTGTGTGGATTTGTTTCATTATAAAGATTTGATTTTCAACGTGACGAAAAACCGAATAAAAATTATGAAAAACACTGGAATGGCCCGTACGGTGATCGAACCCGCGACCTTGGCGTTATTAGCACCACGCTCTAACCAACTGAGCTAACCGGCCACAAAGTGTGTTAACGTTGCGTGAAAGCTCAGTCTGCGGGGATTGTGTTTCCAACTCACACTGGATGACAGATTTACTGCATAAACATTGAACACATCACATCGCTTAAACATTGTTCACTGTTCATCTACAACACTGCGCAGAGTGTAAATAGAACGTAACAGAAAAAGAGCGCTAAATCTAAAAACAATTCATGTTGAAAATTATTATCACGCAACCGCTGAACAGCCCACTGTCCCGATATAAAATAAGCCACTACCCTTAGAATGAAGGGAACGCGAAATAACCAAAAATTGCTGAAACACGGGATTGAGCCATGAACCATCTGGATCTTCAGTCAAACGCCTTCCCAACTGAACTATTTCGGTCTGACAGTGAACGAAGCAAAGTTTTCTCACACCTTTCTGAAAGAAAACCTGACCCCGGAAGGAATTGCCCCACCCACTCTGTCCTCGTTTCGGGGCAATGGGTCCCAAACACATCTCAGAGCTCAGGTTGTGTCAATGTAAAGTATAATGATACCGAAAATCTTAATGCTCATGTTCCGTTATCACTGCCAACGATCCAGGCAGTGGTCTTGTACACGTTGCTAAGTTCAAATTGTCTATTATTTCGCACTGGCAATGAAGTAACTGATATCTGTGCTGTGATCAACTAGGTTACTTAGGGTGATGTCGTGCAAGAACGTAATGGAAGCCTAATTATAATGGTGATTGTTTTCACACTGCAGTTAAATGTTGGCAAACGTACAGTGTCAATCAGCAATTCTAGTTCCACATGTTGATTTAATGTTCTGCTGAAGTGTTCATAAAGAAACAAAGCTTGCACAACAGGCTCGATCTCACCGTCTTGAAGACACAGTGAAATATATGTCGAGTTTGTAACTGTTTGAGAACATAAAATGTCAGTAAAATACCCCGTTTTTTCTCGACACTGATGGGCTGTGAAAGGGAGACCGGCCGAAGTCCCACATAGCCGCACTGACCCCGAGGCAAGGTGAAATTCTAACAGGTTCAGTCCATAGCAGTGCTATGCTGAAGAGAGATAAGTGTCGCGAATCAAGGAGAGACTTAACAATACTGATGTTGAATGTCGGTTAGATCAATCACTCCATGAATTCACTGCTGGGAAATTCAGAGCTTGTAAATTGCCTGTGAACGCTAAACATAGACACACAGTGAGCCAATGTTCAATATAGGAGGGGCCCAGGCCAAATGAATGCTCGGGATAAGTTATCAGGGGCCGTGGCCCAGGCATTCACTGATTCCAGTCTTGCAGACGTTGCTAAGTTTAAAATGCTGAATATTTCCACACTGGCAATGCATTGACAGATGGTAAGCTAGAGTGATGTGCCGCAAAAATGTTCACGGAAGGCTAAAGTAATCCATGATTGGCAACATTTATGGTGTCAATCAGCACTTGTTGAGCGAGATCTCCCCATTTACTGCTGAGTTTGAAACGGATGGCACTGAAGTGTGGGCTGCATCACGACAACGAATGATGCGCTGCTGATGGTTGGGGCAGCAAGAGTGCAGTGAGCTGCAAATTTGTTCAGGAACAGCCTAGCAATTCAAACGGCCGGAAATACAATGATCCCTGACCGGGAATCGAACCCGGGCCGCAGCGGTGAAAGCGCCGAAGCCTAACCACTGGACCACCAGTGAAGCTGCTACACATTTGCTTGCCAACAAGCAGACCAACACAGTCTTTCCTGCTTGCTCCTTTCAAATTCTCGCCAGGTAAAACAGTTCGTTGCAAATGGCATTTTTTGTGCAGAACACCAAAGATATGTCCGCGCAGCCACAGCATCACGTGCGGGTAGGCATCCACTGAAATCTATTTCATTCTGTCCTTTTCTCGGGATTTTTCACTCTCGGTGCCGGGTGAACATTTCATTTAGTGTTTTTGTCATGAACTGCTTTCTTTTGCCCATCTCCAGGCGACAGAACCGTTCTGTCTGTCTGTTCCTACTTTTGAGCATTTACGGGAACAGGCCTCCGGTTCATCCTTTATCAGCAAACCAAGAAACAGAAATAAACAGAAAGATGTGCCTCTCCACCCCGTCGGCAAAGAAGCAATGACTGTTATTCCAAATAATTCCCAACCCTTGGGATTCTGTGTGGATTTGTTTCATTATAAAGATTTGATTTTCAACGTGACTAAAAACCGAATAAAAATTATGAAAAACACTGGAATGGCCCGTACGGGGATCGAACCCGCGACCTTGGCGTTATTAGCAACACGCTCTAACCAACTGAGCTAACCGGCCACAAAGTGTGTTAACGTTGCGTGAAAGCTCAGTCTGCGGGGATTGTGTTTCCAACTCACACTGGATGACAGATTTACTGCAAAAACATTGAACACATCACATCGCTTAAACATTGTTCACTGTTCATCTACAACACTGCGCAGAGTGTAAATAGAACGTAACAGAAAAAGAGCGCTAAATCTAAAAACAATTCATGTTGAAAATTATTATCACGCAACCGCTGAACAGCCCACTGTCCCGATATAAAATAAGCCACGACCCTTAGAATGAAGGGAACGCGAAATAACCAAAAATTGCTGAAACACGGGATTGAGCCATGAACCATCTGGATCTTCAGTCAAACGCCTTCCCAACTGAACTATTTCGGTCTGACAGTGAACGAAGCAAAGTTTTCTCACACCTTTCTGAAAGAAAACCTGACCCCGGAAGGAATTGCCCCACCCACTCTGTCCTCGTTTCGGGGCAATGGGTCCCAAACACATCTCAGAGCTCAGGTTGTGTCAATGTAAAGTATAATGATACCGAAAATCTTAATGCTCATGTTCCGTTATCACTGCCAACGATCCAGGCAGTGGTCTTGTACACGTTGCTAAGTTCAAATTGTCTATTATTTCGCACTGGCAATGAAGTAACTGATATCTGTGCTGTGATCAACTAGGTTACTTAGGGTGATGTCGTGCAAGAACGTAATGGGAGCCTAATTATAATGGTGATTGTTTTCACACTGCAGTTAAATGTTGGCAAACGTAGAGTGTCAATCAGCAATTCTAGTTCCACATGTTGATTTAATGTTCTGCTGAAGTGTTCATAAAGAAACAAAGCTTGCACAACAGGCTCGATCTCACCGTCTTGAAGACACAGTGAAATATACTGTAGAGTTTATAACTGTTTGAGAACATAAAATGTCAGTAAAATACCCCGTTCTTTTCTCGACACTGATGGGCTGTGAAAGGGAGACCGGTCGAAGTCCCACATAGCCGCACTGACCCCGAGGCAAGGTGAAATTCTAACAGGTTCAGTCCACAGCAGTGCTATGCTGAAGATAGATAAGTGTCGCGAATCAAGGAGAGACTTAACAATACTGATGTTGAATGTTGGTTAGATCAATCACTCCATGAATTCACTGCTGGGAAATTCAGAGCTTGTAAATTGCCTGTGAACGCTAAACATAGACACACAGTGAGCCAATGTTCAATATAGGAGGGGCCCAGGCAAAATGAATGCTCGGGATAAGTTATCAGGGCCGTGGCCCAGGCATTCACTGATTCCAGTCTTGCAGACGTTGCTAAGTTTAAAATGCTGAATATTTCCACACTGGCAATGCATTGACAGATGGTAAGCTGGAGTGATGTGCCGCAAAAATGTTCACGGAAGGCTCAAGTGATCCATGATTGGCAACATTTACGGTGTCAATCAGCACTTGTTGAGCGAGATCTCCCCATTTACTGCTGAGTTTGAAACGGATGGCACTGAATTGTGCACTGCATCACGACAACGAATGATGCGCTGCTGATGGTTGGGGCAGCAAGAGTGCAGTGAGCTGTAAATTTGTTCAGGAACAGCCTAGCAATTCAAACGGCCGGAAATACAATGATCCCTGACCGGGAATCGAACCCGGGCCGCAGCGGTGAAAGCGCCGAAGCCTAACCACTGGACCACCAGTGAAGCTGCTACACATTTGCTTGCCAACAAGCAGACCAACACAGTCTTTCCTGCTTGCTCCTTTCAAATTCTCGCCAGGTAAAACAGTTCGTTGCAAATGACATTTTTTGTGCAGAACACCAAAGATATGTCCGCGCAGCCACAGCATCACGTGCGGGTAGGCATCCACTGAAATCTATTTCATTCTGTCCTTTTCTCGGGATTTTTCACTCTCGGTGCCGGGTGAACATTTCATTTAGTGTTTTTGTCATGAACTGCTTTCTTTTGCCCATCTCCAGGCGACAGAACCGTTCTGTCTGTCTGTTCCTACTTTTGAGCATTTACGGGAACAGGCCTCCGGTTCATCCTTTATCAGCAAACCAAGAAACAGAAATAAACAGAAAGATGTGCCTCTCCACCCCGTCGGCAAAGAAGCAATGACTGTTATTCCAAATAATTCCCAACCCTTGGGATTCTGTGTGGATTTGTTTCATTATAAAGATTTGATTTTCAACGTGACTAAAAACCGAATAAAAATTATGAAAAACACTGGAATGGCCCGTACGGGGATCGAACCCGCGACCTTGGCGTTATTAGCACCACGCTCTAACCAACTGAGCTAACCGGCCACAAAGTGTGTTAACGTTGCGTGAAAGCTCAGTCTGCGGGGATTGTGTTTCCAACTCACACTGGATGACAGATTTACTGCATAAACATTGAACACATCACATCGCTTAAACATTGTTCACTGTTCATCTACAACACTGCGCAGAGTGTAAATAGAACGTAACAGAAAAAGAGCGCTAAATCTAAAAACAATTCATGTTGAAAATTATTATCACGCAACCGCTGAACAGCCCACTGTCCCGATATAAAATAAGCCACGACCCTTAGAATGAAGGGAACGCGAAATAACCAAAAATTGCTGAAACACGGGATTGAGCCATGAACCATCTGGATCTTCAGTCAAACGCCTTCCCAACTGAACTATTTCGGTCTGACAGTGAACGAAGCAAAGTTTTCTCACACCTTTCTGAAAGAAAACCTGACCCCGGAAGGAATTGCCCCACCCACTCTGTCTCCGTTTCGGGGCAATGGGTCCCAAACACATCTCAGAGCTCAGGTTGTGTCAATGTAAATTATAATGATACCGAAAATCTTAATGCTCATGTTCCGTTATCACTGCCCACGATCCAGGCAGTGGTCTTGTACACGTTGCTAAGTTCAAATTGTCTATTATTTCGCACTGGCAATGAATTAACTGATATCTGTGCTGTGATCAACTAGGTTACTTAGGGTGATGTCGTGCAAGAACGTAATGGAAGCCTAATTATAATGGTGATTGTTTTCACACTGCAGTTAAATGTTGGCAAACGTACAGTGTCAATCAGCAATTCTAGTTCCACATGTTGATTTAATGTTCTGCTGAAGTGTTCAAAAGAAACAAAGCTTGCACAACAGGCTCGATCTCACCGTCTTGAAGACACAGTGAAATATATGTAGAGTTTGTAACTGTTTGAGAACATAAAATGTCAGTAAAATACCCCGTTCTTTTCTCGACACTGATGGGCTGTGAAAGGGAGACCGGCCGAAGTCCCACATAGCCGCACTGACCCCGAGGCAAGGTGAAATTCTAACAGGTTCAGTCCATAGCAGTGCTATGCTGAAGAGAGATAAGTGTCGCGAATCAAGGAGAGACTTAACAATACTGATGTTGAATGTCGGTTAGATCAATCACTCCATGAATTCACTGCTGGGAAATTCAGAGCTTGTAAATTGCCTGTGAACGCTAAACATAGACACACAGTGAGCCAATGTTCAATATAGGAGGGGCCCAGGTAAAATGAATGCTCGGGATAAGTTATCAGGGGCCATGGCCCAGGCATTCACTGATTCCAGTCTTGCAGACGTTGCTAAGTTTAAAATGCTGAATATTTCCACACTGGCAATGCATTGACAGATGGTAAGCTAGAGTGATGTGCCGCAAAAATGTTCACGGAAGGCTAAAATAATCCACGATTGGCAACATTTACGGTGTCAATCAGCACTTGTTGAGCGAGATCTCCCCATTTACTGCTGAGTTTGAAACGGATGGCACTGAAGTGTGTGCTGTATCACGACAACGAATGATGCGCTGCTGATGGTTGGGGCAGCAAGAGTGCAGTGAGCTGTAAATTTGTTCAGGAACAGCCTAGCAATTCAAACGGCCGGAAATACAATGATCCCTGACCGGGAATCGAACCCGGGCCGCAGCGGTGAAAGCGCCGAAGCCTAACCACTGGACCACCAGTGAAGCTGGTACACATTTGCTTGCCAACAAGCAGACCAACACAGTCTTTCCTGCTTGCTCCTTTCAAATTCTCGCCAGGTAAAACAGTTCGTTGCAAATGGCATTTTTTGTGCAGAACACCAAAGATATGTCCGCGCATCCACAGCATCACGTACGGGTAGGCATCCACTGAAATCTATTTCATTCTGTCCTTTTCTCGGGATTTTTCACTCTCGGTGCCGGGTGAACATTTCATTTAGTGTTTTTGTCATGAACTGCTTTCTTTTGCCCATCTCCAGGCGACAGAACCGTTCTGTCTGTCTGTTCCTACTTTTGAGCATTTACGGGAACAGGCCTCCGGTTCATCCTTTATCAGCAAACCAAGAAACAGAAATAAACAGAAAGATGTGCCTCTCCACCCCGTCGGCAAAGAAGCAATGACTGTTATTCCAAATAATTCCCAACCCTTGGGATTCTGTGTGGATTTGTTTCATTATAAAGATTTGATTTTCAACGTGACTAAAAACCGAATAAAAATTATGAAAAACACTGGAATGGCCCGTACGGGGATCGAACCCGCGACCTTGGCGTTATTAGCACACGCTCTAACCAACTGAGCTAACCGGCCACAAAGTGTGTTAACGTTGCGTGAAAGCTCAGTCTGCGGGGATTGTGTTTCCAACTCACACTGGATGACAGATTTACTGCATAAACATTGAACACATCACATCGCTTAAACATTGTTCACTGTTCATCTACAACACTGCGCAGAGTGTAAATAGAACGTAACGGAGAAAGAGCGCTGAATCTAAAAACAATTCATGTTGAAAATTATTATCACGCAACCGCTGAACAGCCCACTATCCCGATATAAAATCAGCCACTACCCTTAGAATGAAGGGAACGCGAAATAACCAAAAATTGCTGAAACACGGGATTGAGCCATGAACCATCTGGATCTTCAGTCAAACGCCTTCCCAACTGAACTATTTCGGTCTGACAGTGAACGAAGCAAAGTTTTCTCACACCTTTCTGAAAGAAAACCTGACCCCGGAAGGAATTGCCCCACCCACTCTGTCCTCGTTTCGGGGCAATGGGTCCCAAACACATCTCAGAGCTCAGGTTGTGTCAATGTAAAGTATAATGATACCGAAAATCTTAATGCTCATGTTCCGTTATCACTGCCAACGATCCAGGCAGTGGTCTTGTACACGTTGCTAAGTTCAAATTGTCTATTATTTCGCACTGGCAATGAAGTAACTGATATCTGTGCTGTGATCAACTAGGTTACTTAGGGTGATGTCGTGCAAGAACGTAATGGAAGCCTAATTATAATGGTGATTGTTTTCACACTGCAGTTAAATGTTGGCAAACGTACAGTGTCAATCAGCAATTCTAGTTCCACATGTTGATTTAATGTTCTGCTGAAGTGTTCATAAAGAAACAAAGCTTGCACAACAGGCTCGATCTCACCGTCTTGAAGACACAGTGAAATATACTGTAGAGTTTATAACTGTTTGAGAACATAAAATGTCAGTAAAATACCCCGTTCTTTTCTCGACACTGATGGGCTGTGAACGGGAGACCGGTCGAAGTCCCACATAGCCGCACTGACCCCGAGACAAGGTGAAATTCTAACAGGTTCAGTCCACAGCAGTGCTATGCTGAAGAGAGATAAGTGTCGCGAATCAAGGAGAGACTTAACAATACTGATGTTGAATGTCGGTTAGATCAATCACTCCATGAATTCACTGCTGGGAAATTCAGAGCTTGTAAATTGCCTGTGAACGCTAAACATAGACACACAGTGAGCCAATGTTCAATATAGGAGGGGCCCAGGCAAAATGAATGCTCGGGATAAGTTATCAGGGCCGTGGCCCAGGCATTCACTGATTCCAGTCTTGCAGACGTTGCTAAGTTTAAAATGCTGAATATTTCCACACTGGCAATGCATTGACAGATGGTAAGCTAGAGTGATGTGCCGCAAAAATGTTCACGGAAGGGTAAAGTAATCCATGATTGGCAACATTTACGGTGTCAATCAGCACTTGTTGAGCGAGATCTCCCCATTTACTGCTGAGTTTGAAACGGATGGCACTGAAGTGTGTACTGTATCACGACAACGAATGATGCGCTGCTGATGGTTGGGGCAGCAAGAGTGCAGTGAGCTGTAAATTTGTTCAGGAACAGCCTAGCAATTCAAACGGTCGGAAATACAATGATCCCTGACCAGGAATCGAACCCGGGCCGCAGCGGTGAAAGCGCCGAAGCCTAACCACTGGACCACCAGGGAAGCTGCTACACATTTGCTTGCCAACAAGCAGACCAACACAGTCTTTCCTGCTTGCTCCTTCCAAATTCTCGCCAGGTAAAACAGTTCGTTGCAAATGGCATTTTTTGTGCAGAACACCAAAGATATGTCCGCGCATCCACAGCATCACGTGCGGGTAGGCATCCACTGAAATCTATTTCATTCTGTCCTTTTCTCGGGATTTTTCACTCTCGGTGCCGGGTGAACATTTCATTTAGTGTTTTTGTCATGAACTGCTTTCTTTTGCCCATCTCCAGGCGACAGAACCGTTCTGTCTGTCTGTTCCTACTTTTGAGCATTTACGGGAACAGGCCTCCGGTTCATCCTTTATCAGCAAACCAAGAAACAGAAAGAAACAGAAAGATGTGCCTCTCCACCCCGTCGGCAAAGAAGCAATGACTGTTATTCCAAATAATTCCCAACCCTTGGGATTCTGTGTGGATTTGTTTCATTATAAAGATTTGATTTTCAACGTGACTAAAAAGCGAATAAAAATTATGAAAAACACTGGAATGGCCCGTACGGGGATCGAACCCGCGACCTTGGCGTTATTAGCACCACGCTCTAACCAACTGAGCTAACCGGCCACAAAGTGTGTTAACGTTGCGTGAAAGCTCAGTCTGCGGGGATTGTGTTTCCAACTCACACTGGATGACAGATTTACTGCATAAACATTGAACACATCACATCGCTTAAACATTGTTCACTGTTCATCTACAACACTGCGCAGAGTGTAAATAGAACGTAACAGAAAAAGAGCGCTAAATCTAAAAACAATTCATGTTGAAAATTATTATCACGCAACCGCTGAACAGCCCACTGTCCCGATATAAAATCAGCCACTACCATTAGAATGAAGGGAACGCGAAATAACCAAAAATTGCTGAAAAACGGGATTGAGCCATGAACCATCTGGATCTTCAGTCAAACGCCTTCCCAACTGAACTATTTCGGTCTGACAGTGAACGACGCAAAGTTTTCTCACACCTTTCTGAAAGAAAACCTGACCCCGGAAGGAATTGCCCCACCCTCTCTGTCCCCGTTTCGGGGCAATGGGTCCCAAACACATCTCAGAGCTCAGGTTGTGTCAATGTAAATTATAATGATACCGAAAATCTTAATGCTCATGTTCCGTTATCACTGCCCACGATCCAGGCAGTGGTCTTGTACACGTTGCGAAGTTCAAATTGTCTATTATTTCGCACTGGCAATGAATTAACTGATATCTGTGCTGTGATCAACTAGGTTACTTAGGGTGATGTCGTGCAAGAACGTAATGGAAGCCTAATTATAATGGTGATTGTTTTCACACTGCAGTTAAATGTTGGCAAACGTACAGTGTCAATCAGCAATTCTAGTTCCACATGTTGATTTAATGTTCTGCTGAAGTGTTCAAAAGAAACAAAGCTTGCACAACAGGCTCGATCTCACCGTCTTGAAGACACAGTGAAATATATGTAGAGTTTGTAACTGTTTGAGAACATAAAATGTCAGTAAAATACCCCGTTCTTTTCTCGACACTGATGGGCTGTGAAAGGGAGACCGGCCGAAGTCCCACATAGCCGCACTGACCCCGAGGCAAGGTGAAATTCTAACAGGTTCAGTCCATAGCAGTGCTATGCTGAAGAGAGATAAGTGTCGCGAATCAAGGAGAGACTTAACAATACTGATGTTGAATGTCGGTTAGATCAATCACTCCATGAATTCACTGCTGGGAAATTCAGAGCTTGTAAATTGCCTGTGAACGCTAAACATAGACACACAGTGAGCCAATGTTCAATATAGGAGGGGCCCAGGTAAAATGAATGCTCGGGATAAGTTATCAGGGGCCATGGCCCAGGCATTCACTGATTCCAGTCTTGCAGACGTTGCTAAGTTTAAAATGCTGAATATTTCCACACTGGCAATGCATTGACAGATGGTAAGCTAGAGTGATGTGCCGCAAAAATGTTCACGGAAGGCTAAAATAATCCACGATTGGCAACATTTACGGTGTCAATCAGCACTTGTTGAGCGAGATCTCCCCATTTACTGCTGAGTTTGAAACGGATGGCACTGAAGTGTGTGCTGTATCACGACAACGAATGATGCGCTGCTGATGGTTGGGGCAGCAAGAGTGCAGTTAGCTGTAAATTTGTTCAGGAACAGCCTAGCAATTCAAACGGCCGGAAATACAATGATCCCTGACCGGGAATCGAACCCAGGCCGCAGCGGTGAAAGCGCCGAAGCCTAACCACTGGACCACCAGGGAAGCTGCTACACATTTGCTTGCCAACAAGCAGACCAACACAGTCTTTCCTGCTTGCTCCTTCCAAATTCTCGCCAGGTAAAACAGTTCGTTGCAAAAGGCATTTTTGTGCAGAACACCAAAGATATGTCCGCGCATCCACAGCATCACGTGCGGGTAGGCATCCACTGAAATCTATTTCATTCTGTCCTTTTCTCGGGATTTTTCACTCTCGGTGCCAGGTGAACATTTCATTTAGTGTTTTTGCCCTGAACTGCTGTCTTTTGCCCATCTCCAGGCGACAGAACCGTTCTGTCTGTCTGTTCCTATTTTTGAGCATTTACGGGAACAGGCCTCCGGTTCATCCTTTATCAGCAAACCAAGAAACAGAAATAAACAGAAAGATGTGCCTCTCGACCCCGTCGGCAAAGAAGCAATGACTGTTATTCCAAATAATTCCCAACCCTTGGGATTCTGTGTGGATTTGTTTCATTATAAAGATTTGATTTTCAACGTGACTAAAAACCGAATAAAAATTATGAAAAACACTGGAATGGCCCGTACGGGGATCGAACCCGCGACCTTGGCGTTATTAGCACCACGCTCTAACCAACTGAGCTAACCGGCCACAAATTGCGTTAACGATGCGTGAAAGCTCAGTCTGCGTGGATTGTGTTTCCAACTCACACTGGATGACAGATTTACTGCATAAACATTGAACACATCACATCGCGAAAACATTGTTCACTGTTCATCTGCAACACTGCGCAGAGTGTAAATAGAACGTAACAAAAAAAGACCGCTGAATCTAAAAACAATTCATGTTGAAAATTATTATCACGCAACCGCTGAACAGCCCACTGTCCCGATATAAAATCAGCCACTCCCCTTAGAATGAAGGGAACGCGAAATAACCAAAAATTGCTGAAACACGGGATTGAGCCATGAACCATCTGGATCTTCAGTCAAACGCATTCCCAACTGAACTATTTCGGTCTGACAGTGATCGAAGCAAAGTTTTCTCACAGCTTTCTGAAAGAAAACCTGACCCCGGAAGGAATTGCCCCACCCACTCTGTCCTCGTTTCGGGGCAATGGGTCCCAAACACATCTCAGAGCTCAGGTTGTGTCAATGTAAAGTATAATGATACCGAAAATCTTAATGCTCATGTTCCGTTATCACTGCCCACGATCCAGGCAGTGGTCTTGTACACGTTGCGAAGTTCAAATTGTCTATTATTTCGCACTGGCAATGAATTAACTGATATCTGTGCTGTGATCAACTAGGTTACTTAGGGTGATGTCGTGCAAGAACGTAATTATAATGGTGATTGTTTTCACACTGCAGTTAAATGTTGGCAAACGTACAGTGTCAATCAGCAATTCTAGTTCCACATGTTGATTTAATGTTCTGCTGAAGTGTTCATAAAGAAACAAAGCTTGCACAACAGGCTCGATCTCACCGTCTTGAAGACACAGTGAAATATATGTAGAGTTTGTAACTGTTTGAGAACATAAAATGTCAGTAAAATACCCCGTTCTTTTCTCGACACTGATGGGCTGTGAAAGGGAGACCGGCCGAAGTCCCACATAGCCGCACTGACCCCGAGGCAAGGTGAAATTCTAACAGGTTCAGTCCATAGCAGTGCTATGCTGAAGAGAGATAAGTGTCGCGAATCAAGGAGAGACTTAACAATACTGATGTTGAATGTCGGTTAGATCAATCACTCCATGAATTCACTGCTGGGAAATTCAGAGCTTGTAAATTGCCTGTGAACGCTAAACATAGACACACAGTGAGCCAATGTTCAATATAGGAGGGGCCCAGGCAAAATGAATGCTCGGGATAAGTTATCAGGGGCCGTGGCCCAGGCATTCACTGATTCCAGTCTTGCAGACGTTGCTAAGTTTCGAATGCTGAATATTTCCACACTGGCAATGCATTGACAGATGGTAAGCTAGAGTGATGTGCCGCAAAAATGTTCACGGAAGGCTAAAGTAATCCATGATTGGCAACATTTACGGTGTCAATCAGCACTTGTTGAGCGAGATCTCCCCATTTACTGCTGAGTTTGAAACGGATGGCACTGAAGTGTGTACTGTATCACGACAACGAATGATGCGCTGCTGATGGTTGGGGCAGCAAGAGTGCAGTGAGCTGTAAATTTGTTCAGGAACAGCCTAGCAATTCAAACGGCCGGAAATACAATGATCCCTGACCGGGAATCGAACCCGGGCCGCAGCGGTGAAAGCGCCGAAGCCTAACCACTGGACCACCAGGGAAGCTGCTACACATTTGCTTTGCCAACAAGCAGACCAACACAGTCTTTCCTGCTTGCTCCTTCCAAATTCTCGCCAGGTGAAACAGTTCGTGGCAAATGGCATTTTTTGTGCAGAACACCAAAGATATGTCCGCGCATCCACAGCATCACGTGCGGGTAGGCATCCACTGAAATCTATTTCATTCTGTCCTTTTCTCGGGATTTTTCACTCTCGGTGCCGGGTGAACATTTCATTTAGTGTTTTTGTCATGAACTGCTTTCTTTTGCCCATCTCCAGGCGACAGAACCGTTCTGTCTGTCTGTTCCTACTTTTGAGCATTTACGGGAACAGGCCTCCGGTTCATCCTTTATCAGCAAACCAAGAAACAGAAATAAACAGAAAGATGTGCCTCTCCACCCCGTCGGCAAAGAAGCAATGACTGTTATTCCAAATAATTCCCAACCCTTGGGATTCTGTGTGGATTTGTTTCATTATAAAGATTTGATTTTCAACGTGACTAAAAACCGAATAAAAATTATGAAAAACACTGGAATGGCCCGTACGGGGATCGAACCCGCGACCTTGGTGTTATTAGCACCACGCTCTAACCAACTGAGCTAACCGGCCACAAAGTGTGTTAACGTTGCGTGAAAGCTCAGTCTGCGGGGATTGTGTTTCCAACTCACACTGGATGACAGATTTACTGCATAAACATTGAACACATCACATCGCTTAAACATTGTTCACTGTTCATCTACAACACTGCGCAGAGTGTAAATAGAACGTAACAGAAAAAGAGCGCTAAATCTAAAAACAATTCATGTTGAAAATTATTATCACGCAACCGCTGAACAGCCCACTGTCCCGATATAAAATCAGCCACTACCCTTAGAATGAAGGGAACGCGAAATAACCAAAAATTGCTGAAACACGGGATTGAGCCATGAACCATCTGGATCTTCAGTCAAACGCCTTCCCAACTGAACTATTTCGGTCTGACAGTGAACGAAGCAAAGTTTTCTCACACCTTTCTGAAAGAAAACCTGACCCCGGAAGGAATTGCCCCACCCACTCTGTCCTCGTTTCGGGGCAATGGGTCCCAAACACATCTCAGAGCTCAGGTTGTGTCAATGTAAAGTATAATGATACCGAAAATCTTAATGCTCATGTTCCGTTATCACTGACAACGATCCAGGCAGTGGTCTTGTACACGTTGCTAAGTTCAAATTGTCTATTATTTCGCACTGGCAATGAAGTAACTGATATCTGTGCTGTGATCAACTAGGTTACTTAGGGTGATGTCGTGCAAGAACGTAATGGAAGCCTAATTATAATGGTGATTGTTTTCACACTGCAGTTAAATGTTGGCAAACGTACAGTGTCAATCAGCAATTCTAGTTCCACATGTTGATTTAATGTTCTGCTGAAGTGTTCATAAAGAAACAAAGCTTGCACAACAGGCTCGATCTCACCGTCTTGAAGACACAGTGAAATATACTGTAGAGTTTATAACTGTTTGAGAACATAAAATGTCAGTAAAATACCCCGTTCTTTTCTCGACACTGATGGGCTGTGAAAGGGAGACCGGTCGAAGTCCCACATAGCCGCACTGACCCCGAGGCAAGGTGAAATTCTAACAGGTTCAGTCCACAGCAGTGCTATGCTGAAGAGAGATAAGTGTCGCGAATCAAGGAGAGACTTAACAATACTGATGTTGAATGTCGGTTAGATCAATCACTCCATGAATTCACTGCTGGGAAATTCAGAGCTTGTAAATTGCCTGTGAACGCTAAACATAGACACACAGTGAGCCAATGTTCAATATAGGAGGGGCCCAGGCAAAATGAATGCTCGGGATAAGTTATCAGGGCCGTGGCCCAGGCATTCACTGATTCCAGTCTTGCAGACGTTGCTAAGTTTAAAATGCTGAATATTTCCACACTGGCAATGCATTGACAGATGGTAAGCTAGAGTGATGTGCCGCAAAAATGTTCACGAAAGGGTAAAGTAATCCATGATTGGCAACATTTACGGTGTCAATCAGCACTTTTTGAACGAGATCTCCCCATTTACTGCTGAGTTTGAAACGGATGGCACTGAAGTGTGTACTGTATCACGACAACGAATGATGCGCTGCTGATGGTTGGGGCAGCAAGAGTGCAGTGAGCTGTAAATTTGTTCAGGAACAGCCTAGCAATTTAAACGGTCGGAAATACAATGATCCCTGACCAGGAATCGAACCCGGGCCGCAGCGGTGAAAGCGCCGAAGCCTAACCACTGGACCACCAGGGAAGCTGCTACACATTTGCTTGCCAACAAGCAGACCAACACAGTCTTTCCTGCTTGCTCCTTCCAAATTCTCGCCAGGTAAAACAGTTCGTTGCAAATGGCATTTTTTGTGCAGATAACCAAAGATATGTCCGCGCATCCACAGCATCACGTGCGGGTAGGCATCCACTGAAATCTATTTCATTCTGTCCTTTTCTCGGGATTTTTCACTCTCGGTGCCGGGTGAACATTTCATTTAGTGTTTTTGTCATGAACTGCTTTCTTTTGCCCATCTCCAGGCGACAGAACCTTTCTGTCTGTCTGTTCCTACTTTTGAGCATTTACGGGAACAGGCCTCCGGTTCATCCTTTATCAGCAAACCAAGAAACAGAAATAAACAGAAAGATGTGCCTCTCCACCCCGTTGGCAAAGAAGCAATGACTGTTATTCCAAATAATTCCCAACCCTTGGGATTCTGTGTGGATTTGTTTCATTATAAAGATTTGATTTTCAACGTGACTAAAAACCGAATAAAAATTATGAAAAACACTGGAATGGCCCGTACGGGGATCGAACCCGCGACCTTGGCGTTATTAGCACCACGCTCTAACCAACTGAGCTAACCGGCCACAAATTGTGTTAACGTTGCGTGAAAGCTCAGTCTGCGGGGATTGTGTTTCCAACTCACACTGGATGACAGATTTACTGCATAAACATTGAACACATCACATCGCTTAAACATTGTTCACTGTTCATCTACAACACTGCGCAGAGTGTAAATAGAACGTAACAGAAAAAGAGCGCTAAATCTAAAAACAATTCATGTTGAAAATTATTATCACGCAAACGCTGAACAGCCCACTGTCCCGATATAAAATCAGCCACTATCCTTAGAATGAAGGGAACGCGAAATAACCAAAAATTGCTGAAACACGGGATTGAGCCATGAACCATCTGGATCTTCAGTCAAACGCCTTCCCAACTGAACTATTTCGGTCTGACAGTGAACGAAGCAAAGTTTTCTCACACCTTTCTGAAAGAAAACCTGACCCCGGAAGGAATTGCCCCACCCACTCTGTCTCCGTTTCGGGGCAATGGGTCCCAAACACATCTCAGAGCTCAGGTTGTGTCAATGTAAATTATAATGATACCGAAAATCTTAATGCTCATGTTCCGTTATCACTGCCCACGATCCAGGCAGTGGTCTTGTACACGTTGCTAAGTTCAAATTGTCTATTATTTCGCACTGGCAATGAATTAACTGATATCTGTGCTGTGATCAACTAGGTTACTTAGGGTGATGTCGTGCAAGAACGTAATGGAAGCCTAATTATAATGGTGATTGTTTTCACACTGCAGTTAAATGTTGGCAAACGTACAGTGTCAATCAGCAATTCTAGTTCCACATGTTGATTTAATGTTCTGCTGAAGTGTTCATAAAGAAACAAAGCTTGCACAACAGGCTCGATCTCACCGTCTTGAAGACACAGTGAAATATACTGTAGAGTTTATAACTGTTTGAGAACATAAAATGTCAGTAAAATACCCCGTTCTTTTCTCGACACTGATGGGCTGTGAAAGGGAGACCGGCCGAAGTCCCACATAGCCGCACTGACCCCGAGGCAAGGTGAAATTCTAACAGGTTCAGTCCATAGCAGTGCTATGCTGAAGAGAGATAAGTGTCGCGAATCAAGGAGAGACTTAACAATACTGATGTTGAATGTCGGTTAGATCAATCACTCCATGAATTCACTGCTGAGAAATTCAGAGCTTGTAAATTGCCTGTGAACGCTAAACATAGACACACAGTGAGCCAATGTTCAATATAGGAGGGGCCCAGGTAAAATGAATGCTCGGGATAAGTTATCAGGGGCCATGGCCCAGGCATTCACTGATTCCAGTCTTGCAGACGTTGCTAAGTTTAAAATGCTGAATATTTCCACACTGGCAATGCATTGACAGATGGTAAGCTAGAGTGATGTGCCGCAAAAATGTTCACGGAAGGGTAAAGTAATCCATGATTGGCAACATTTACGGTGTCAATCAGCACTTGTTGAGCGAGATCTCCCCATTTACTGCTGAGTTTGAAACGGATGGCACTGAAGTGTGTACTGCATCACGACAACGAATGATGCGCTGCTGATGGTTGGGGCAGCAAGAGTGCAGTGAGCTGTAAATTTGTTCAGGAACAGCCTAGCAATTCAAACGGCCGGAAATACAATGATCCCTGACCGGGAATCGAACCCGGGCCGCAGCGGTGAAAGCGCCGAAGCCTAACCACTGGACCACCAGTGAAGCTGCTACACATTTGCTTGCCAACAAGCAGACCAACACAGTCTTTCCTGCTTGCTCCTTTCAAATTCTCGCCAGGTAAAACAGTTCGTTGCAAATGGCATTTTTTGTGCAGAACACCAAAGATATGTCCGCGCATCCACAGCATCACGTGCGGGTAGGCATCCACTGAAATCTATTTCATTCTGTCCTTTTCTCGGGATTTTTCACTCTCGGTGCCGGGTGAACATTTCATTTAGTGTTTTTGTCATGAACTGCTTTCTTTTGCCCATCTCCAGGCGACAGAACCGTTCTGTCTGTCTGTTCCTACTTTTGAGCATTTACGGGAACAGGCCTCCGGTTCATCCTTTATCAGCAAACCAAGAAACAGAAATAAACAGAAAGATGTGCCTCTCCACCCCGTCGGCAAAGAAGCAATGACTGTTATTCCAAATAATTCCCAACCCTTGGGATTCTGTGTGGATTTGTTTCATTATAAAGATTTGATTTTCAAAGTGACTAAAAACCGAATAAAAATTATGAAAAACACTGGAATGGCCCGTACGGGGATCGAACCCGCGACCTTGGCGTTATTAGCACCACGCTCTAACCAACTGAGCTAACCGGCCACAAAGTGTGTTAACGTTGCGTGAAAGCTCAGTCTGCGGGGATTGTGTTTCCAACTCACACTGGATGACAGATTTACTGCATAAACATTGAACACATCACATCGCTTAAACATTGTTCACTGTTCATCTACAACACTGCGCAGAGTGTAAATAGAACGTAACAGAGAAAGAGCGCTGAATCTAAAAACAATTCATGTTGAAAATTATTATCACGCAACCGCTGAACAGCCCACTGTCCCGATATAAAATCAGCCACTACCCTTAGAATGAAGGGAACGCGAAATAACCAAAAATTGCTGAAACACGGGATTGAGCCATGAACCATCTGGATCTTCAGTCAAACGCCTTCCCAACTGAACTATTTCGGTCTGACAGTGAACGAAGCAAAGTTTTCTCACACCTTTCTGAAAGAAAACCTGACCCCGGAAGGAATTGCCCCACCCACTCTGTCCTCGTTTCGGGGCAATGGGTCCCAAACACATCTCAGAGCTCAGGTTGTGTCAATGTAAAGTATAATGATACCGAAAATCTTAATGCTCATGTTCCGTTATCACTGCCAACGATCCAGGCAGTGGTCTTGTACACGTTGCGAAGTTCAAATTGTCTATTATTTCGCACTGGCAATGAAGTAACTGATATCTGTGCTGGGATCAACTAGGTTACTTAGGGTGATGTCGTGCAAGAACGTAATGGAAGCCTAATTATAATGGTGATTGTTTTCACACTGCAGTTAAATGTTGGCAAACGTACAGTGTCAATCAGCAATTCTAGTTCCACATGTTGATTTAATGTTCTGCTGAAGTGTTCATAAAGAAACAAAGCTTGCACAACAGGCTCGATCTCACCGTCTTGAAGACACAGTGAAATATACTGCAGAGTTTATAACTGTTTGAGAACATAAAATGTCAGTAAAATACCCCGTTCTTTTCTCGACACTGATGGGCTGTGAAAGGGAGACCGGTCGAAGTCCCACATAGCCGCACTGACCCCGAGGCAAGGTGAAATTCTAACAGGTTCAGTCCACAGCAGTGCTATGCCTAAGAGAGATAAGTGTCGCGAATCAAGGAGAGACTTAACAATACTGATGTTGAATGTCGGTTAGATCAATCACTCCATGAATTCACTGCTGGGAAATTCAGAGCTTGTAAATTGCCTGTGAACGCTAAACATAGACACACAGTGAGCCAATGTTCAATATAGGAGGGGCCCAGGCAAAATGAATGCTCGGGATAAGTTATCAGGGCCGTGGCCCAGGCATTCACTGATTCCAGTCTTGCAGACGTTGCTAAGTTTAAAATGCTGAATATTTCCACACTGGCAATGCATTGACAGATGGTAAGCTAGAGTGATGTGCCGCAAAAATGTTCACGGAAGGGTAAAGTAATCCATGATTGGCAACATTTACGGTGTCAATCAGCACTTGTTGAGCGAGATCTCCCCATTTACTGCTGAGTTTGAAACGGATGGCACTGAAGTGTGTACTGTATCACGACAACGAATGATGCGCTGCTGATGGTTGGGGCAGCAAGAGTGCAGTGAGCTGTAAATTTGTTCAGGAACAGCCTAGCAATTCAAACGGCCGGAAATACAATGATCCCTGACCGGGAATCGAACCCGGGCCGCAGCGGTGAAAGCGCCGAAGCCTAACCACTGGACCACCAGGGAAGCTGCTACACATTTGCTTTGCCAACAAGCAGACCAACACAGTCTTTCCTGCTTGCTCCTTCCAAATTCTCGCCAGGTGAAACAGTTCGTGGCAAATGGCATTTTTTGTGCAGAACACCAAAGATATGTCCGCGCATCCACAGCATCACGTGCGGGTAGGCATCCACTGAAATCTATTTCATTCTGTCCTTTTCTCGGGATTTTTCACTCTCGGTGCCGGGTGAACATTTCATTTAGTGTTTTTGTCATGAACTGCTTTCTTTTGCCCATCTCCAGGCGACAGAACCGTTCTGTCTGTCTGTTCCTAATTTTGAGCATTTACGGGAACAGGCCTCCGGTTCATCCTTTATCAGCAAACCAAGAAACAGAAATAAACAGAAAGATGTACCTCTCCACCCCGTCGGCAAAGAAGCAATGACTGTTATTCCAAATAATTCCCAACCCTTGGGATTCTGTGTGGATTTGTTTCATTATAAAGATTTGATTTTCAACGTGACTAAAAACCGAATAAAATTTATGAAAAACACTGGAATGACCCGTACGGGGATCGAACCCGCGACCTTGGCGTTATTAGCACCACGCTCTAACCAACTGAGCTAACCGGCCACAAAGTGTGATAACGTTGCGTGAAAGCTCAGTCTGCGGGGATTGTGTTTCCAACTCACACTGGATGACAGATTTACTGCATAAACATTGAACACATCACATCGCTTAAACATTGTTCACTGTTCATCTACAACACTGCGCAGAGTGTAAATAGAACGTAACAGAAAAAGAGCGCTAAATCTAAAAACAATTCATGTTGAAAATTATTATCACGCAACCGCTGAACAGCCCACTGTCCCGATATAAAATCAGCCACTACCCTTAGAATGAAGGGAACGCGAAATAACCAAAAATTGCTGAAACACGGGATTGAGCCATGAACCATCTGGATCTTCAGTCAAACGCCTTCCCAACTGAACTATTTCGGTCTGACAGTGAACGAAGCAAAGTTTTCTCACACCTTTCTGAAAGAAAACCTGACCCCGGAAGGAATTGCCCCACCCACTCTGTCCTCGTTTCGGGGCAATGGGTCCCAAACAAATCTCTGAGCTCAGGTTGTGTCAATGTAAATTATAATGATACCGAAAATCTTAATGCTCATGTTCCGTTATCACTGCCCACGATCCAGGCAGTGGTCTTGTACACGTTGCTAAGTTCAAATTGTCTATTATTTCGCTCTGGCAATGAATTAACTGATATCTGTGCTGTGATCAACTAGGTTACTTAGAGTGATGTCGTGCAAGAACGTAATGGAAGCCTAATTATAATGGTGATTGTTTTCACACTGCAGTTAAATGTTGGCAAACGTACAGTGTCAATCAGCAATTCTAGTTCCGCATGTTGATTTAATGTTCTGCTGAAGTGTTCATAAAGAAGCAAAGCTTGCACAACAGATTCGATCTCACCGTCTTGAAGACACAGTGAAATATACTGCAGAGTTTATAACTGTTTGAGAACATAAAATGTCAGTAAAATACCCCGTTCTTTTCTCGACACTGATGGGCTGTGAAAGGGAGACCGGTCGAAGTCCCACATAGCCGCACTGACCCCGAGGCAAGGTGAAATTCTAACAGGTTCAGTCCACAGCAGTGCTATGCCTAAGAGAGATAAGTGTCGCGAATCAAGGAGAGACTTAACAATACTGATGTTGAATGTCGGTTAGATCAATCACTCCATGAATTCACTGCTGGGAAATTCAGAGCTTGTAAATTGCCTGTGAACGCTAAACATAGACACACAGTGAGCCAATGTTCAATATAGGAGGGGCCCAGGCAAAATGAATGCTCGTGATAAGTTATCAGGGCCGTGGCCCAGGCATTCACTGATTCCAGTCTTGCAGACGTTGCTAAGTTTAAAATGCTGAATATTTCCACACTGGCAATGCATTGACAGATGGTAAGCTAGAGTGATGTGCCGCAAAAATGTTCACGGAAGGGTAAAGTAATCCATGATTGGCAACATTTACGGTGTCAATCAGCACTTGTTGAGCGAGATCTCCCCATTTACTGCTGAGTTTGAAACGGATGGCACTGAAGTGTGTACTGTATCACGACAACGAATGATGCGCTGCTGATGGTTGGGGCAGCAAGAGTGCAGTGAGCTGTAAATTTGTTCAGGAACAGCCTAGCAATTCAAACGGCCGGAAATACAATGATCCCTGACCGGGAATCGAACCCGGGCCGCAGCGGTGAAAGCGCCGAAGCCTAACCACTGGACCACCAGGGAAGCTGCTACACATTTGCTTTGCCAACAAGCAGACCAACACAGTCTTTCCTGCTTGCTCCTTCCAAATTCTCGCCAGGTGAAACAGTTCGTGGCAAATGGCATTTTTTGTGCAGAACACCAAAGATATGTCCGCGCATCCACAGCATCACGTGCGGGTAGGCATCCACTGAAATCTATTTCATTCTGTCCTTTTCTCGGGATTTTTCACTCTCGGTGCCGGGTGAACATTTCATTTAGTGTTTTTGTCATGAACTGCTTTCTTTTGCCCATCTCCAGGCGACAGAACCGTTCTGTCTGTCTGTTCCTAATTTTGAGCATTTACGGGAACAGGCCTCCGGTTCATCCTTTATAGCAAACCAAGAAACAGAAATAAACAGAAAGATGTACCTCTCCACCCCGTCGGCAAAGAAGCAATGACTGTTATTCCAAATAATTCCCAACCCTTGGGATTCTGTGTGGATTTGTTTCATTATAAAGATTTGATTTTCAACGTGACTAAAAACCGAATAAAATTTATGAAAAACACTGGAATGACCCGTACGGGGATCGAACCCGCGACCTTGGCGTTATTAGCACCACGCTCTAACCAACTGAGCTAACCGGCCACAAAGTGTGATAACGTTGCGTGAAAGCTCAGTCTGCGGGGATTGTGTTTCCAACTCACACTGGATGACAGATTTACTGCATAAACATTGAACACATCACATCGCTTAAACATTGTTCACTGTTCATCTACAACACTGCGCAGAGTGTAAATAGAACGTAACAGAAAAAGAGCGCTAAATCTAAAAACAATTCATGTTGAAAATTATTATCACGCAACCGCTGAACAGCCCACTGTCCCGATATAAAATCAGCCACTACCCTTAGAATGAAGGGAACGCGAAATAACCAAAAATTGCTGAAACACGGGATTGAGCCATGAACCATCTGGATCTTCAGTCAAACGCCTTCCCAACTGAACTATTTCGGTCTGACAGTGAACGAAGCAAAGTTTTCTCACACCTTTCTGAAAGAAAACCTGACCCCGGAAGGAATTGCCCCACCCACTCTGTCCTCGTTTCGGGGCAATGGGTCCCAAACAAATCTCTGAGCTCAGGTTGTGTCAATGTAAATTATAATGATACCGAAAATCTTAATGCTCATGTTCCGTTATCACTGCCCACGATCCAGGCAGTGGTCTTGTACACGTTGCTAAGTTCAAATTGTCTATTATTTCGCTCTGGCAATGAATTAACTGATATCTGTGCTGTGATCAACTAGGTTACTTAGAGTGATGTCGTGCAAGAACGTAATGGAAGCCTAATTATAATGGTGATTGTTTTCACACTGCAGTTAAATGTTGGCAAACGTACAGTGTCAATCAGCAATTCTAGTTCCGCATGTTGATTTAATGTTCTGCTGAAGTGTTCATAAAGAAGCAAAGCTTGCACAACAGATTCGATCTCACCGTCTTGAAGACACAGTGAAATATACTGCAGAGTTTATAACTGTTTGAGAACATAAAATGTCAGTAAAATACCCCGTTCTTTTCTCGACACTGATGGGCTGTGAAAGGGAGACCGGTCGAAGTCCCACATAGCCGCACTGACCCCGAGGCAAGGTGAAATTCTAACAGGTTCAGTCCACAGCAGTGCTATGCCTAAGAGAGATAAGTGTCGCGAATCAAGGAGAGACTTAACAATACTGATGTTGAATGTCGGTTAGATCAATCACTCCATGAATTCACTGCTGGGAAATTCAGAGCTTGTAAATTGCCTGTGAACGCTAAACATAGACACACAGTGAGCCAATGTTCAATATAGGAGGGGCCCAGGCAAAATGAATGCTCGGGATAAGTTATCAGGGCCGTGGCCCAGGCATTCACTGATTCCAGTCTTGCAGACGTTGCTAAGTTTAAAATGCTGAATATTTCCACACTGGCAATGCATTGACAGATGGTAAGCTAGAGTGATGTGCCGCAAAAATGTTCACGGAAGGGTAAAGTAATCCATGATTGGCAACATTTACGGTGTCAATCAGCACTTGTTGAGCGAGATCTCCCCATTTACTGCTGAGTTTGAAACGGATGGCACTGAAGTGTGTACTGTATCACGACAACGAATGATGCGCTGCTGATGGTTGGGGCAGCAAGAGTGCAGTGAGCTGTAAATTTGTTCAGGAACAGCCTAGCAATTCAAACGGCCGGAAATACAATGATCCCTGACCGGGAATCGAACCCGGGCCGCAGCGGTGAAAGCGCCGAAGCCTAACCACTGGACCACCAGGGAAGCTGCTACACATGTGCTTTGCCAACAAGCAGACCAACACAGTCTTTCCTGCTTGCTCCTTCCAAATTCTCGCCAGGTGAAACAGTTCGTGGCAAATGGCATTTTTTGTGCAGAACACCAAAGATATGTCCGCGCATCCACAGCATCACGTGCGGGTAGGCATCCACTGAAATCTATTTCATTCTGTCCTTTTCTCGGGATTTTTCACTCTCGGTGCCGGGTGAACATTTCATTTAGTGTTTTTGTCATGAACTGCTTTCTTTTGCCCATCTCCAGGCGACAGAACCGTTCTGTCTGTCTGTTCCTAATTTTGAGCATTTACGGGAACAGGCCTCCGGTTCATCCTTTATCAGCAAACCAAGAAACAGAAATAAACAGAAAGATGTACCTCTCCACCCCGTCGGCAAAGAAGCAATGACTGTTATTCCAAATAATTCCCAACCCTTGGGATTCTGTGTGGATTTGTTTCATTATAAAGATTTGATTTTCAACGTGACTAAAAACCGAATAAAATTTATGAAAAACACTGGAATGACCCGTACGGGGATCGAACCCGCGACCTTGGCGTTATTAGCACCACGCTCTAACCAACTGAGCTAACCGGCCACAAAGTGTGATAACGTTGCGTGAAAGCTCAGTCTGCGGGGATTGTGTTTCCAACTCACACTGGATGACAGATTTACTGCATAAACATTGAACACATCACATCGCTTAAACATTGTTCACTGTTCATCTACAACACTGCGCAGAGTGTAAATAGAACGTAACAGAAAAAGAGCGCTAAATCTAAAAACAATTCATGTTGAAAATTATTATCACGCAACCGCTGAACAGCCCACTGTCCCGATATAAAATCAGCCACTACCCTTAGAATGAAGGGAACGCGAAATAACCAAAAATTGCTGAAACACGGGATTGAGCCATGAACCATCTGGATCTTCAGTCAAACGCCTTCCCAACTGAACTATTTCGGTCTGACAGTGAACGAAGCAAAGTTTTCTCACACCTTTCTGAAAGAAAACCTGACCCCGGAAGGAATTGCCCCACCCACTCTGTCCTCGTTTCGGGGCAATGGGTCCCAAACAAATCTCTGAGCTCAGGTTGTGTCAATGTAAATTATAATGATACCGAAAATCTTAATGCTCATGTTCCGTTATCACTGCCCACGATCCAGGCAGTGGTCTTGTACACGTTGCTAAGTTCAAATTGTCTATTATTTCGCTCTGGCAATGAATTAACTGATATCTGTGCTGTGATCAACTAGGTTACTTAGGGTGATGTCGTGCAAGAACGTAATGGAAGCCTAATTATAATGGTGATTGTTTTCACACTGCAGTTAAATGTTGGCAAACGTACAGTGTCAATCAGCAATTCTAGTTCCGCATGTTGATTTAATGTTCTGCTGAAGTGTTCATAAAGAAGCAAAGCTTGCACAACAGATTCGATCTCACCGTCTTGAAGACACAGTGAAATATACTGTAGAGTTTATAACTGTTTGAGAACATAAAATGTCAGTAAAATACCCCGTTCTTTTCTCGACACTGATGGGCTGTGAAAGGGAGACCGGTCGAAGTCCCACATAGCCGCACTGACCCCGAGGCAAGGTGAAATTTTAACAGGTTCAGTCCACAGCAGTGCTATGCTGAAGAGAGATAAGTGTCGCGAATCAAGGAGAGACTTAACAATACTGATGTTGAATGTCGGTTAGATCAATCACTCCATGAATTCACTGCTGGGAAATTCAGAGCTTGTAAATTGCCTGTGAACGCTAAACATAGACACACAGTGAGCCAATGTTCAATATAGGAGGGGCCCAGGCAAAATGAATGCTCGGGATAAGTTATCAGGGCCGTGGCCCAGGCATTCACTGATTCCAGTCTTGCAGACGTTGCTAAGTTTAAAATGCTGAATATTTCCACACTGGCAATGCATTGACAGATGGTAAGCTAGAGTGATGTGCCGCAAAAATGTTCACGGAAGGGTAAAGTAATCCATGATTGGCAACATTTACGGTGTCAATCAGCACTTGTTGAGCGAGATCTCCCCATTTACTGCTGAGTTTGAAACGGATGGCACTGAAGTGTGTGCTGTATCACGACAACGAATGATGCGCTGCTGATGGTTGGGGCAGCAAGAGTGCAGTGAGCTGTAAATTTGTTCAGGAACAGCCTAGCAATTCAAACGGCCGGAAATACAATGATCCCTGACCGGGAATCGAACCCGGGCCGCAGCGGTGAAAGCGCCGAAGCCTAACCACTGGACCACCAGGGAAGCTGCTACACATTTGCTTTGCCAACAAGCAGACCAACACAGTCTTTCCTGCTTGCTCCTTCCAAATTCTCGCCAGGTGAAACAGTTCGTGGCAAATGGCATTTTTTGTGCAGAACACCAAAGATATGTCCGCGCATCCACAGCATCACGTGCGGGTAGGCATCCACTGAAATCTATTTCATTCTGTCCTTTTCTCGGGATTTTTCACTCTCGGTGCCGGGTGAACATTTCATTTAGTGTTTTTGTCATGAACTGCTTTCTTTTGCCCATCTCCAGGCGACAGAACCGTTCTGTCTGTCTGTTCCTAATTTTGAGCATTTACGGGAACAGGCCTCCGGTTCATCCTTTATCAGCAAACCAAGAAACAGAAATAAACAGAAAGATGTACCTCTCCACCCCGTCGGCAAAGAAGCAATGACTGTTATTCCAAATAATTCCCAACCCTTGGGATTCTGTGTGGATTTGTTTCATTATAAAGATTTGATTTTCAACGTGACTAAAAACCGAATAAAATTTATGAAAAACACTGGAATGACCCGTACGGGGATCGAACCCGCGACCTTGGCGTTATTAGCACCACGCTCTAACCAACTGAGCTAACCGGCCACAAAGTGTGATAACGTTGCGTGAAAGCTCAGTCTGCGGGGATTGTGTTTCCAACTCACACTGGATGACAGATTTACTGCATAAACATTGAACACATCACATCGCTTAAACATTGTTCACTGTTCATCTACAACACTGCGCAGAGTGTAAATAGAACGTAACAGAAAAAGAGCGCTAAATCTAAAAACAATTCATGTTGAAAATTATTATCACGCAACCGCTGAACAGCCCACTGTCCCGATATAAAATCAGCCACTACCCTTAGAATGAAGGGAACGCGAAATAACCAAAAATTGCTGAAACACGGGATTGAGCCATGAACCATCTGGATCTTCAGTCAAACGCCTTCCCAACTGAACTATTTCGGTCTGACAGTGAACGAAGCAAAGTTTTCTCACACCTTTCTGAAAGAAAACCTGACCCCGGAAGGAATTGCCCCACCCACTCTGTCCTCGTTTCGGGGCAATGGGTCCCAAACAAATCTCTGAGCTCAGGTTGTGTCAATGTAAATTATAATGATACCGAAAATCTTAATGCTCATGTTCCGTTATCACTGCCCACGATCCAGGCAGTGGTCTTGTACACGTTGCTAAGTTCAAATTGTCTATTATTTCGCTCTGGCAATGAATTAACTGATATCTGTGCTGTGATCAACTAGGTTACTTAGGGTGATGTCGTGCAAGAACGTAATGGAAGCCTAATTATAATGGTGATTGTTTTCACACTGCAGTTAAATGTTGGCAAACGTACAGTGTCAATCAGCAATTCTAGTTCCGCATGTTGATTTAATGTTCTGCTGAAGTGTTCATAAAGAAGCAAAGCTTGCACAACAGATTCGATCTCACCGTCTTGAAGACACAGTGAAATATACTGTAGAGTTTATAACTGTTTGAGAACATAAAATGTCAGTAAAATACCCCGTTCTTTTCTCGACACTGATGGGCTGTGAAAGGGAGACCGGTCGAAGTCCCACATAGCCGCACTGACCCCGAGGCAAGGTGAAATTTTAACAGGTTCAGTCCACAGCAGTGCTATGCTGAAGAGAGATAAGTGTCGCGAATCAAGGAGAGACTTAACAATACTGATGTTGAATGTCGGTTAGATCAATCACTCCATGAATTCACTGCTGGGAAATTCAGAGCTTGTAAATTGCCTGTGAACGCTAAACATAGACACACAGTGAGCCAATGTTCAATATAGGAGGGGCCCAGGCAAAATGAATGCTCGGGATAAGTTATCAGGGCCGTGGCCCAGGCATTCACTGATTCCAGTCTTGCAGACGTTGCTAAGTTTAAAATGCTGAATATTTCCACACTGGCAATGCATTGACAGATGGTAAGCTAGAGTGATGTGCCGCAAAAATGTTCACGGAAGGGTAAAGTAATCCATGATTGGCAACATTTACGGTGTCAATCAGCACTTGTTGAGCGAGATCTCCCCATTTACTGCTGAGTTTGAAACGGATGGCACTGAAGTGTGTACTGTATCACGACAACGAATGATGCGCTGCTGATGGTTGGGGCAGCAAGAGTGCAGTGAGCTGTAAATTTGTTCAGGAACAGCCTTGCAATTCAAACGGTCGGAAATACAATGATCCCTGATCAGGAATCGAACCCGGGCCGCAGCGGTGAAAGCGCCGAAGCCTAACCACTGGACCACCAGGGAAGCTGCTACACATTTGCTTGCCAACAAGCAGACCAACACAGTCTTTCCTGCTTGCTCCTTCCAAATTCTCGCCAGGTAAAACAGTTCGTTGCAAATGGCATTTTTTGTGCAGATAACCAAAGATATGTCCGCGCATCCACAGCATCACGTGCGGGTAGGCATCCACTGAAATCTATTTCATTCTGTCCTTTTCTCGGGATTTTTCACTCTCGGTGCCGGGTGAACATTTCATTTAGTGTTTTTGTCATGAACTGCTTTCTTTTGCCCATCTCCAGGCGACAGAACCGTTCTGTCTGTCTGTTCCTACTTTTGAGCATTTACGGGAACAGGCCTCCGGTTCATCCTTTATCAGCAAACCAAGAAACAGAAATAAACAGAAAGATGTGCCTCTCCACCCCGTCGGCAAAGAAGCAATGACTGTTATTCCAAATAATTCCCAACCCTTGGGATTCTGTGTGGATTTGTTTCATTATAAAGATTTGATTTTCAACGTGACTAAAAACCGAATAAAAATTATGAAAAACACTGGAATGGCCCGTACGGGGATCGAACCCGCGACCTTGGCGTTATTAGCACCACGCTCTAACCAACTGAGCTAACCGGCCACAAATTGTGTTAACGTTGCGTGAAAGCTCAGTCTGCGGGGATTGTGTTTCCAACTCACACTGGATGACAGATTTACTGCATAAACATTGAACACATCACATCGCTTAAACATTGTTCACTGTTCATCTACAACACTGCGCAGAGTGTAAATAGAACGTAACAGAGAAAGAGCGCTGAATCTAAAAACAATTCATGTTGAAAATTATTATCACGCAACCGCTGAACAGTCCACTGTCCCGATATAAAATCAGCCACTACCCTTAGAATGAAGGGAACGCGAAATAACCAAAAATTGCTGAAAGACGGGATTGAGCCATGAACCATCTGGATCTTCAGTCAAACGCCTTCCCAACTGAACTATTTCGGTCTGACAGTGAACGAAGCAAAGTTTTCTCACACCTTTCTGAAAGAAAACCTGACCCCGGAAGGAATTGCCCCACCCACTCTGTCCTCGTTTCGGGGCAATGGGTCCCAAACACTTCTCAAAGCTCAGGTTGTGTCAATGTAAAGTATAATGATACCGAAAATCTTAATGCTCATGTTCCGTTATCACTGCCAACGATCCAGGCAGTGGTCTTGTACACGTTGCGAAGTTCAAATTGTCTATTATTTCGCACTGGCAATGAAGTAACTGATATCTGTGCTGTGATCAACTAGGTTACTTAGGGTGATGTCGTGCAAGAACGTAATGGAAGCCTAATTATAATGGTGATTGTTTTCACACTGCAGTTAAATGTTGGCAAACGTACAGTGTCAATCAGCAATTCTAGTTCCGCATGTTGATTTAATGTTCTGCTGAAGTGTTCATAAAGAAGCAAAGCTTGCACAACAGATTCGATCTCACCGTCTTGAAGACACAGTGAAATATACTGTAGAGTTTATAACTGTTTGAGAACATAAAATGTCAGTAAAATACCCCGTTCTTTTCTCGACACTGATGGGCTGTGAAAGGGAGACCGGTCGAAGTCCCACATAGCCGCACTGACCCCGAGGCAAGGTGAAATTTTAACAGGTTCAGTCCACAGCAGTGCTATGCTGAAGAGAGATAAGTGTCGCGAATCAAGGAGAGACTTAACAATACTGATGTTGAATGTCGGTTAGATCAATCACTCCATGAATTCACTGCTGGGAAATTCAGAGCTTGTAAATTGCCTGTGAACGCTAAACATAGACACACAGTGAGCCAATGTTCAATATAGGAGGGGCCCAGGCAAAATGAATGCTCGGGATAAGTTATCAGGGCCGTGGCCCAGGCATTCACTGATTCCAGTCTTGCAGACGTTGCTAAGTTTAAAATGCTGAATATTTCCACACTGGCAATGCATTGACAGATGGTAAGCTAGAGTGATGTGCCGCAAAAATGTTCACGGAAGGGTAAAGTAATCCATGATTGGCAACATTTACGGTGTCAATCAGCACTTGTTGAGCGAGATCTCCCCATTTACTGCTGAGTTTGAAACGGATGGCACTGAAGTGTGTACTGTATCACGACAACGAATGATGCGCTGCTGATGGTTGGGGCAGCAAGAGTGCAGTGAGCTGTAAATTTGTTCAGGAACAGCCTTGCAATTCAAACGGTCGGAAATACAATGATCCCTGATCAGGAATCGAACCCGGGCCGCAGCGGTGAAAGCGCCGAAGCCTAACCACTGGACCACCAGGGAAGCTGCTACACATTTGCTTGCCAACAAGCAGACCAACACAGTCTTTCCTGCTTGCTCCTTCCAAATTCTCGCCAGGTAAAACAGTTCGTTGCAAATGGCATTTTTTGTGCAGATAACCAAAGATATGTCCGCGCATCCACAGCATCACGTGCGGGTAGGCATCCACTGAAATCTATTTCATTCTGTCCTTTTCTCGGGATTTTTCACTCTCGGTGCCGGGTGAACATTTCATTTAGTGTTTTTGTCATGAACTGCTTTCTTTTGCCCATCTCCAGGCGACAGAACCGTTCTGTCTGTCTGTTCCTACTTTTGAGCATTTACGGGAACAGGCCTCCGGTTCATCCTTTATCAGCAAACCAAGAAACAGAAATAAACAGAAAGATGTGCCTCTCCACCCCGTCGGCAAAGAAGCAATGACTGTTATTCCAAATAATTCCCAACCCTTGGGATTCTGTGTGGATTTGTTTCATTATAAAGATTTGATTTTCAACGTGACTAAAAACCGAATAAAAATTATGAAAAACACTGGAATGGCCCGTACGGGGATCGAACCCGCGACCTTGGCGTTATTAGCACCACGCTCTAACCAACTGAGCTAACCGGCCACAAATTGTGTTAACGTTGCGTGAAAGCTCAGTCTGCGGGGATTGTGTTTCCAACTCACACTGGATGACAGATTTACTGCATAAACATTGAACACATCACATCGCTTAAACATTGTTCACTGTTCATCTACAACACTGCGCAGAGTGTAAATAGAACGTAACAGAGAAAGAGCGCTGAATCTAAAAACAATTCATGTTGAAAATTATTATCACGCAACCGCTGAACAGCCCACTGTCCCGATATAAAATCAGCCACTACCCTTAGAATGAAGGGAACGCGAAATAACCAAAAATTGCTGAAACACGGGATTGAGCCATGAACCATCTGGATCTTCAGTCAAACGCCTTCCCAACTGAACTATTTCGGTCTGACAGTGAACGAAGCAAAGTTTTCTCACACCTTTCTGAAAGAAAACCTGACCCCGGAAGGAATTGCCCCACCCACTCTGTCCTCGTTTCGGGGCAATGGGTCCCAAACACTTCTCAGAGCTCAGGTTGTGTCAATGTAAAGTATAATGATACCGAAAATCTTAATGCTCATGTTCCGTTATCACTGCCAACGATCCAGGCAGTGGTCTTGTACACGTTGCGAAGTTCAAATTGTCTATTATTTCGCACTGGCAATGAAGTAACTGATATCTGTGCTGTGATCAACTAGGTTACTTAGGGTGATGTCGTGCAAGAACGTAATGGAAGCCTAATTATAATGGTGATTGTTTTCACACTGCAGTTAAATGTTGGCAAACGTACAGTGTCAATCAGCAATTCTAGTTCCACATGTTGATTTAATGTTCTGCTGAAGTGTTCATAAAGAAACAAAGCTTGCACAACAGGCTCGATCTCACCGTCTTGAAGACACAGTGAAATATACTGCAGAGTTTATAACTGTTTGAGAACATAAAATGTCAGTAAAATACCCCGTTCTTTTCTCGACACTGATGGGCTGTGAAAGGGAGACCGGTCGAAGTCCCACATAGCCGCACTGACCCCGAGGCAAGGTGAAATTCTAACAGGTTCAGTCCACAGCAGTGCTATGCCTAAGAGAGATAAGTGTCGCGAATCAAGGAGAGACTTAACAATACTGATGTTGAATGTCGGTTAGATCAATCACTCCATGAATTCACTGCTGGGAAATTCAGAGCTTGTAAATTGCCTGTGAACGCTAAACATAGACACACAGTGAGCCAATGTTCAATATAGGAGGGGCCCAGGCAAAATGAATGCTCGGGATAAGTTATCAGGGCCGTGGCCCAGGCATTCACTGATTCCAGTCTTGCAGACGTTGCTAAGTTTAAAATGCTGAATATTTCCACACTGGCAATGCATTGACAGATGGTAAGCTAGAGTGATGTGCCGCAAAAATGTTCACGGAAGGGTAAAGTAATCCATGATTGGCAACATTTACGGTGTCAATCAGCACTTGTTGAGCGAGATCTCCCCATTTACTGCTGAGTTTGAAACGGATGGCACTGAAGTGTGTACTGTATCACGACAACGAATGATGCGCTGCTGATGGTTGGGGCAGCAAGAGTGCAGTGAGCTGTAAATTTGTTCAGGAACAGCCTTGCAATTCAAACGGTCGGAAATACAATGATCCCTGATCAGGAATCGAACCCGGGCCGCAGCGGTGAAAGCGCCGAAGCCTAACCACTGGACCACCAGGGAAGCTGCTACACATTTGCTTGCCAACAAGCAGACCAACACAGTCTTTCCTGCTTGCTCCTTCCAAATTCTCGCCAGGTAAAACAGTTCGTGGCAAATGGCATTTTTTGTGCAGATAACCAAAGATATGTCCGCGCATCCACAGCATCACGTGCGGGTAGGCATCCACTGAAATCTATTTCATTCTGTCCTTTTCTCGGGATTTTTCACTCTCGGTGCCGGGTGAACATTTCATTTAGTGTTTTTGTCATGAACTGCTTTCTTTTGCCCATCTCCAGGCGACAGAACCGTTCTGTCTGTCTGTTCCTACTTTTGAGCATTTACGGGAACAGGCCTCCGGTTCATCCTTTATCAGCAAACCAAGAAACAGAAATAAACAGAAAGATGTGCCTCTCCACCCCGTCGGCAAAGAAGCAATGACTGTTATTCCAAATAATTCCCAACCCTTGGGATTCTGTGTGGATTTGTTTCATTATAAAGATTTGATTTTCAACGTGACTAAAAACCGAATAAAAATTATGAAAAACACTGGAATGGCCCGTACGGGGATCGAACCCGCGACCTTGGCGTTATTAGCACCACGCTCTAACCAACTGAGCTAACCGGCCACAAATTGTGTTAACGTTGCGTGAAAGCTCAGTCTGCGGGGATTGTGTTTCCAACTCACACTGGATGACAGATTTACTGCATAAACATTGAACACATCACATCGCTTAAACATTGTTCACTGTTCATCTACAACACTGCGCAGAGTGTAAATAGAACGTAACAGAGAAAGAGCGCTGAATCTAAAAACAATTCATGTTGAAAATTATTATCACGCAACCGCTGAACAGCCCACTGTCCCGATATAAAATCAGCCACTACCCTTAGAATGAAGGGAACGCGAAATAACCAAAAATTGCTGAAACACGGGATTGAGCCATGAACCATCTGGATCTTCAGTCAAACGCCTTCCCAACTGAACTATTTCGGTCTGACAGTGAACGAAGCAAAGTTTTCTCACACCTTTCTGAAAGAAAACCTGACCCCGGAAGGAATTGCCCCACCCACTCTGTCCTCGTTTCGGGGCAATGGGTCCCAAACACTTCTCAGAGCTCAGGTTGTGTCAATGTAAAGTATAATGATACCGAAAATCTTAATGCTCATGTTCCGTTATCACTGCCAACGATCCAGGCAGTGGTCTTGTACACGTTGCGAAGTTCAAATTGTCTATTATTTCGCACTGGCAATGAAGTAACTGATATCTGTGCTGTGATCAACTAGGTTACTTAGGGTGATGTCGTGCAAGAACGTAATGGAAGCCTAATTATAATGGTGATTGTTTTCACACTGCAGTTAAATGTTGGCAAACGTACAGTGTCAATCAGCAATTCTAGTTCCACATGTTGATTTAATGTTCTGCTGAAGTGTTCATAAAGAAACAAAGCTTGCACAACAGGCTCGATCTCACCGTCTTGAAGACACAGTGAAATATACTGCAGAGTTTATAACTGTTTGAGAACATAAAATGTCAGTAAAATACCCCGTTCTTTTCTCGACACTGATGGGCTGTGAAAGGGAGACCGGTCGAAGTCCCACATAGCCGCACTGACCCCGAGGCAAGGTGAAATTCTAACAGGTTCAGTCCACAGCAGTGCTATGCCTAAGAGAGATAAGTGTCGCGAATCAAGGAGAGACTTAACAATACTGATGTTGAATGTCGGTTAGATCAATCACTCCATGAATTCACTGCTGGGAAATTCAGAGCTTGTAAATTGCCTGTGAACGCTAAACATAGACACACAGTGAGCCAATGTTCAATATAGGAGGGGCCCAGGCAAAATGAATGCTCGGGATAAGTTATCAGGGCCGTGGCCCAGGCATTCACTGATTCCAGTCTTGCAGACGTTGCTAAGTTTAAAATGCTGAATATTTCCACACTGGCAATGCATTGACAGATGGTAAGCTAGAGTGATGTGCCGCAAAAATGTTCACGGAAGGGTAAAGTAATCCATGATTGGCAACATTTACGGTGTCAATCAGCACTTGTTGAGCGAGATCTCCCCATTTACTGCTGAGTTTGAAACGGATGGCACTGAAGTGTGTACTGTATCACGACAACGAATGATGCGCTGCTGATGGTTCGGGCAGCAAGAGTGCAGTGAGCTGTAAATTTGTTCAGGAACAGCCTTGCAATTCAAACGGTCGGAAATACAATGATCCCTGACCAGGAATCAAACCCGGGCCGCAGCAGTGAAAGCGCCGAAGCCTAACCACTGGACCACCAGGGAAGCTGCTACACATTTGCTTGCCAACAAGCAGACCAACACAGTCTTTCCTGCTTGCTCCTTCCAAATTCTCGCCAGGTAAAACAGTTCGTTGCAAATGGCATTTTTTGTGCAGATAACCAAAGATATGTCCGCGCATCCACAGCATCACGTGCGGGTAGGCATCCACTGAAATCTATTTCATTCTGTCCTTTTCTCGGGATTTTTCACTCTCGGTGCCGGGTGAACATTTCATTTAGTGTTTTTGTCATGAACTGCTTTCTTTTGCCCATCTCCAGGCGACAGAACCGTTCTGTCTGTCTGTTCCTACTTTTGAGCATTTACGGGAACAGGCCTCCGGTTCATCCTTTATCAGCAAACCAAGAAACAGAAATAAACAGAAAGATGTGCCTCTCCACCCCGTCGGCAAAGAAGCAATGACTGTTATTCCAAATAATTCCCAACCCTTGGGATTCTGTGTGGATTTGTTTCATTATAAAGATTTGATTTTCAACGTGACTAAAAACCGAATAAAAATTATGAAAAACACTGGAATGGCCCGTACGGGGATCGAACCCGCGACCTTGGCGTTATTAGCACCACGCTCTAACCAACTGAGCTAACCGGCCACAAATTGTGTTAACGTTGCGTGAAAGCTCAGTCTGCGGGGATTGTGTTTCCAACTCACACTGGATGACAGATTTACTGCATAAACATTGAACACATCACATCGCTTAAACATTGTTCACTGTTCATCTACAACACTGCGCAGAGTGTAAATAGAACGTAACAGAAAAAGAGCGCTAAATCTAAAAACAATTCATGTTGAAAATTATTATCACGCAACCGCTGAACAGCCCACTGTCCCGATATAAAATCAGCCACTATCCTTCGAATGAAGGGAACGCGAAATAACCAAAAATTGCTGAAACACGGGATTGAGCCATGAACCATCTGGATCTTCAGTCAAACGCCTTCCCAACTGAACTATTTCGGTCTGACAGTGAACGAAGCAAAGTTTTCTCACACCTTTCTGAAAGAAAACCTGACCCCGGAAGGAATTGCCCCACACACTCTGTCTCCGTTTCGGGGCAATGGGTCCCAAACACATCTCAGAGCTCAGGTTGTGTCAATGTAAATTATAATGATACCGAAAATCTTAATGCTCATGTTCCGTTATCACTGCCCACGATCCAGGCAGTGGTCTTGTACACGTTGCTAAGTTCAAATTGTCTATTATTTCGCACTGGCAATGAATTAACTGATATCTGTGCTGTGATCAACTAGGTTACTTAGGGTGATGTCGTGCAAGAACGTAATGGAAGCCTAATTATAATGGTGATTGTTTTCACACTGCAGTTAAATGTTGGCAAACGTACAGTGTCAATCAGCAATTCTAGTTCCACATGTTGATTTAATGTTCTGCTGAAGTGTTCATAAAGAAACAAAGCTTGCACAACAGATTCGATCTCACCGTCTTGAAGACACAGTGAAATATACTGTAGAGTTTATAACTGTTTGAGAACATAAAATGTCAGTAAAATACCCCGTTCTTTTCTCGACACTGATGGGCTGTGAAAGGGAGACCGGCCGAAGTCCCACATAGTCGCACTGACCCCGAGGCAAGGTGAAATTCTAACAGGTTCAGTCCATAGCAGTGCTATGCTGAAGAGAGATAAGTGTCGCGAATCAAGGAGAGACTTAACAATACTGATGTTGAATGTAAGTTAGATCAATCACTCCATGAATTCACTGCTGAGAAATTCAGAGCTTATAAATTGCCTGTGAACGCTAAACATAGACACACAGTGAGCCAATGTTCAATATAGGAGGGGCCCAGGTAAAATGAATGCTCGGGATAAGTTATCAGGGGCCATGGCCCAGGCATTCACTGATTCCAGTCTTGCAGACGTTGCTAAGTTTAAAATGCTGAATATTTCCACGTTGGCAATGCATTGACAGATGGTAAGCTAGAGTGATGTGCCGCAAAAATGTTCACGGAAGGGTAAAGTAATCCATGATTGGCAACATTTACGGTGTCAATCAGCACTTGTTGAGCGAGATCTCCCCATTTACTGCTGAGTTTGAAACGGATGGCACTGAAGTGTGTACTGTATCACGACAACGAATGATGCGCTGCTGATGGTTGGGGCAGCAAGAGTGCAGTGAGCTGTAAATTTGTTCAGGAACAGCCTAGCAATTCAAACGGCCGGAAATACAATGATCCCTGACCGGGAATCGAACCCGGGCCGCAGCAGTGAAAGCGCCGAAGCCTAACCACTGGACCACCAGGGAAGCTGCTACACATTTGCTTGCCAACAAGCAGACCAACACAGTCTTTCCTGCTTGCTCCTTCCAAATTCTCGCCAGGTGAAACAGTTCGTGGCAAATGGCATTTTTTGTGCAGAACACCAAAGATATGTCCGCGCATCCACAGCATCACGTGCGGGTAGGCATCCACTGAAATCTATTTCATTCTGTCCTTTTCTCGGGATTTTTCACTCTCGGTGCCGGGTGAACATTTCATTTAGTGTTTTTGTCATGAACTGCTTTCTTTTGCCCATCTCCAGGCGACAGAACCGTTCTGTCTGTCTGTTCCTACTTTTGAGCATTTACGGGAACAGGCCTCCGGTTCATCCTTTATCAGCAAACCAAGAAACAGAAATAAACAGAAAGATGTACCTCTCCACCCCGTCGGCAAAGAAGCAATGACTGTTATTCCAAATAATTCCCAACCCTTGGGATTCTGTTTGTTTCATTATAAAGATTTGATTTTCAACGTGACTAAAAACCGAATAAAAATTATGAAAAACACTGGAATGGCCCGTACGGGGATCGAACCCGCGACCTTGGCGTTATTAGCACCACGCTCTAACCAACTGAGCTAACCGGCCACAAAGTGTGTTAACGTTGCGTGAAAGCTCAGTCTGCGGGGATTGTGTTTCCAACTCACACTGGATGACAGATTTACTGCATAAACATTGAACACATCACATCGCTTAAACATTGTTCACTGTTCATCTACAACACTGCGCAGAGTGTAAATAGAACGTAACAGAAAAAGAGCGCGAAATCTAAAAACAATTCATGTTGAAAATTATTATCACGCAACCGCTGAACAGCCCACTGTCCCGATATAAAATCAGCCACTACCCTTAGAATGAAGGGAACGCGAAATAACCAAAAATTGCTGAAACACGTGATTGAGCCATGAACCATCTGGATCTTCAGTCAAACGCCTTCCCAACTGAACTATTTCGGTCTGACAGTGAACGAAGCAAAGTTTTCTCACACCTTTCTGAAAGAAAACCTGACCCCGGAAGGAATTGCCCCACCCACTCTGTCCTCGTTTCGGGGCAATGGGTCCCAAACAAATCTCTGAGCTCAGGTTGTGTCAATGTAAATTATAATGATACCGAAAATCTTAATGCTCATGTTCCGTTATCACTGCCCACGATCCAGGCAGTGGTCTTGTACACGTTGCTAAGTTCAAATTGTCTATTATTTCGCTCTGGCAATGAATTAACTGATATCTGTGCTGTGATCAACTAGGTTACTTAGGGTGATGTCGTGCAAGAACGTAATGGAAGCCTAATTATAATGGTGATTGTTTTCACACTGCAGTTAAATGTTGGCAAACGTACAGTGTCAATCAGCAATTCTAGTTCCACATGTTGATTTAATGTTCTGCTGAAGTGTTCATAAAGAAACAAAGCTTGCACAACAGGCTCGATCTCACCGTCTTGAAGACACAGTGAAATATACTGTAGAGTTTATAACTGTTTGAGAACATAAAATGTCAGTAAAATACCCCGTTCTTTTCTCGACACTGATGGGCTGTGAAAGGGAGACCGGTCGAAGTCCCACATAGCCGCACTGACCCCGAGGCAAGGTGAAATTCTAACAGGTTCAGTCCACAGCAGTGCTATGCTGAAGAGAGATAAGTGTCGCGAATCAAGGAGAGACTTAACAATACTGATGTTGAATGTCGGTTAGATCAATCACTCCATGAATTCACTGCTGGGAAATTCAGAGCTTGTAAATTGCCTGTGAACGCTAAACATAGACACACAGTGAGCCAATGTTCAATATAGGAGGGGCCCAGGCAAAATGAATGCTCGGGATAAGTTATCAGGGCCGTGGCCCAGGCATTCACTGATTCCAGTCTTGCAGACGTTGCTAAGTTTAAAATGCTGAATATTTCCACACTGGCAATGCATTGACAGATGGTAAGCTAGAGTGATGTGCCGCAAAAATGTTCACGGAAGGGTAAAGTAATCCATGATTGGCAACATTTACGGTGTCAATCAGCACTTGTTGAGCGAGATCTCCCCATTTACTGCTGAGTTTGAAACGGATGGCACTGAAGTGTGTGCTGTATCACGACAACGAATGATGCGCTGCTGATGGTTGGGGCAGCAAGAGTGCAGTGAGCTGTAAATTTGTTCAGGAACAGCCTTGCAATTCAAACGGTCGGAAATACAATGATCCCTGACCAGGAATCGAACCCGGGCCGCAGCGGTGAAAGCGCCGAAGCCTAACCACTGGACCACCAGGGAAGCTGCTACACATTTGCTTGCCAACAAGCAGACCAACACAGTCTTTCCTGCTTGCTCCTTCCAAATTCTCGCCAGGTAAAACAGTTCGTTGCAAATGGCATTTTTTGTGCAGATAACCAAAGATATGTCCGCGCATCCACAGCATCACGTGCGGGTAGGCATCCACTGAAATCTATTTCATTCTGTCCTTTTCTCGGGATTTTTCACTCTCGGTGCCGGGTGAACATTTCATTTAGTGTTTTTGTCATGAACTGCTTTCTTTTGCCCATCTCCAGGCGACAGAACCGTTCTGTCTGTCTGTTCCTACTTTTGAGCATTTACGGGAACAGGCCTCCGGTTCATCCTTTATCAGCAAACCAAGAAACAGAAATAAACAGAAAGATGTGCCTCTCCACCCCGTCGGCAAAGAAGCAATGACTGTTATTCCAAATAATTCCCAACCCTTGGGATTCTGTGTGGATTTGTTTCATTATAAAGATTTGATTTTCAACGTGACTAAAAACCGAATAAAAATTATGAAAAACACTGGAATGGCCCGTACGGGGATCGAACCCGCGACCTTGGCGTTATTAGCACCACGCTCTAACCAACTGAGCTAACCGGCCACAAATTGTGTTAACGTTGCGTGAAAGCTCAGTCTGCGGGGATTGTGTTTCCAACTCACACTGGATGACAGATTTACTGCATAAACATTGAACACATCACATCGCTTAAACATTGTTCACTGTTCATCTACAACACTGCGCAGAGTGTAAATAGAACGTAACAGAGAAAGAGCGCTGAATCTAAAAACAATTCATGTTGAAAATTATTATCACGCAACCGCTGAACAGCCCACTGTCCCGATATAAAATCAGCCACTACCCTTAGAATGAAGGGAACGCGAAATAACCAAAAATTGCTGAAACACGGGATTGAGCCATGAACCATCTGGATCTTCAGTCAAACGCCTTCCCAACTGAACTATTTCGGTCTGACAGTGAACGAAGCAAAGTTTTCTCACACCTTTCTGAAAGAAAACCTGACCCCGGAAGGAATTGCCCCACCCACTCTGTCCTCGTTTCGGGGCAATGGGTCCCAAACACATCTCAGAGCTCAGGTTGTGTCAATGTAAAGTATAATGATACCGAAAATCTTAATGCTCATGTTCCGTTATCACTGCCAACGATCCAGGCAGTGGTCTTGTACACGTTGCTAAGTTCAAATTGTCTATTATTTCGCACTGGCAATGAAGTAACTGATATCTGTGCTGTGATCAACTAGGTTACTTCGGGTGATGTCGTGCAAGAACGTAATGGAAGCCTAATTATAATGGTGATTGTTTTCACACTGCAGTTAAATGTTGGCAAACGTACAGTGTCAATCAGCAATTCTAGTTCCACATGTTGATTTAATGTTCTGCTGAAGTGTTCATAAAGAAACAAAGCTTGCACAACAGGCTCGATGTCACCGTCTTGAAGACACAGTGAAATATACTGCAGAGTTTATAACTGTTTGAGAACATAAAATGTCAGTAAAATACCCCGTTCTTTTCTCGACACTGATGGGCTGTGAAAGGGAGACCGGTCGAAGTCCCACATAGCCGCACTGACCCCGAGGCAAGGTGAAATTCTAACAGGTTCAGTCCACAGCAGTGCTATGCCTAAGAGAGATAAGTGTCGCGAATCAAGGAGAGACTTAACAATACTGATGTTGAATGTCGGTTAGATCAATCACTCCATGAATTCACTGCTGGGAAATTCAGAGCTTGTAAATTGCCTGTGAACGCTAAACATAGACACACAGTGAGCCAATGTTCAATATAGGAGGGGCCCAGGCAAAATGAATGCTCGGGATAAGTTATCAGGGCCGTGGCCCAGGCATTCACTGATTCCAGTCTTGCAGACGTTGCTAAGTTTAAAATGCTGAATATTTCCACACTGGCAATGCATTGACAGATGGTAAGCTAGAGTGATGTGCCGCAAAAATGTTCACGGAAGGCTAAAATAATCCACGATTGGCAACATTTACGGTGTCAATCAGCACTTGTTGAGCGAGATCTCCCCATTTACTGCTGAGTTTGAAACGGATGGCACTGAAGTGTGTGCTGTATCACGACAACGAATGATGCGCTGCTGATGGTTGGGGCAGCAAGAGTGCAGTGAGCTGTAAATTTGTTCAGGAACAGCCTTGCAATTCAAACGGTCGGAAATACAATGATCCCTGACCAGGAATCGAACCCGGGCCGCAGCGGTGAAAGCGCCGAAGCCTAACCACTGGACCACCAGGGAAGCTGCTGCACATTTGCTTGCCAACAAGCAGACCAACACAGTCTTTCCTGCTTGCTCCTTCCAAATTCTCGCCAGGTAAAACAGTTCGTTGCAAATGGCATTTTTTGTGCAGATAACCAAAGATATGTCCGCGCATCCACAGCATCACGTGCGGGTAGGCATCCACTGAAATCTATTTCATTCTGTCCTTTTCTCGGGATTTTTCACTCTCGGTGCCGGGTGAACATTTCATTTAGTGTTTTTGTCATGAACTGCTTTCTTTTGCCCATCTCCAGGCGACAGAACCGTTCTGTCTGTCTGTTCCTACTTTTGAGCATTTACGGGAACAGGCCTCCGGTTCATCCTTTATCAGCAAACCAAGAAACAGAAATAAACAGAAAGATGTGCCTCTCCACCCCGTCGGCAAAGAAGCAATGACTGTTATTCCAAATAATTCCCAACCCTTGGGATTCTGTGTGGATTTGTTTCATTATAAAGATTTGATTTTCAACGTGACTAAAAACCGAATAAAAATTATGAAAAACACTGGAATGGCCCGTACGGGGATCGAACCCGCGACCTTGGCGTTATTAGCACCACGCTCTAACCAACTGAGCTAACCGGCCACAAATTGTGTTAACGTTGCGTGAAAGCTCAGTCTGCGGGGATTGTGTTTCCAACTCACACTGGATGACAGATTTACTGCATAAACATTGAACACATCACATCGCTTAAACATTGTTCACTGTTCATCTACAACACTGCGCAGAGTGTAAATAGAACGTAACAGAGAAAGAGCGCTGAATCTAAAAACAATTCATGTTGAAAATTATTATCACGCAACCGCTGAACAGCCCACTGTCCCGATATAAAATCAGCCACTACCCTTAGAATGAAGGGAACGCGAAATAACCAAAAATTGCTGAAACACGGGATTGAGCCATGAACCATCTGGATCTTCAGTCAAACGCCTTCCCAACTGAACTATTTCGGTCTGACAGTGAACGAAGCAAAGTTTTCTCACACCTTTCTGAAAGAAAACCTGACCCCGGAAGGAATTGCCCCACCCACTCTGTCCTCGTTTCGGGGCAATGGGTCCCAAACACATCTCAGAGCTCAGGTTGTGTCAATGTAAAGTATAATGATACCGAAAATCTTAATGCTCATGTTCCGTTATCACTGCCAACGATCCAGGCAGTGGTCTTGTACACGTTGCTAAGTTCAAATTGTCTATTATTTCGCACTGGCAATGAAGTAACTGATATCTGTGCTGTGATCAACTAGGTTACTTCGGGTGATGTCGTGCAAGAACGTAATGGAAGCCTAATTATAATGGTGATTGTTTTCACACTGCAGTTAAATGTTGGCAAACGTACAGTGTCAATCAGCAATTCTAGTTCCACATGTTGATTTAATGTTCTGCTGAAGTGTTCATAAAGAAACAAAGCTTGCACAACAGGCTCGATCTCACCGTCTTGAAGACACAGTGAAATATACTGCAGAGTTTATAACTGTTTGAGAACATAAAATGTCAGTAAAATACCCCGTTCTTTTCTCGACACTGATGGGCTGTGAAAGGGAGACCGGTCGAAGTCCCACATAGCCGCACTGACCCCGAGGCAAGGTGAAATTCTAACAGGTTCAGTCCACAGCAGTGCTATGCCTAAGAGAGATAAGTGTCGCGAATCAAGGAGAGACTTAACAATACTGATGTTGAATGTCGGTTAGATCAATCACTCCATGAATTCACTGCTGGGAAATTCAGAGCTTGTAAATTGCCTGTGAACGCTAAACATAGACACACAGTGAGCCAATGTTCAATATAGGAGGGGCCCAGGCAAAATGAATGCTCGGGATAAGTTATCAGGGCCGTGGCCCAGGCATTCACTGATTCCAGTCTTGCAGACGTTGCTAAGTTTAAAATGCTGAATATTTCCACACTGGCAATGCATTGACAGATGGTAAGCTAGAGTGATGTGCCGCAAAAATGTTCACGGAAGGGTAAAGTAATCCATGATTGGCAACATTTACGGTGTCAATCAGCACTTGTTGAGCGAGATCTCCCCATTTACTGCTGAGTTTGAAACGGATGGCACTGAAGTGTGTACTGTATCACAACAACGAATGATGCGCTGCTGATGGTTGGGGCAGCAAGAGTGCAGTGAGCTGTAAATTTGTTCAGGAACAGCCTAGCAATTCAAACGGTCGGTAAATACAATGATCCCTGACCGGGAATCGAACCCGGGCCGCAGCGGTGAAAGCGCCGAAGCCTAACCACTGGACCACCAGGGAAGCTGCTACACATTTGCTTGCCAACAAGCAGACCAACACAGTCTTTCCTGCTTGCTCCTTCCAAATTCTCGCCAGGTAAAACAGTTCGTTGCAAATGGCATTTTTTGTGCAGAACACCAAAGATATGTCCGCGCATCCACAGCACCACGTGTGGGTAGGCATCCACTGAAATCTATTTCATTCTGTCCTTTTCTCGGGATTTTTCACTCTCGGTGCCGGGTGAACATTTCATTTAGTGTTTTTGTCCTGAACTGCTGTCTTTTGCCCATCTCCAGGCGACAGAACTGTTCTGTCTGTCTGTTCCAACTTTTGAGCATTTACGGGAACAGGCCTCCGGTTCATCCTTTATCAGCAAACCAAGAAGCAGAAATAAACAGAAAGATGTGCCTCTCCACCCCGTCGGCAAAGAAGCAATGACTGTTATTCCAAATAATTCCCAACCCTTGGGATTCTGTGTGGATTTGTTTCATTATAAAGATTTGATTTTCAACGTTACTAAAAACCGAATAAAAATTATGAAAAACACCGGAATGGCCCGTACGGGGATCGAACCCGCGACCTTGGCGTTATTAGCACCACGCTCTAACCAACTGAGCTAACCGGCCACAAATTGTGCTATCGTTGCGTGAAAGCTCAGTCTGCGGGGATTGTGTTTCAAACTCACACTGGATGACAGATTTACTGCATCAACATTGAACACATCACATCGCTTAAACATTGTTCACTGTTCATCTACAACACTGCGCAGAGTGTAAATAGAACGTAACAGAAAAAGAGCGCTAAATCTAAAAACAATTCATGTTGAAAATTATTATCACGCAACCGCTGAACAGCCCACTGTCCCGATATAAAATCAGCCACTACCCTTAGAATGAAGGGAACGCGAAATAACCAAAAATTGCTGAAACACGGGATTGAGCCATGAACCATCTGGATCTTCAGTCAAACGCCTTCCCAACTGAACTATTTCGGTCTGACAGTGATCGAAGCAAAGTTTTCTCACACCTTTCTGAAAGAAAACCTGACCCCGGAAGGAATTGCCCCACCCACTCTGTCCTCGTTTCGGGGCAATGGGTCCCAAACACATCTCAGAGCTCAGGTTGTGTCAATGTAAAGTATAATGATACCGAAAATCTTAATGCTCATGTTCCGTTATCACTGTCCACGATCCAGGCAGTGGTGTTGTACACGTTGCTAAGTTCAAAATGTGTATTATTTCGCACTGGCAATGAATTAACTGATATCTGTGCTGTGATCAACTAGGTTACTTAGGGTGATGTCGTGCAAGAACGTAATGGAAGCCTAATTATAATGGTGATTGTTTTCACACTGCAGTTAAATGTTGGCAAACGTACAGTGTCAATCAGCAATTCTAGTTCCACATGTTGATTTAATGTTCTGCTGAAGTTTTCATAAAGAAACAAAGCTTGCACAACAGGCTCGATCTCACCGTCTTGAAGACACAGTGAAATATACTGTAGAGTTTATAACTGTTTGAGAACATAAAATGTCAGTAAAATACCCCGTTCTTTTCTCGACACTGATGGGCTGTGAAAGGGAGACCGGCCGAAGTCCCACATAGCCGCACTGACCCCGAGGCAAGGTGAAATTCTAACAGGTTCAGTCCATAGCAGTGCTATGCTGAAGAGAGACAAGTGTCGCGAATCAAGGAGAGATTTAACAATACTGATGTTGAATGTCGGTCAGATCAATCACTCCATGAATTCACTGCTGGGAAATTCAGAGCTTGTAAATTGCCTGTGAACGCTAAACATAGACACACAGTGAGCCAATGTTCAATATAGGAGGGGCCCAGGCCAAATGAATGCTCGGGATAAGTTTTCAGTGGCCATGGCCCAGGCATTCACTGATTCCAGTCTTCCACACGGAGCTAAGTTTAAAATGCTGAATATTTCCACACTGGCAATGCATTGACAGATGGTAAGCTAGAGTGATGTGCCGCAAAAATGTTCACGGAAGGCTAAAATAATCCACGATTGGCAACATTTACGGTGTCAATCAGCACTTGTTGAGCGAGATCTGCCCATTTACTGCTGAGTTTGAAACGGATGGCACTGAAGTGTGTGCTGTATCACGACAACGAATGATGCGCTGCTGATGGTTGGGGCAGCAAGAGTGCAGTGAGCTGTAAATTTGTTCAGGAACAGCCTAGCAATTCAAACGGCCGGAAATACAATGATCCCTGACCGGGAATCGAACCCGGGCCGCAGCGGTGAAAGCGCCGAAGCCTAACCACTGGACCACCAGTGAAGCTGCTACACATTTGCTTGCCAACAAGCAGACCAACCCAGTCTTTCCTGCTTGCTCCTTCCAAATTCTCGCCAGGGAAAACAGTTCGTTGCAAATGGCATTTTTTGTGCAGAACACCAAAGATATGTCCGCGCATCCACAGCATCACGTACGGGTAGGCATCCACTGAAATCTATTTTATTCTGTCCTTTTCTCGGGATTTTTCACTCTCGGTGCCGGGTGAACATTTCATTTAGTGTTTTTGTCCTGAACTGCTGTCTTTTGCCCATCTCCAGGCGACAGAACTGTTCTGTCTGTCTGTTCCAACTTTTGAGCATTTACGGGAACAGGCCTCCGCTTCATCCTTTATCAGCAAACCAAGAAACAGAAATAAACAGAAAGATGTGCCTCTCCACCCCGTCGGCAAAGAAGCAATGACTGTTATTCCAAATAATTCCCAACCCTTGGGATTCTGTGTGGATTTGTTTCATTATAAAGATTTGATTTTCAACGTGACGAAAAACCGAATAAAAATTATGAAAAACACTGGAATGGCCCGTACGGGGATCGAACCCGCGACCTTGGCGTTATTAGCACCACGTTCTAACCAACTGTGCTAACCGGCCACAAAGTGTGTTAACGTTGCGTGAAAGCTCAGTCTGCGGGGATTGTGTTTCCAACTCACACTGGATGACAGATTTACTGCATAAACATTGAACACATCACATCGCTTAAACATTGTTCACTGTTCATCTACAACACTGCGCAGACTGTAAATAGAACGTAACAGAAAAAGAGCGCTAAATCTAAAAACAATTCATGTTGAAAATTATTATCACGCAACCGCTGAACAGCCCACTGTCCCGATATAAAATCAGCCACTTCCCTTAGAATGAGGGGAACGCGAAATAACCAAAAATTGCTGAAACACGGGATTGAGCCATGAACCATCTGGATCTTCAGTCAAACGCCTTCCCAACTGAACTATTTCGGTCTGACAGTGATCGAAGCAAAGTTTTCTCACACCTTTCTGAAAGAAAACCTGACCCCGGAAGGAATTGCCCCACCCACTCTGTCCTCGTTTCGGGGCAATGGGTCCCAAACACATCTCAGAGCTCAGGTTGTGTCAATGTAAAGTATAATGATACCGAAAATCTTAATGCTCATGTTCCGTTATCACTGTCCACGATCCAGGCAGTGGTGTTGTACACGTTGCTAAGTTCAAAATGTGTATTATTTCGCACTGGCAATGAATTAACTGATATCTGTGCTGTGATCAACTAGGTTACTTAGGGTGATGTCGTGCAAGAACGTAATGGAAGCCTAATTATAATGGTGATTGTTTTCACACTGCAGTTAAATGTTGGCAAACGTACAGTGTCAATCAGCAATTCTAGTTCCACATGTTGATTTAATGTTCTGCTGAAGTTTTCATAAAGAAACAAAGCTTGCACAACAGGCTCGATCTCACCGTCTTGAAGACACAGTGAAATATACTGTAGAGTTTATAACTGTTTGAGAACATAAAATGTCAGTAAAATACCCCGTTCTTTTCTCGACACTGATGGGCTGTGAAAGGGAGACCGGCCGAAGTCCCACATAGCCGCACTGACCCCGAGGCAAGGTGAAATTCTAACAGGTTCAGTCCATAGCAGTGCTATGCTGAAGAGAGATAAGTGTCGCGAATCAAGGAGAGACTTAACAATACTGATGTTGAATGTCGGTTAGATCAATCACTCCATGAATTCACTGCTGGGAAATTCAGAGCTTGTAAATTGCCTGTGAACGCTAAACATAGACACACAGTGAGCCAATGTTCAATATAGGAGGGGCCCAGGCAAAATGAATGCTCGGGATAAGTTATCAGGGGCCATGGCCCAGGCATTCACTGATTCCAGTCTTGCACACGTTGCTAAGTTTAAAATGCTGAATATTTCCACACTGGCAATGCATTGACAGATGGTAAGCTAGAGTGATGTGCCGCAAAAATGTTCACGGAAGGCTCAAGTGATCCATGATTGGCAACATTTACGGTGTGAATCAGCACTTGTTGAGCGAGATCTCCCCATTTACTGCTGAGTTTGAAACGGATGGCACTGAAGTGTGTACTGTATCACGACAACGAATGATGCGCTGCTGATGGTTGGGGCAGCAAGAGTGCAGTGAGCTGTAAATTTGTTCAGGAACAGCCTAGCAATTCAAACGGCCGGAAATACAATGATCCCTGACAGGGAATCGAAACCGGGCCGCAGCGGTGAAAGCGCCAAAGCCTAACCACTGGACCACCAGGGAAGCTGCTACACATTTGCTTGCCAACAAGCAGATCAACACAGTCTTTCCTGCTTGCTCCTTCCAAATTCTCGCCAGGTAAAACAGTTCGTTGCAAATGGCATTTTTTGTGCAGAACACCAAAGATATGTCCGCGCATCCACAGCACCACGTGTGGGTAGGCATCCACTGAAATCTATTTCATTCTGTCCTTTTCTCGGGATTTTTCACTCTCGGTGCCGGGTGAACATTTCATTTAGTGTTTTTGTCCTGAACTGCTGTCTTTTGCCCATCTCCAGGCGACAGAACTGTTCTGTCTGTCTGTTCCAACTTTTGAGCATTTACGGGAACAGGCCTCCGGTTCATCCTTTATCAGCAAACCAAGAAGCAGAAATAAACAGAAAGATGTGCCTCTCCACCCCGTCGGCAAAGAAGCAATGACTGTTATTCCAAATAATTCCCAACCCTTGGGATTCTGTGTGGATTTGTTTCATTATAAAGATTTGATTTTCAACGTGACTAAAAACCGAATAAAAATTATGAAAAACACCGGAATGGCCCGTACGGGGATCGAACCCGCGACCTTGGCGTTATTAGCACCACGCTCTAACCAACTGAGCTAACCGGCCACAAATTGTGCTATCGTTGCGTGAAAGCTCAGTCTGCGGGGATTGTGTTTCAAACTCACACTGGATGACAGATTTACTGCATCAACATTGAACACATCACATCGCTTAAACATTGTTCACTGTTCATCTACAACACTGCGCAGAGTGTAAATAGAACGTAACAGAAAAAGAGCGCTAAATCTAAAAACAATTCATGTTGAAAATTATTATCACGCAACCGCTGAACAGCCCACTGTCCCGATATAAAATCAGCCACTACCCTTAGAATGAAGGGAACGCGAAATAACCAAAAATTGCTGAAACACGGGATTGAGCCATGAACCATCTGGATCTTCAGTCAAACGCCTTCCCAACTGAACTATTTCGGTCTGACAGTGATCGAAGCAAAGTTTTCTCACACCTTTCTGAAAGAAAACCTGACCCCGGAAGGAATTGCCCCACCCACTCTGTCCTCGTTTCGGGGCAATGGGTCCCAAACACATCTCAGAGCTCAGGTTGTGTCAATGTAAAGTATAATGATACCGAAAATCTTAATGCTCATGTTCCGTTATCACTGTCCACGATCCAGGCAGTGGTGTTGTACACGTTGCTAAGTTCAAAATGTGTATTATTTCGCACTGGCAATGAATTAACTGATATCTGTGCTGTGATCAACTAGGTTACTTAGGGTGATGTCGTGCAAGAACGTAATGGAAGCCTAATTATAATGGTGATTGTTTTCACACTGCAGTTAAATGTTGGCAAACGTACAGTGTCAATCAGCAATTCTAGTTCCACATGTTGATTTAATGTTCTGCTGAAGTTTTCATAAAGAAACAAAGCTTGCACAACAGGCTCGATCTCACCGTCTTGAAGACACAGTGAAATATACTGTAGAGTTTATAACTGTTTGAGAACATAAAATGTCAGTAAAATACCCCGTTCTTTTCTCGACACTGATGGGCTGTGAAAGGGAGACCGGCCGAAGTCCCACATAGCCGCACTGACCCCGAGGCAAGGTGAAATTCTAACAGGTTCAGTCCATAGCAGTGCTATGCTGAAGAGAGACAAGTGTCGCGAATCAAGGAGAGATTTAACAATACTGATGTTGAATGTCGGTCAGATCAATCACTCCATGAATTCACTGCTGGGAAATTCAGAGCTTGTAAATTGCCTGTGAACGCTAAACATAGACACACAGTGAGCCAATGTTCAATATAGGAGCGGCCCAGGCCAAATGAATGCTCGGGATAAGTTTTCAGTGGCCATGGCCCAGGCATTCACTGATTCCAGTCTTGCACACGGAGCTAAGTTTAAAATGCTGAATATTTCCACACTGGCAATGCATTGACAGATGGTAAGCTAGAGTGATGTGCCGCAAAAATGTTCACGGAAGGCTAAAGTAATCCATGATTGGCAACATTTACGGTGTCAATCAGCACTTGTTGAGCGAGATCTCCCCATTTACTGCTGAGTTTGAAACGGATGGCACTGAAGTGTGTACTGCATCACGACAACGAATGATGCGCTGCTGATGGTTGGGGCAGCAAGAGTGCAGTGAGCTGTAAAATTGTTCAGGAACAGCCTAGCAATTCAAACGGCCGGAAATACAATGATCCCTGACAGGGAATCGAAACCGGGCCGCAGCGGTGAAAGCGCCAAAGCCTAACCACTGGACCACCAGGGAAGCTGCTACACATTTGCTTGCCAACAAGCAGATCAACACAGTCTTTCCTGCTTGCTCATTCCAAATTCTCGCCAGGTAAAACAGTTCGTTGCAAATGGCATTTTTTGTGCAGAACACCAAAGATATGTCCGCGCATCCACAGCACCACGTGTGGGTAGGCATCCACTGAAATCTATTTCATTCTGTCCTTTTCTCGGGATTTTTCACTCTCGGTGCCGGGTGAACATTTCATTTAGTGTTTTTGTCCTGAACTGCTGTCTTTTGCCCATCTCCAGGCGACAGAACTGTTCTGTCTGTCTGTTCCAACTTTTGAGCATTTACGGGAACAGGCCTCCGCTTCATCCTTTATCAGCAAACCAAGAAACAGAAATAAACAGAAAGATGTGCCTCTCCACCCCGTCGGCAAAGAAGCAATGACTGTTATTCCAAATAATTCCCAACCCTTGGGATTCTGTGTGGATTTGTTTCATTATAAAGATTTGATTTTCAACGTGACTAAAAACCGAATAAAAATTATGAAAAACACTGGAATGGCCCGTACGGGGATCGAACCCGCGACCTTGGCGTTATTAGCACCACGCTCTAACCAACTGAGCTAACCGGCCACAAAGTGTGTTAACGTTGCGTGAAAGCTCAGTCTGCGGGGATTGTGTTTCCAACTCACACTGGATGACAGATTTACTGCATAAACATTGAACACATCACATCGCTTAAACATTGTTCACTGTTCCTCTACAACACTGCGCAGAGTGTAAATAGAACCTAACAGAAAAAGAGCGCTAAATCTAAAAACAATTCATGTTGAAAATTATTATCACGCAACCGCTGAACAGCCCACTGTCCCGATATAAAATCAGCCACTTCCCTTAGAATGAAGGGAACGCGAAATAACCAAAAATTGCTGAAACACGGGATTGAGCCATGAACCATCTGGATCTTCAGTCAAACGCCTTCCCAACTGAACTATTTCGGTCTGACAGTGATCGAAGCAAAGTTTTCTCACACCTTTCTGAAAGAAAACCTGACCCCGGAAGGAATTGCCCCACCCACTCTGTCCTCGTTTCGGGGCAATGGGTCCCAAACACATCTCAGAGCTCAGGTTGTGTCAATGTAAAGTATAATGATACCGAAAATCTTAATGCTCATGTTCCGTTATCACTGTCCACGATCCAGGCAGTGGTGTTGTACACGTTGCTAAGTTCAAAATGTGTATTATTTCGCACTGGCAATGAATTAACTGATATCTGTGCTGTGATCAACTAGGTTACTTAGGGTGATGTCGTGCAAGAACGTAATGGAAGCCTAATTATAATGGTGATTGTTTTCACACTGCAGTTAAATGTTGGCAAACGTACAGTGTCAATCAGCAATTCTAGTTCCACATGTTGATTTAATGTTCTGCTGAAGTTTTCATAAAGAAACAAAGCTTGCACAACAGGCTCGATCTCACCGTCTTGAAGACACAGTGAAATATACTGTAGAGTTTATAACTGTTTGAGAACATAAAATGTCAGTAAAATACCCCGTTCTTTTCTCGACACTGATGGGCTGTGAAAGGGAGACCGGCCGAAGTCCCACATAGCCGCACTGACCCCGAGGCAAGGTGAAATTCTAACAGGTTCAATCCATAGCAGTGCTATGCTGAAGAGAGACAAGTGTCGCGAATCAAGGAGAGATTTAACAATACTGATGTTGAATGTCGGTCAGATCAATCACTCCATGAATTCACTGCTGGGAAATTCAGAGCTTGTAAATTGCCTGTGAACGCTAAACATAGACACACAGTGAGCCAATGTTCAATATAGGAGGGGCCCAGGCCAAATGAATGCACGGGATAAGTTATCAGTGGCCATGGCCCAGGCATTCACTGATTCCAGTCTTGCACACGGAGCTAAGTTTAAAATGCTGAATATGTCCACACTGGCAATGCATTGACAGATGGTAAGCTAGAGTGATGTGCCGCAAAAATGTTCACGGAAGGCTAAAGTAATCCATGATTGGCAACATTTACGGTGTCAATCAGCACTTGTTGAGCGAGATCTCCCCATTTACTGCTGAGTTTGAAACGGATGGCACTGAAGTGCGTGCTGCATCACGACAACGAATGATGCGCTGCTGATGGTTGGGGCAGCAAGAGTGCAGTGAGCTGTAAATTTGTTCAGGAACAGCCTAGCAATTCGAACGGCCGGAAATAGAATGATCCCTGACCGGGAATCGAAACCGGGCCGCAGCGGTGAAAGAGCCGAAGCCTAACCACTGGACCACCAGGGAATCCGCTACACATTTGCTTGCCAACAAGCAGATCAACACAGTCTTTCCTGCTTGCTCCTTCCAAATTCTCACCACATTCGCGCCATTCAAAACTGTTCGTTGCAAATGGCATTTTTTGTGGAGAACACCAAAGATATGTCCGCGCATCCACAGCATCACGTGCGGGTAGGCATCCACTGAAATCTATTTCATTCTGTCCTTTTCTCGGGATTTTTCACTCTCGGTGCCGGGTGAACATTTCATTTAGTGTTTTTGTCCTGAACTGCTTTCTTTTGCCCATCTCCAGGCGACAGAACCGTTCTGTCTGTCTGTTCCAACTTTTGAGCATTTACGGGAACAGGCCTCCGGTTCATCCTTTATCAGCAAACCTCCGGTTCATCCTTTATCAGCAAACCAAGAAGCAGAAATAAACAGAAAGATGTGCCTCTCCACCCCGTCGGCAAAGAAGCAATGACTGTTATTCCAAATAATTCCCAACCCTTGGGATTCTGTGTGGATTTGTTTCATTATAAAGATTTGATTTTCAACGTGACTAAAAACCGAATAAAAATTATGAAAAACACCGGAATGGCCCGTACGGAGATCGAACCCGCGACCTTGGCGTTATTAGCACCACGCTCTAACCAACTGAGCTAACCGGCCACAAATTGTGCTATCGTTGCGTGAAAGCTCAGTCTGCGGGGATTGTGTTTCAAACTCACACTGGATGACAGATTTACTGCATCAACATTGAACACATCACATCGCTTAAACATTGTTCACTGTTCATCCACAACACTGCGCAGAGTGTAAATAGAACGTAACAGAAAAAGAGCGCTAAATCTAAAAACAATTCATGTTGAAAATTATTATCACGCAACCGCTGAACAGCCCACTGTCCCGATATAAAATCAGCCACTACCCTTAGAATGAAGGGAACGCGAAATAACCAAAAATTGCTGAAACACGGGATTGAGCCATGAACCATCTGGATCTTCAGTCAAACGCCTTCCTAACTGAACTATTTCGGTCTGACAGTGAACGAAGCAAAGTTTTCTCACACCTTTCTGAAAGAAAACCTGACCCGGAAGGAATTGCCCCACCCACTCTGTCCTCGTTTCGGGGCAATGGGTCCCAAACACATCTCAGAGCTCAGGTTGTTTCAATGTAAAGTATAATGATACCGAAAATCTTAATGCTCATGTTCCGTTATCACTGCCCACGATCCAGGCAGTGGTCTTGCACACGTTGCTAAGTTCAAAATGTCTATTATTTCGCACTGGCAATGAATTAACGGATATCTGTGCTGTGATCAACTAGGTTACTTAGGGTGATGTCGTGCAAGAACGTAATGGAAGCCTAATTATAATGGTGATTGTTTTCACACTGCAGTTAAATGTTGGCAAACGTACAGTGTCAATCAGCAATTCTAGTTCCAAATGTTGATTTAATGTTCTGCTGAAGTGTTCATAAAGAAACAAAGCTTGCACAACAGGCTCGATCTCACCGTCTTGAAGACACAGTGAAATATACTGTAGAGTTTATAACTGTTTGAGAACATAAAATGTCAGTAAATTACCCCGTTCTTTTCTCGACACTGATGGGCTGTGAAAGGGAGACCGGCCGAAGTCCCACATAGCCGCACTGACCCCGAGGCAAGGTGAAATTCTAACAGGTTCAGTCCATAGCAGTGCTATGCTGAAGAGAGACAAGTGTCGCGAATCAAGGAGAGATTTAACAATACTGATGTTGAATGTCGGTTAGATCAATCACTCCATGAATTCACTGCTGGGAAATTCAGAGCTTGTAAATTGCCTGTGAACGCTAAACATAGACACACAGTGAGCCAATGTTCAATATAGGAGGGGCCCAGGCCAAATGAATGCTCGGGATAAGTTTTCAGTGGCCATGGCCCAGGCATTCACTGATTCCAGTCTTGCACACGTTGCAAAGTTTAAAATGCTGAATATTTCCACACTGGCAATGCATTGAAAGATGGTAAGCTAGAGTGATGTGCCGCAAAAATGTTCCCGGAAGGCTAAAGTAATCCATGATTGGCAACATTTACGGTGTCAATCAGCACTTGTTGAGCGAGATCTCCCCATTTACTGCTGAGTTTGAAACGGATGGCACTGAAGTGTGTGCTGTATCACGACAACGAATGATGCGCTGCTGATGGTTGGGGCAGCAAGAGTGCAGCGAGCTGTAAATTTTTTTCAGGAACAGCCTAGCAATTTAAACGGCCGGAAATACAATGTTCCCTGACCGGGAATCGAACCCAGGCCGCAGCGGTGCAAACGCCGAAACCTAACCACTGGACCACCAGGGAAGCTGCTACACATTTGCTTGCCAACAAGCAGAGCAACACAGCCTTTCCTGCTTGCTCCTTCCAAAGTATCACCACATTCGCGCCAGGTAAAACTGTTCGTTGCAAATGGCATTTTTTGTGGAGAACACCAAAGATATGTCCGCGCATCCACAGCATCACGTGCGGGTAGGCATCCACTGAAATCTATTTCATTCTGTCCTTTTCTCGGGATTTTTCACTCTCGGTGCCGGGTGAACATTTCATTTAGTGTTTTTGTCCTGAACTGCTGTCTTTTGCCCATCTCCAGGCGACAGAACCGTTCTGTCTGTCTGTTCCGACTTTTGAGCATTGAAGGGAACAGGCCTCCGGTTCATCCTTTATCAGCAAACCAAGAAGCAGAAATAAACAGAAAGATGTGCCTCTCCACCCCGTCGGCAAAGAAGCAATGACTGTTATTCCAAATAATTCCCAACCCTTGGGATTCTGTGTGGATTTGTTTCATTATAAAGATTTGATTTTCAACGTGACTAAAAACCGAATAAAAATTATGAAAAACACTGGAATGGCCCGTACGGGGATCGAACCCGCGACCTTGGCGTTATTAGCACCACGCTCTAACCAACTGAGCTAACCGGCCACAAAGTGTGTTAACGTTGCGTGAAAGCTCAGTCTGCGGGGATTGTGTTTCCAACTCACACTGGATGACAGATTTACTGCATAAACATTGAACACATCACATCGCTTAAACATTGTTCACTGTTCCTCTACAACACTGCGCAGAGTGTAAATAGAACCTAACAGAAAAAGAGCGCTAAATCTAAAAACAATTCATGTTGAAAATTATTATCACGCAACCGCTGAACAGCCCACTGTCCCGATATAAAATCAGCCACTTCCCTTAGAATGAAGGGAACGCGAAATAACCAAAAATTGCTGAAACACGGGATTGAGCCATGAACCATCTGGATCTTCAGTCAAACGCCTTCCCAACTGAACTATTTCGGTCTGACAGTGATCGAAGCAAAGTTTTCTCACACCTTTCTGAAAGAAAACCTGACCCCGGAAGGAATTGCCCCACCCACTCTGTCCTCGTTTCGGGGCAATGGGTCCCAAACACATCTCAGAGCTCAGGTTGTGTCAATGTAAAGTATAATGATACCGAAAATCTTAATGCTCATGTTCCGTTATCACTGTCCACGATCCAGGCAGTGGTGTTGTACACGTTGCTAAGTTCAAAATGTGTATTATTTCGCACTGGCAATGAATTAACTGATATCTGTGCTGTGATCAACTAGGTTACTTAGGGTGATGTCGTGCAAGAACGTAATGGAAGCCTAATTATAATGGTGATTGTTTTCACACTGCAGTTAAATGTTGGCAAACGTACAGTGTCAATCAGCAATTCTAGTTCCACATGTTGATTTAATGTTCTGCTGAAGTTTTCATAAAGAAACAAAGCTTGCACAACAGGCTCGATCTCACCGTCTTGAAGACACAGTGAAATATACTGTAGAGTTTATAACTGTTTGAGAACATAAAATGTCAGTAAAATACCCCGTTCTTTTCTCGACACTGATGGGCTGTGAAAGGGAGACCGGCCGAAGTCCCACATAGCCGCACTGACCCCGAGGCAAGGTGAAATTCTAACAGGTTAGGTCCATAGCAGTGCTATGCTGAAGAGAGACAAGTGTCGCGAATCAAGGAGAGATTTAACAATACTGATGTTGAATGTCGGTCAGATCAATCACTCCATGAATTCACTGCTGGGAAATTCAGAGCTTGTAAATTGCCTGTGAACGCTAAACATAGACACACAGTGAGCCAATGTTCAATATAGGAGGGGCCCAGGCCAAATGAATGCACGGGATAAGTTATCAGTGGCCATGGCCCAGGCATTCACTGATTCCAGTCTTGCACACGGAGCTAAGTTTAAAATGCTGAATATGTCCACACTGGCAATGCATTGACAGATGGTAAGCTAGAGTGATGTGCCGCAAAAATGTTCACGGAAGGCTAAAGTAATCCATGATTGGCAACATTTACGGTGTCAATCAGCACTTGTTGAGCGAGATCTCCCCATTTACTGCTGAGTTTGAAACGGATGGCACTGAAGTGCGTGCTGCATCACGACAACGAATGATGCGCTGCTGATGGTTGGGGCAGCAAGAGTGCAGTGAGCTGTAAATTTGTTCAGGAACAGCCTAGCAATTCGAACGGCCGGAAATAGAATGATCCCTGACCGGGAATCGAAACCGGGCCGCAGCGGTGAAAGAGCCGAAGCCTAACCACTGGACCACCAGGGAATCTGCTACACATTTGCTTGCCAACAAGCAGATCAACACAGTCTTTCCTGCTTGCTCCTTCCAAATTCTCACCACATTCGCGCCATTCAAAACTGTTCGTTGCAAATGGCATTTTTTGTGGAGAACACCAAAGATATGTCCGCGCATCCACAGCATCACGTGCGGGTAGGCATCCACTGAAATCTATTTCATTCTGTCCTTTTCTCGGGATTTTTCACTCTCGGTGCCGGGTGAACATTTCATTTAGTGTTTTTGTCCTGAACTGCTTTCTTTTGCCCATCTCCAGGCGACAGAACCGTTCTGTCTGTCTGTTCCAACTTTTGAGCATTTACGGGAACAGGCCTCCGGTTCATCCTTTATCAGCAAACCTCCGGTTCATCCTTTATCAGCAAACCAAGAAGCAGAAATAAACAGAAAGATGTGCCTCTCCACCCCGTCGGCAAAGAAGCAATGACTGTTATTCCAAATAATTCCCAACCCTTGGGATTCTGTGTGGATTTGTTTCATGATAAAGATTTGATTTTCAACGTGACTAAAAACCGAATAAAAATTATGAAAAACACCGGAATGGCCCGTACGGGGATCGAACCCGCGACCTTGGCGTTATTAGCACCACGCTCTAACCAACTGAGCTAACCGGCCACAAATTGTGCTATCGTTGCGTGAAAGCTCAGTCTGCGGGGATTGTGTTTCAAACTCACACTGGATGACAGATTTACTGCATCAACATTGAACACATCACATCGCTTAAACATTGTTCACTGTTCATCTACAACACTGCGCAGAGTGTAAATAGAACGTAACAGAAAAAGAGCGCTAAATCTAAATACAATTCATGTTGAAAATTATTATCACGCAACCGCTGAACAGCCCACTGTCCCGATATAAAATCAGCCACTACCCTTAGAATGAAGGGAACGCGAAATAACCAAAAATTGCTGAAACACGGGATTGAGCCATGAACCATCTGGATCTTCAGTCAAACGCCTTCCTAACTGAACTATTTCGGTCTGACAGTGAACGAAGCAAAGTTTTCTCACACCTTTCTGAAAGAAAACCTGACCCCGGAAGGAATTGCCCCACCCACTCTGTCCTCGTTTCGGGGCAATGTGTCCCAAACACATCTCAGAGCTCAGGTTGTTTCAATGTAAAGTATAATGATACCGAAAATCTTAATGCTCATGTTCCGTTATCACTGCCCACGATCCAGGCAGTGGTCTTGCACACGTTGCTAAGTTCAAAATGTCTATTATTTCGCACTGGCAATGAATTAACGGATATCTGTGCTGTGATCAACTAGGTTACTTAGGGTGATGTCGTGCAAGAACGTAATGGAAGCCTAATTATAATGGTGATTGTTTTCACACTGCAGTTAAATGTTGGCAAACGTACAGTGTCAATCAGCAATTCTAGTTCCACATGTTGATTTAATGTTCTGCTGAAGTGTTCATAAAGAAACAAAGCTTGCACAACAGGCTCGATCTCACCGTCTTGAAGACACAGTGAAATATACTGTAGAGTTTATAACTGTTTGAGAACATAAAATGTCAGTAAATTACCCCGTTCTTTTCTCGACACTGATGGGCTGTGAAAGGGAGACCGGCCGAAGTCCCACATAGCCGCACTGACCCCGAGGCAAGGTGAAATTCTAACAGGTTCAGTCCATAGCAGTGCTATGCTGAAGAGAGACAAGTGTCGCGAATCAAGGAGAGATTTAACAATACTGATGTTGAATGTCGGTTAGATCAATCACTCTATGAATTCACTGCTGGGAAATTCAGAGCTTGTAAATTGCCTGTGAACGCTAAACATAGACACACAGTGAGCCAATGTTCAATATAGGAGGGGCCCAGGCCAAATGAATGCTCGGGATAAGTTTTCAGTGGCCATGGCCCAGGCATTCACTGATTCCAGTCTTGCACACGTTGCTAAGTTTAAAATGCTGAATATTTCCACACTGGCAATGCATTGACAGATGGTAAGCTAGAGTGATGTGCCGCAAAAATGTTCCCGGAAGGCTAAAGTAATCCATGATTGGCAACATTTACGGTGTCAATCAGCACTTGTTGAGCGAGATCTCCCCATTGACTGCTGAGTTTGAAACGGATGGCACTGAAGTGTGTGCTGTATCACGACAACGAATGATGCGCTGCTGATGGTTGGGGCAGCAAGAGTGCAGTGAGCTGTAAATTTTTTTCAGGAACAGCCTAGCAATTTAAACGGCCGGAAATACAATGTTCCCTGACCGGGAATCGAACCCAGGCCGCAGCGGTGCAAGCGCCGAAACCTAACCACTGGACCACCATGGAAGCTGCTGCACATTTGCTTGCCAACAAGCAGAGCAACACAGCCTTTCCTGCTTGCTCCTTCCAAAGTATCACCACATTCGCGCCAGGTAAAACTGTTCGTTGCAAATGGCATTTTTTGTGGAGAACACCAAAGATATGTCCGCGCATCCACAGCATCACGTGCGGGTAGGCATCCACTGAAATCTATTTCATTCTGTCCTTTTCTCGGGATTTTTCACTCTCGGTGCCGGGTGAACATTTCATTTAGTGTTTTTGTCCTGAACTGCTGTCTTTTGCCCATCTCCAGGCGACAGAACCGTTCTGTCTGTCTGTTCCGACTTTTGAGCATTGAAGGGAACAGGCCTCCGGTTCATCCTTTATCAGCAAATCAAGAAGCAGAAATAAACAGAAAGATGTGCCTCTCCACCCCGTCGGCAAAGAAGCAATGACTGTTATTCCAAATAATTCCCAACCCTTGGGATTCTGTGTGGATTTGTTTCATGATAAAGATTTGATTTTCAACGTGACTAAAAACCGAATAAAAATTATGAAAAACACCGGAATGGCCCGTACGGGGATCGAACCCGCGACCTTGGCGTTATTAGCACCACGCTCTAACCAACTGAGCTAACCGGCCACAAATTGTGCTATCGTTGCGTGAAAGCTCAGTCTGCGGGGATTGTGTTTCAAACTCACACTGGATGACAGATTTACTGCATCAACATTGAACACATCACATCGCTTAAACATTGTTCACTGTTCATCTACAACACTGCGCAGAGTGTAAATAGAACGTAACAGAAAAAGAGCGCTAAATCTAAAAACAATTCATGTTGAAAATTATTATCAGCAACCGCTGAACAGCCCACTGTCCCGATATAAAATCAGCCACTACCCTTAGAATGAAGGGAACGCGAAATAACCAAAAATTGCTGAAACACGGGATTGAGCCATGAACCATCTGGATCTTCAGTCAAACGGCTTCCTAACTGAACTATTTCGGTCTGACAGTGAACGAAGCAAAGTTTTCTCACACCTTTCTGAAAGAAAACCTGACCCCGGAAGGAATTGCCCCACCCACTCTGTCCTCGTTTCGGGGCAATGGGTCCCAAACACATCTCAGAGCTCAGGTTGTTTCAATGTAAAGTATAATGATACCGAAAATCTTAATGCTCATGTTCCGTTATCACTGCCCACGATCCAGGCAGTGGTCTTGCACACGTTGCTAAGTTCAAAATGTCTATTATTTCGCACTGGCAATGAATTAACGGATATCTGTGCTGTGATCAACTAGGTTACTTAGGGTGATGTCGTGCAAGAACGTAATGGAAGCCTAATTATAATGGTGATTGTTTTCACACTGCAGTTAAATGTTGGCAAACGTACAGTGTCAATCAGCAATTCTAGTTCCACATGTTGATTTAATGATCTGCTGAAGTGTTCATAAAGAAACAAAGCTTGCACAACAGGCTCGATCTCACCGTCTTGAAGACACAGTGAAATATACTGTAGAGTTTATAACTGTTTGAGAACATAAAATGTCAGTAAATTACCCCGTTCTTTTCTCGACACTGATGGGCTTTGAAAGGGAGACCGGCCGAAGTCCCACATAGCCGCACTGACCCCGAGGCAAGGTGAAATTCTAACAGGTTCAGTCCATAGCAGTGCTATGCTGAAGAGAGACAAGTGTCGCGAATCAAGGAGAGATTTAACAATACTGATGTTGAATGTCGGTTAGATCAATCACTCCATGAATTCACTGCTGGGAAATTCAGAGCTTGTAAATTGCCTGTGAACGCTAAACATAGACACACAGTGAGCCAATGTTCAATGTAGGAGGGGCTCAGGCCAAATGAATGCTCGGGATAAGTTTTCAGTGGCCATGGCCCAGGCATTCACTGATTCCAGTCTTGCACACGTTGCTAAGTTTAAAATGCTGAATATTTCCACACTGGCAATGCATTGACAGATGGTAAGCTAGAGTGATGTGCCGCAAAAATGTTCCCGGAAGGCTAAAGTAATCCATGATTGGCAACATTTACGGTGTCAATCAGCACTTGTTGAGCGAGATCTCCCCATTTACTGCTGAGTTTGAAACGGATGGCACTGAAGTGTGTGCTGTATCACGACAACGAATGATGCGCTGCTGATGGTTGGGGCAGCAAGAGTGCAGTGAGCTGTAAATTTTTTTCAGGAACAGCCGAGCAATTTAAACGGCCGGAAATACAATGTTCCCTGACCGGGAATCGAACCCAGGCCGCAGCGGTGCAAGCGCCGAAACCTAACCACTGGACCACCATGGAAGCTGCTGCACATTTGCTTGCCAACAAGCAGAGCAACACAGCCTTTCCTGCTTGCTCCTTCCAAAGTATCACCACATTCGCGCCAGGTAAAACTGTTCGTTGCAAATGGCATTTTTTGTGGAGAACACCAAAGATATGTCCGCGCATCCACAGCATCACGTGCGGGTAGGCATCCACTGAAATCTATTTCATTCTGTCCTTTTCTCGGGATTTTTCACTCTCGGTGCCGGGTGAACATTTCATTTAGTGTTTTTGTCCTGAACTGCTGTCTTTTGCCCATCTCCAGGCGACAGAACCGTTCTGTCTGTCTGTTCCGACTTTTGAGCATTGAAGGGAACAGGCCTCCGGTTCATCCTTTATCAGCAAATCAAGAAGCAGAAATAAACAGAAAGATGTGCCTCTCCACCCCGTCGGCAAAGAAGCAATGACTGTTATTCCAAATAATTCCCAACCCTTGGGATTCTGTGTGGATTTGTTTCATGATAAAGATTTGATTTTCAACGTGACTAAAAACCGAATAAAAATTATGAAAAACACCGGAATGGCCCGTACGGGGATCGAACCCGCGACCTTGGCGTTATTAGCACCACGCTCTAACCAACTGAGCTAACCGGCCACAAATTGTGCTATCGTTGCGTGAAAGCTCAGTCTGCGGGGATTGTGTTTCAAACTCACACTGGATGACAGATTTACTGCATCAACATTGAACACATCACATCGCTTAAACATTGTTCACTGTTCATCTACAACACTGCGCAGAGTGTAAATAGAACGTAACAGAAAAAGAGCGCTAAATCTAAAAACAATTCATGTTGAAAATTATTATCAGCAACCGCTGAACAGCCCACTGTCCCGATATAAAATCAGCCACTACCGTTAGAATGAAGGGAACGCGAAATAACCAAAAATTGCTGAAACACGGGATTGAGCCATGAACCATCTGGATCTTCAGTCAAACGGCTTCCTAACTGAACTATTTCGGTCTGACAGTGAACGAAGCAAAGTTTTCTCACACCTTTCTGAAAGAAAACCTGACCCCGGAAGGAATTGCCCCACCCACTCTGTCCTCGTTTCGGGGCAATGGGTCCCAAACACATCTCAGAGCTCAGGTTGTTTCAATGTAAAGTATAATGATACCGAAAATCTTAATGCTCATGTTCCGTTATCACTGCCCACGATCCAGGCAGTGGTCTTGCACACGTTGCTAAGTTCAAAATGTCTATTATTTCGCACTGGCAATGAATTAACGGATATCTGTGCTGTGATCAACTAGGTTACTTAGGGTGATGTCGTGCAAGAACGTAATGGAAGCCTAATTATAATGGTGATTGTTTTCACACTGCAGTTAAATGTTGGCAAACGTACAGTGTCAATCAGCAATTCTAGTTCCACATGTTGATTTAATGATCTGCTGAAGTGTTCATAAAGAAACAAAGCTTGCACAACAGGCTCGATCTCACCGTCTTGAAGACACAGTGAAATATACTGTAGAGTTTATAACTGTTTGAGAACATAAAATGTCAGTAAATTACCCCGTTCTTTTCTCGACACTGATGGGCTGTGAAAGGGAGACCGGCCGAAGTCCCACATAGCCGCACTGACCCCGAGGCAAGGTGAAATTCTAACAGGTTCAGTCCATAGCAGTGCTATGCTGAAGAGAGACAAGTGTCGCGAATCAAGGAGAGATTTAACAATACTGATGTTGAATGTCGGTTAGATCAATCACTCCATGAATTCACTGCTGGGAAATTCAGAGCTTGTAAATTGCCTGTGAACGCTAAACATAGACACACAGTGAGCCAATGTTCAATGTAGGAGGGGCCCAGGCCAAATGAATGCTCGGGATAAGTTTTCAGTGGCCATGGCCCAGGCATTCACTGATTCCAGTCTTGCACACGTTGCTAAGTTTAAAATGCTGAATATTTCCACACTGGCAATGCATTGACAGATGGTAAGCTAGAGTGATGTGCCGCAAAAATGTTCCCGGAAGGCTAAAGTAATCCATGATTGGCAACATTTACGGTGTCAATCAGCACTTGTTGAGCGAGATCTCCCCATTTACTGCTGAGTTTGAAACGGATGGCACTGAAGTGTGTGCTGTATCACGACAACGAATGATGCGCTGCTGATGGTTGGGGCAGCAAGAGTGCAGTGAGCTATAAATTTTTTTCAGGAACAGCCGAGCAATTTAAACGGCCGGAAATACAATGTTCCCTGACCGGGAATCGAACCCAGGCCGCAGCGGTGCAAGCGCCGAAACCTAACCACTGGACCACCATGGAAGCTGCTGCACATTTGCTTGCCAACAAGCAGAGCAACACAGCCTTTCCTGCTTGCTCCTTCCAAAGTATCACCACATTCGCGCCAGGTAAAACTGTTCGTTGCAAATGGCATTTTTTGTGGAGAACACCAAAGATATGTCCGCGCATCCACAGCATCACGTGCGGGTAGGCATCCACTGAAATCTATTTCATTCTGTCCTTTTCTCGGGATTTTTCACTCTCGGTGCCGGGTGAACATTTCATTTAGTGTTTTTGTCCTGAACTGCTGTCTTTTGCCCATCTCCAGGCGACAGAACCGTTCTGTCTGTCTGTTCCGACTTTTGAGCATTGAAGGGAACAGGCCTCCGGTTCATCCTTTATCAGCAAATCAAGAAGCAGAAATAAACAGAAAGATGTGCCTCTCCACCCCGTCGGCAAAGAAGCAATGACTGTTATTCCAAATAATTCCCAACCCTTGGGATTCTGTGTGGATTTGTTTCATGATAAAGATTTGATTTTCAACGTGACTAAAAACCGAATAAAAATTATGAAAAACACCGGAATGGCCCGTACGGGGATCGAACCCGCGACCTTGGCGTTATTAGCACCACGCTCTAACCAACTGAGCTAACCGGCCACAAATTGTGCTATCGTTGCGTGAAAGCTCAGTCTGCGGGGATTGTGTTTCAAACTCACACTGGATGACAGATTTACTGCATCAACATTGAACACATCACATCGCTTAAACATTGTTCACTGTTCATCTACAACACTGCGCAGAGTGTAAATAGAACGTAACAGAAAAAGAGCGCTAAATCTAAAAACAATTCATGTTGAAAATTATTATCAGCAACCGCTGAACAGCCCACTGTCCCGATATAAAATCAGCCACTACCGTTAGAATGAAGGGAACGCGAAATAACCAAAAATTGCTGAAACACGGGATTGAGCCATGAACCATCTGGATCTTCAGTCAAACGGCTTCCTAACTGAACTATTTCGGTCTGACAGTGAACGAAGCAAAGTTTTCTCACACCTTTCTGAAAGAAAACCTGACCCCGGAAGGAATTGCCCCACCCACTCTGTCCTCGTTTCGGGGCAATGGGTCCCAAACACATCTCAGAGCTCAGGTTGTTTCAATGTAAAGTATAATGATACCGAAAATCTTAATGCTCATGTTCCGTTATCACTGCCCACGATCCAGGCAGTGGTCTTGCACACGTTGCTAAGTTCAAAATGTCTATTATTTCGCACTGGCAATGAATTAACGGATATCTGTGCTGTGATCAACTAGGTTACTTAGGGTGATGTCGTGCAAGAACGTAATGGAAGCCTAATTATAATGGTGATTGTTTTCACACTGCAGTTAAATGTTGGCAAACGTACAGTGTCAATCAGCAATTCTAGTTCCACATGTTGATTTAATGATCTGCTGAAGTGTTCATAAAGAAACAAAGCTTGCACAACAGGCTCGATCTCACCGTCTTGAAGACACAGTGAAATATACTGTAGAGTTTATAACTGTTTGAGAACATAAAATGTCAGTAAATTACCCCGTTCTTTTCTCGACACTGATGGGCTTTGAAAGGGAGACCGGCCGAAGTCCCACATAGCCGCACTGACCCCGAGGCAAGGTGAAATTCTAACAGGTTCAGTCCATAGCAGTGCTATGCTGAAGAGAGACAAGTGTCGCGAATCAAGGAGAGATTTAACAATACTGATGTTGAATGTCGGTTAGATCAATCACTCCATGAATTCACTGCTGGGAAATTCAGAGCTTGTAAATTGCCTGTGAACGCTAAACATAGACACACAGTGAGCCAATGTTCAATGTAGGAGGGGCCCAGGCCAAATGAATGCTCGGGATAAGTTTTCAGTGGCCATGGCCCAGGCATTCACTGATTCCAGTCTTGCACACGTTGCTAAGTTTAAAATGCTGAATATTTCCACACTGGCAATGCATTGACAGATGGTAAGCTAGAGTGATGTGCCGCAAAAATGTTCCCGGAAGGCTAAAGTAATCCATGATTGGCAACATTTACGGTGTCAATCAGCACTTGTTGAGCGAGATCTCCCCATTTACTGCTGAGTTTGAAACGGATGGCACTGAAGTGTGTGCTGTATCACGACAACGAATGATGCGCTGCTGATGGTTGGGGCAGCAAGAGTGCAGTGAGCTGTAAATTTTTTTCAGGAACAGCCGAGCAATTTAAACGGCCGGAAATACAATGTTCCCTGACCGGGAATCGAACCCAGGCCGCAGCGGTGCAAGCGCCGAAACCTAACCACTGGACCACCATGGAAGCTGCTGCACATTTGCTTGCCAACAAGCAGAGCAACACAGCCTTTCCTGCTTGCTCCTTCCAAAGTATCACCACATTCGCGCCAGGTAAAACTGTTCGTTGCAAATGGCATTTTTTGTGGAGAACACCAAAGATATGTCCGCGCATCCACAGCATCACGTGCGGGTAGGCATCCACTGAAATCTATTTCATTCTGTCCTTTTCTCGGGATTTTTCACTCTCGGTGCCGGGTGAACATTTCATTTAGTGTTTTTGTCCTGAACTGCTGTCTTTTGCCCATCTCCAGGCGACAGAACCGTTCTGTCTGTCTGTTCCGACTTTTGAGCATTGAAGGGAACAGGCCTCCGGTTCATCCTTTATCAGCAAATCAAGAAGCAGAAATAAACAGAAAGATGTGCCTCTCCACCCCGTCGGCAAAGAAGCAATGACTGTTATTCCAAATAATTCCCAACCCTTGGGATTCTGTGTGGATTTGTTTCATGATAAAGATTTGATTTTCAACGTGACTAAAAACCGAATAAAAATTATGAAAAACACCGGAATGGCCCGTACGGGGATCGAACCCGCGACCTTGGCGTTATTAGCACCACGCTCTAACCAACTGAGCTAACCGGCCACAAATTGTGCTATCGTTGCGTGAAAGCTCAGTCTGCGGGGATTGTGTTTCAAACTCACACTGGATGACAGATTTACTGCATCAACATTGAACACATCACATCGCTTAAACATTGTTCACTGTTCATCTACAACACTGCGCAGAGTGTAAATAGAACGTAACAGAAAAAGAGCGCTAAATCTAAAAACAATTCATGTTGAAAATTATTATCAGCAACCGCTGAACAGCCCACTGTCCCGATATAAAATCAGCCACTACCGTTAGAATGAAGGGAACGCGAAATAACCAAAAATTGCTGAAACACGGGATTGAGCCATGAACCATCTGGATCTTCAGTCAAACGGCTTCCTAACTGAACTATTTCGGTCTGACAGTGAACGAAGCAAAGTTTTCTCACACCTTTCTGAAAGAAAACCTGACCCCGGAAGGAATTGCCCCACCCACTCTGTCCTCGTTTCGGGGCAATGGGTCCCAAACACATCTCAGAGCTCAGGTTGTTTCAATGTAAAGTATAATGATACCGAAAATCTTAATGCTCATGTTCCGTTATCACTGCCCACGATCCAGGCAGTGGTCTTGCACACGTTGCTAAGTTCAAAATGTCTATTATTTCGCACTGGCAATGAATTAACGGATATCTGTGCTGTGATCAACTAGGTTACTTAGGGTGATGTCGTGCAAGAACGTAATGGAAGCCTAATTATAATGGTGATTGTTTTCACACTGCAGTTAAATGTTGGCAAACGTACAGTGTCAATCAGCAATTCTAGTTCCACATGTTGATTTAATGATCTGCTGAAGTGTTCATAAAGAAACAAAGCTTGCACAACAGGCTCGATCTCACCGTCTTGAAGACACAGTGAAATATACTGTAGAGTTTATAACTGTTTGAGAACATAAAATGTCAGTAAATTACCCCGTTCTTTTCTCGACACTGATGGGCTGTGAAAGGGAGACCGGCCGAAGTCCCACATAGCCGCACTGACCCCGAGGCAAGGTGAAATTCTAACAGGTTCAGTCCATAGCAGTGCTATGCTGAAGAGAGACAAGTGTCGCGAATCAAGGAGAGATTTAACAATACTGATGTTGAATGTCGGTTAGATCAATCACTCCATGAATTCACTGCTGGGAAATTCAGAGCTTGTAAATTGCCTGTGAACGCTAAACATAGACACACAGTGAGCCAATGTTCAATGTAGGAGGGGCCCAGGCCAAATGAATGCTCGGGATAAGTTTTCAGTGGCCATGGCCCAGGCATTCACTGATTCCAGTCTTGCACACGTTGCTAAGTTTAAAATGCTGAATATTTCCACACTGGCAATGCATTGACAGATGGTAAGCTAGAGTGATGTGCCGCAAAAATGTTCCCGGAAGGCTAAAGTAATCCATGATTGGCAACATTTACGGTGTCAATCAGCACTTGTTGAGCGAGATCTCCCCATTTACTGCTGAGTTTGAAACGGATGGCACTGAAGTGTGTGCTGTATCACGACAACGAATGATGCGCTGCTGATGGTTGGGGCAGCAAGAGTGCAGTGAGCTGTAAATTTTTTTCAGGAACAGCCTAGCAATTTAAACGGCCGGAAATACAATGTTCCCTGACCGGGAATCGAACCCAGGCCGCAGCGGTGCAAGCGCCGAAACCTAACCACTGGACCACCAGGGAAGCTGCTACACATTTGCTTGCCAACAAGCAGAGCAACACAGCCTTTCCTGCTTGCTCCTTCCAAAGTATCACCACATTCGCGCCAGGTAAAACTGTTCGTTGCAAATGGCATTTTTTGTGGAGAACACCAAAGATATGTCCGCGCATCCACAGCATCACGTGCGGGTAGGCATCCACTGAAATCTATTTCATTCTGTCCTTTTCTCGCAATTTTTCACTCTCGGTGCCGGGTGAACATTTCATTTAGTGTTTTTGTCCTGAACTGCTGTCTTTTGCCCATCTCCAGGCGACAGAACCGTTCTGTCTGTCTGTTCCTACTCTTGAGCATTGAAGGGAACAGGCCTCCGGTTCATCCTTTATCAGCAAACCAAGAAGCAGAAATAAACAGAAAGATGTGCCTCTCTACCCCATCGGCAAAGAAGCAATGACTGTTATTCCAAATAATTCCCAACCCTTGGGATTCTGTGTGGATTTGTTTCATTATAAAGATTTGATTTTCAACGTGACTAAAAACCGAATAAAAATTATGAAAAACACTGGAATGACCCGTACGGGGATCGAACCCGCGACCTTGGCGTTATTAGCACCACGCTCTAACCAACTGAGCTAACCGGCCACAAATTGTGCTAACGTTGCGTGAAAGCTCATTCTGCGGGGATTGTGTTTCCAACTCACACTGGATGACAGATTTACTGCATAAACATTGAACACATCACATCGCTTAAACATTGTTCACTGTTCATCTACAACACTGCGCAGAGTGTAAATAGAACGTAACAGAAAAAGAGCGCTAAATCTAAAAACAATTCATGTTGAAAATTATTATCACGCAACCGCTGAACAGCCCACTGTCCCGATATAAAATCAGCCACTACCCTTAGAATGAAGGGAACGCGAAATAACCAAAAATTGCGGAAACACGGGATTGAGCCATGAACCATCTGGATCTTCAGTCAAACGCCTTCCCAACTAAACTATTTCGGTCTGACAGTGAATGAAGCAAAGTTTTCTCACACATTTCTGAAAGAAAACCTGACCCCGGAAGGAATTGCCCCACCCACTCTGTCCTCGTATCGGGGCAATGGGTCCCAAACACATCTCAGAGCTCAGGTTGTGTCAATGTAAAGTATAAAGATACCGAAAATCTTAATGCTCATGTTCCGTTATCACTGCCCACGATCCAAGCAGTGGTCTTGTACACGTTGCTAAGTTCAAAATGTGTATTATTTCGCACTGGCAATGAATTAACGGATATCTGTGCTGTGATCAACTAGGTTACTTAGGGTGATGTCGTGCAAGAACGTAATTGAAGCCTAATTATAATGGTGATTGTTTTCACACTGCAGTTAAATGTTGGCAAACGTACAGTGTCAATCAGCAATTCTAGTTCCACATGTTGATTTAATGTTCTGCTGAAGTGTTCATAAAGAAACAAAGCTTGCAGAACAGGCTCGATCTCACCGTCTTGAAGACACAGTGAAATATACTGTAGAGTTTATAACTGTTTGAGAACAAAAAATGTCAGTAAAATACCCCGTTCTTTTCTCGACACAGATGGGCTGTGAAAGGGAGCCCGGCCGAAGTCCCACATTGCCGCACTGACCCCGAGGCAAGGTGAAATTCTAACAGGTTCAGTCCATGGCAGTGCTATGCTGAAGAGAGATAAGTGTCGCGAATCAAGGAGAGACTTAACAATACTGATGTTGAATGTCGGTTAGATCAATCACTCCATGAATTCACTGCTGGGAAATTCAGAGCTTGTAAATTGCCTGTGAACGTTAATCATAGACACACAGTGAGCCAATGTTCAATATAGGAGGGGCCCAGGCCAAATGAATGCTCGGGATAAGTTATCAGTGGCCATGGCCCAGGCATTCACTGATTCCAGTCTTGCAGACGTTGCTAAGTTTAAAATGCTGAATATTTCCACACTGGCAATGCATTGACAGATGGTAAGCTAGAGTGATGTGCCGCAAAAATGTTCACGGAAGGCTAAAGTAATCCATGATTGGCAACATTTACGGTGTCAATCAGCACTTGTTGAGCGAGATCGCCTCATTTGCTGCTGACTTTGAAACGGAAGGCACTGAAGTGTGTGCTCTATCACGACAACGAATGATGCGCTGCTGATGGTTGGGGCAGCAAGAGTGCAGTGAGCTGTAATTTTTTTTCAGGAACAGCCAAGCAATTTAAACGGCCGGAAATACAATGTTCCCTGACCGGGAATCGAACCCAGGCCGCAGCGGTGAAAGCGCCGCAAATTAACCATTGGACCACCAGGGAAGCTGCTACACATTTGCTTGCCAACAAGCAGACCAACACAGTCTTTCCTGCTTGCTCCTTCCAAAGTATCACCACATTCGCGCCAGGTAAAACTGTTCGTTGCAAATGGCATTTTTTGTGGAGAACAGCAAAGATATGTCCGCGCATCCACAGCATCACGTGCGGGTAGGCATCCACTGAAATCTATTTCATTCTGTCCTTTTCTCGGGATTTTTCACTCTCGGTGCCGGGTGAACATTTCATTTAGTGTTTTTGTCCTGAACTGCTGTCTTTTGCCCATCTCCAGGCGACAGAACCGTTCTGTCTGTCTGTTCCTACTCTTGAGCATTGAAGGGAACAGGCCTCCGGTTCATCCTTTATCAGCAAACCAAGAAGCAGAAATAAACAGAAAGATGTGCCTCTCCACCCCGTCGGCAAAGAAGCAATGACTGTTATTCCAAATAATTCCCAACCCTTGGGATTCTGTGTGGATTTGTTTCATTATAAAGATTTGATTTTCAACGTGACTAAAAACCGAATAAAAATTATGAAAAACACTGGAATGACCCGTACGGGGATCGAACCCGCGACCTTGGCGTTATTAGCACCACGCTCTAACCGGCCACAAATTGTGCTAACGTTGCGTGAAAGCTCAGTCTGCGGGGATTGTGTTTCCAACTCACACTGGATGACAGATTTACTGCATAAACATTGAACACATCACATCGCTTAAACATTGTTCACTGTTCATCTACAACACTGCGCAGAGTGTAAATAGAACGTAACAGAAAAAGAGCGCTAAATCTAAAAACAATTCATGTTGAAAATTATTATCACGCAACCGCTGAACAGCCCACTGTCCCGATATAAAATCAGCCACTACCCTTAGAATGAAGGGAACGCGAAATAACCAAAAATTGCGGAAACACGGGATTGAGCCATGAACCATCTGGATCTTCAGTCAAACGCCTTCCCAACTAAACTATTTCGGTCTGACAGTGAATGAAGCAAAGTTTTCTCACACCTTTCTGAAAGAAAACCTGACCCCGGAAGGAATTGCCCCACCCACTCTGTCCTCGTTTCGGGGCAATGGGTCCCAAACACATCTCAGAGCTCAGGTTGTGTCAATGTAAAGTATAAAGATACCGAAAATCTTAATTCTCATGTTCCGTTATCACTGCCCACGATCCAAGCAGTGGTCTTGTACACGTTGCTAAGTTCAAAATGTGTATTATTTCGCACTGGCAATGAATTAACGGATATCTGTGCTGTGATCAACTCGGTTACTTAGGGTGATGTCGTGCAAGAACGTAATGGAAGCCTAATTATAATGGTGATTGTTTTCACACTGCAGTTAAATGTTGGCAAACGTACAGTGTCAATCAGCAATTCTAGTTCCACATGTTGATTTAATGTTCTGCTGAAGTGTTCATAAAGAAACAAAGCTTGCACAACAGGCTCGATCTCACCGTCTTGAAGACACAGTGAAATATACTGTAGAGTTTATAACTGTTTGAGAACAAAAAATGTCAGTAAAATACCCCGTTCTTTTCTCGACACAGATGGGCTGTGAAAGGGAGCCCGGCCGAAGTCCCACATTGCCGCACTGACCCCGAGGCAAGGTGAAATTCTAACAGGTTCAGTCCATGGCAGTGCTATGCTGAAGAGAGATAAGTGTCGCGAATCAAGGAGAGACTTAACAATACTGATGTTGAATGTCGGTTAGATCAATCACTCCATGAATTCACTGCTGGGAAATTCAGAGCTTGTAAATTGCCTGTGAACGTTAATCATAGACACACAGTGAGCCAATGTTCAATATAGGAGGGACCCAGGCCAAATGAATGCTCGGGATAAGTTATCAGTGGCCATGGCCCAGGTATTCACTGATTCCAGTCTTGCAGACGTTGCTAAGTTTAAAATGCTGAATATTTCCACACTGGCAATGCATTGACAGATGGTAAGCTAGAGTGATGTGCCGCAAAAATGTTCACGGAAGGCTAAAGTAATCCATGATTGGCAACATTTACGGTGTCAATCAGCACTTGTTGAGCGAGATCGCCTCATTTGCTGCTGACTTTGAAACGGAAGGCACTGAAGTGTGTGCTCTATCACGACAACGAATGATGCGCTGCTGATGGTTGGGGCAGCAAGAGTGCAGTGAGCTGTAATTTTTTTTCAGGAACAGCCAAGCAATTTAAACGGCCGGAAATACAATGTTCCCTGACCGGGAATCGAACCCAGGCCGCAGCGGTGAAAGCGCCGCAAATTAACCATTGGACCACCAGGGAAGCTGCTACACATTTGCTTGCCAACAAGCAGACCAACACAGTCTTTCCTGCTTGCTCCTTCCAAAGTATCACCACATTCGCGCCAGGTAAAACTGTTCGTTGCAAATGGCATTTTTTGTGGAGAACAGCAAAGATATGTCCGCGCATCCACAGCATCACGTGCGGGTAGGCATCCACTGAAATCTATTTCATTCTGTCCTTTTCTCGGGATTTTTCACTCTCGGTGCCGGGTGAACATTTCATTTAGTGTTTTTGTCCTGAACTGCTGTCTTTTGCCCATCTCCAGGCGACAGAACCGTTCTGTCTGTCTGTTCCTACTCTTGAGCATTGAAGGGAACAGGCCTCCGGTTCATCCTTTATCAGCAAACCAAGAAGCAGAAATAAACAGAAAGATGTGCCTCTCCACCCCGTCGGCAAAGAAGCAATGACTGTTATTCCAAATAATTCCCAACCCTTGGGATTCTGTGTGGATTTGTTTCATTATAAAGATTTGATTTTCAACGTGACTAAAAACCGAATAAAAATTATGAAAAACACTGGAATGACCCGTACGGGGATCGAACCCGCGACCTTGGCGTTATTAGCACCACGCTCTAACCGGCCACAAATTGTGCTAACGTTGCGTGAAAGCTCAGTCTGCGGGGATTGTGTTTCCAACTCACACTGGATGACAGATTTACTGCATAAACATTGAACACATCACATCGCTTAAACATTGTTCACTGTTCATCTACAACACTGCGCAGAGTGTAAATAGAACGTAACAGAAAAAGAGCGCTAAATCTAAAAACAATTCATGTTGAAAATTATTATCACGCAACCGCTGAACAGCCCACTGTCCCGATATAAAATCAGCCACTACCCTTAGAATGAAGGGAACGCGAAATAACCAAAAATTGCGGAAACACGGGATTGAGCCATGAACCATCTGGATCTTCAGTCAAACGCCTTCCCAACTAAACTATTTCGGTCTGACAGTGAATGAAGCAAAGTTTTCTCACACCTTTCTGAAAGAAAACCTGACCCCGGAAGGAATTGCCCCACCCACTCTGTCCTCGTTTCGGGGCAATGGGTCCCAAACACATCTCAGAGCTCAGGTTGTGTCAATGTAAAGTATAAAGATACCGAAAATCTTAATTCTCATGTTCCGTTATCACTGCCCACGATCCAAGCAGTGGTCTTGTACACGTTGCTAAGTTCAAAATGTGTATTATTTCGCACTGGCAATGAATTAACGGATATCTGTGCTGTGATCAACTCGGTTACTTAGGGTGATGTCGTGCAAGAACGTAATGGAAGCCTAATTATAATGGTGATTGTTTTCACACTGCAGTTAAATGTTGGCAAACGTACAGTGTCAATCAGCAATTCTAGTTCCACATGTTGATTTAATGTTCTGCTGAAGTGTTCATAAAGAAACAAAGCTTGCACAACAGGCTCGATCTCACCGTCTTGAAGACACAGTGAAATATACTGTAGAGTTTATAACTGTTTGAGAACAAAAAATGTCAGTAAAATACCCCGTTCTTTTCTCGACACAGATGGGCTGTGAAAGGGAGCCCGGCCGAAGTCCCACATTGCCGCACTGACCCCGAGGCAAGGTGAAATTCTAACAGGTTCAGTCCATGGCAGTGCTATGCTGAAGAGAGATAAGTGTCGCGAATCAAGGAGAGACTTAACAATACTGATGTTGAATGTCGGTTAGATCAATCACTCCATGAATTCACTGCTGGGAAATTCAGAGCTTGTAAATTGCCTGTGAACGTTAATCATAGACACACAGTGAGCCAATGTTCAATATAGGAGGGACCCAGGCCAAATGAATGCTCGGGATAAGTTATCAGTGGCCATGGCCCAGGTATTCACTGATTCCAGTCTTGCAGACGTTGCTAAGTTTAAAATGCTGAATATTTCCACACTGGCAATGCATTGACAGATGGTAAGCTAGAGTGATGTGCCGCAAAAATGTTCACGGAAGGCTAAAGTAATCCATGATTGGCAACATTTACGGTGTCAATCAGCACTTGTTGAGCGAGATCGCCTCATTTGCTGCTGACTTTGAAACGGAAGGCACTGAAGTGTGTGCTCTATCACGACAACGAATGATGCGCTGCTGATGGTTGGGGCAGCAAGAGTGCAGTGAGCTGTAAATTTTTTTCAGGAACAGCCAAGCAATTTAAACGGCCGGAAATACAATGTTCCCTGACCGGGAATCGAACCCAGGCCGCAGCGGTGAAAGCGCCGCAAACTAACCACTGGACCACCAGTGAAGCTGCTACACATTTGCTTGCCAACAAGCAGACCAACACAGTCTTTCCGGCTTGCTCCTTCCAAAGTATCACCACATTCGCGCCAGGTAAAACTGTTCGTTGCAAATGGCATTTTTTGTGGAGAACAGCAAAGATATGTCCGCGCATCCACAGCATCACGTGCGGGTAGGCATCCACTGAAATCTATTTCATTCTGTCCTTTTCTCGGGATTTTTCACTCTCGGTGCCGGGTGAACATTTCATTTAGTGTTTTTGTCCTGAACTGCTGTCTTTTGCCCATCTCCAGGCGACAGAACCGTTCTGTCTGTCTGTTCCTACTTTTGAGCATTGAAGGGAACAGGCCTCCGGTTCATCCTTTATCAGCAAACCAAGAAGCAGAAATAAACAGAAAGATGTGCCACTCCACCACGTCGGCAAAGAAGCAATGACTGTTATTCCAAATAATTCCCAACCCTTGGGATTCTGTGTGGATTTGTTTCATTATAAAGATTTGATTTTCAAAGTGAATAAAAACCGAATAAAAATTATGAAAAACACTGGAATGGCCCGCACGGGGATCGAACCCGCGACCTTGGCGTTATTAGCACCACGCTCTAACCAACTGAGCTAACCGGCCACAAATTGTGCTAACGTTGCGTGAAAGCTCAGTCTGCGGGAATTGTGTTTCAAACTCACACTGGATGACAGATTTATTGCATAAACATTGAACACATCACATCGCTTAAACATTGTTCACTGTTCATCTACAACACTGCGCAGAATGTAAATAGAACGTAACAGAAAAAGAGCGCTAAATCTAAAAACAATTTTTGTTGAAAATTATTATCACGCAACCGCTGAACAGCCCACTGTCCCGATATAAAATCAGCCACTACCCTTAGAATGAAGGGAACGCGAAATAACCAAAAATTGCTGAAACACGGGATTGAGCCATGAACCATCTGGATCTTCAGTCAAACGCCTTCCCAACTGAACTATTTCGGTCGGACAGTGAACGAAGCAAAGTTTTCTTACACCTTTCTGAAAGAAAACCTGACCCCGGAAGGAATTGCCCCACCCACTCTGTCCTCGTTTCGGGTCAATGGGTCCCAAACACATCTCAGAGCTCAGGTTGTGTCAATGTAAAGTATAATGATACTGAAAATCTTAATGCTCATGTTCCGTTATCACTGCCCACGATCCAGGCAGTGGTCTTGTACACGTTGCTAAGTTCAAAATGTGTATTATTTCGCACTGGCAATGAATTAACGGATATCTGTGCTGTGATCAACTAGGTTACTTAGGGTGATGTCGTGCAAGAACGTAATGGAAGCCTAATTATAATGGTGATTGTTTTCACACTGCAGTTAAATGTTGGCAAACGTCCAGTGTCAATCAGCAATTCTAGTTCCACATGTTGATTTAATGTTCTGCTGAAGTGTTCATAAAGAAACAAAGCTTGCACAACAGGCTCGATCTCACCGTCTTGAAGACACAGTGAAATATACTGTAGAGTTTATAACTGTTTGAGAACATAAAATGTCAGTAAAATACCCCGTTCTTTTCTCGACACTGATGGGCTGTGAAAGGGAGACCGGCCGAAGTCCCACATCGCCGCACTGACCCCGAGGCAAGGTGAAATTCTAACAGGTTCAGTCCATGGCAGTGCTCTGCTGAAGAGAGATAAGTGTGGCGAATCAAGGAGAGACTTAACAATACTGATGTTGAATGTCGGTTAGATCAATCACTCCATGAATTCACTGCTGGGAAATTCAGAGCTTGTAAATTGCCTGTGAACGTTAAACATAGACACACAGTGAGCCAATGTTCAATATAGGAGGGGCCCAGGCCAAATGAATGCTCGGGATAAGTTATCAGTGGCCATGGCCCAGGCATTCACTGATTCCAGTCTTGCAGACGTTGCTAAGTTTAAAATGCTGAATATTTCCACACTGGCAATGCATTGACAGATGGTAAGCTAGAGTGATGTGCCGCAAAAATGTTCACGGAAGGCTAAAGTAAGCCATGATTGGCAACATTTACGGTGTCAATCAGCACTTGTTGAGTGAGATCTCCTCATTTGCTGCTGACTTTGAACCGGAAGGCACTGAAGTGTGTGCTCTATCACGACAACGAATGATGCGCTGCTGATGGTTGGGGCAGCAAGAGTGCAGTGAGTTTTAAATTTTTTTCAGGAACAGCCTAGCAATTTAAACGGCCGGAAATACAATGTTCCCTGACCGGGAATCGAACCCAGGCCGCAGCGGTGAATGCGCCGAAACCTAACCACTGGACCACCAGGGAAGCTGCTGCACATTTGCTTGCCAACAAGCAGACCAACACAGTCTTTCCTGCTTGCTCCTTCCAAAGTATCACCACATTCGCGCCAGGTAAAACTGTTCGTTGCAAATGGCATTTTTTGTGGAGAACAGCAAAGATATGTCCGCGCATCCACAGCATCACGTGCGGGTAGGCATCCACTGAAATCTATTTCATTCTGTCCTTTTCTCGGGATTTTTCACTCTCGGTGCCGGGTGAACATTTCATTTAGTGTTTTTGTCCTGAACTGCTGTCTTTTGCCCATCTCCAGGCGACAGAACCGTTCTGTCTGTCTGTTCCTACTCTTGAGCATTGAAGGGAACAGGCCTCCGGTTCATCCTTTATCAGCAAACCAAGAAGCAGAAATAAACAGAAAGATGTGCCTCTCTACCCCATCGGCAAAGAAGCAATGACTGTTATTCCAAATAATTCCCAACCCTTGGGATTCTGTGTGGATTTGTTTCATTATAAAGATTTGATTTTCAACGTGACTAAAAACCGAATAAAAATTATGAAAAACACTGGAATGACCCGTACGGGGATCGAACCCGCGACCTTGGCGTTATTAGCACCACGCTCTAACCGGCCACAAATTGTGCTAACATTGCGTGAAAGCTCAGTCTGCGGGGATTGTGTTTCCAACTCACACTGGATGACAGATTTACTGCATAAACATTGAACACATCACATCGCTTAAACATTGTTCACTGTTCATCTACAACACTGCGCAGAGTGTAAATAGAACGTAACAGAAAAAGAGCGCTAAATCTAAAAACAATTCATGTTGAAAATTATTATCACGCAACCGCTGAACAGCCCACTGTCCCGATATAAAATCAGCCACTACCCTTAGAATGAAGGGAACGCGAAATAACCAAAAATTGCGGAAACACGGGATTGAGCCATGAACCATCTGGATCTTCAGTCAAACGCCTTCCCAACTAAACTATTTCGGTCTGACAGTGAATGAAGCAATGTTTTCTCACACCTTTCTGAAAGAAAACCTGACCCCGGAAGGAATTGCCCCACCCACTCTGTCCTCGTTTCGGGGCAATGGGTCCCAAACACATCTCAGAGCTCAGGTTGTGTCAATGTAAAGTATAAAGATACCGAAAATCTTAATGCTCATGTTCCGTTATCACTGCCCACGATCCAAGCAGTGGTCTTGTACACGTTGCTAAGTTCAAAATGTGTATTATTTCGCACTGGCAATGAATTAACGGATATCTGTGCTGTGATCAACTCGGTTACTTAGGGTGATGTCGTGCAAGAACGTAATGGAAGCCTAATTATAATGGTGATTGTTTTCACACTGCAGTTAAATGTTGGCAAACGTACAGTGTCAATCAGCAATTCTAGTTCCACATGTTGATTTAATGTTCTGCTGAAGTGTTCATAAAGAAACAAAGCTTGCACAACAGGCTCGATCTCACCGTCTTGAAGACACAGTGAAATATACTGTAGAGTTTATAACTGTTTGAGAACAAAAAATGTCAGTAAAATACCCCGTTTTATTCTCGACACAGATGGGCTGTGAAAGGGAGCCCGGCCGAAGTCCCACATTGCCGCACTGACCCCGAGGCAAGGTGAAATTCTAACAGGTTCAGTCCATGGCAGTGCTATGCTGAAGAGAGATAAGTGTGGCGAATCAAGGAGAGACTTAACAATACTGATGTTGAACGTCGGTTAGATCAATCACTCCATGAATTCACTGCTGGGAAATTCAGAGCTTGTAAATTGCCTGTGAACGTTAAACATAGACACACAGTGAGCCAATGTTCAATATAGGAGGGGCCCAGGCCAAATGAATGCTCGGGATAAGTTATCAGTGGCCATGGCCCAGGCATTCACTGATTCCAGTCTTGCAGACGTTGCTAAGTTTAAAATGCTGAATATTTCCACACTGGCAATGCATTGACAGATGGTAAGCTAGAGTGATGTGCCGCAAAAATGTTCACGGAAGGCTAAAGTAAGCCATGATTGGCAACATTTACGGTGTCAATCAGCACTTGTTGAGTGAGATCTCCTCATTTGCTGCTGACTTTGAACCGGAAGGCACTGAAGTGTGTGCTCTATCACGACAACGAATGATGCGCTGCTGATGGTTGGGGCAGCAAGAGTGCAGTGAGTTTTAAATTTTTTTCAGGAACAGCCTAGCAATTTAAACGGCCGGAAATACAATGTTCCCTGACCGGGAATCGAACCCAGGCCGCAGCGGTGAAAGCGCCGAAACCTAACCACTGGACCACCAGGGAAGCTGCTGCACATTTGCTTGCCAACAAGCAGACCAACACAGTCTTTCCTGCTTGCTCCTTCCAAAGTATCACCACATTCGCGCCAGGTAAAACTGTTCGTTGCAAATGGCATTTTTTGTGGAGAACAGCAAAGATATGTCCGCGCATCCACAGCATCACGTGCGGGTAGGCATCCACTGAAATCTATTTCATTCTGTCCTTTTCTCGGGATTTTTCACTCTCGGTGCCGGTTGAACATTTCATTTCGTGTTTTTGTCCTGAACTGCTGTCTTTTGCCCATCTCCAGGCGACAGAACAGTTCTGTCTGTCTGTTCCTACTCTTGAGCATTGAAGGGAACAGGCCTCCGGTTCATCCTTTATCAGCAAACCAAGAAGCAGAAATAAACAGAAAGATGTGCCTCTCTACCCCATCGGCAAAGAAGCAATGACTGTTATTCCAAATAATTCCCAACCCTTGGGATTCTGTGTGGATTTGTTTCATTATAAAGATTTGATTTTCAACGTGACTAAAAACCGAATAAAAATTATGAAAAACACTGGAATGACCCGTACGGGGATCGAACCCGCGACCTTGGCGTTATTAGCACCACGCTCTAACCGGCCACAAATTGTGCTAACATTGCGTGAAAGCTCAGTCTGCGGGGATTGTGTTTCCAACTCACACTGGATGACAGATTTACTGCATAAACATTGAACACATCACATCGCTTAAACATTGTTCACTGTTCATCTACAACACTGCGCAGAGTGTAAATAGAACGTAACAGAAAAAGAGCGCTAAATCTAAAAACAATTCATGTTGAAAATTATTATCACGCAACCGCTGAACAGCCCACTGTCCCGATATAAAATCAGCCACTACCCTTAGAATGAAGGGAACGCGAAATAACCAAAAATTGCGGAAACACGGGATTGAGCCATGAACCATCTGGATCTTCAGTCAAACGCCTTCCCAACTAAACTATTTCGGTCTGACAGTGAATGAAGCAATGTTTTCTCACACCTTTCTGAAAGAAAACCTGACCCCGGAAGGAATTGCCCCACCCACTCTGTCCTCGTTTCGGGGCAATGGGTCCCAAACACATCTCAGAGCTCAGGTTGTGTCAATGTAAAGTATAAAGATACCGAAAATCTTAATGCTCATGTTCCGTTATCACTGCCCACGATCCAAGCAGTGGTCTTGTACACGTTGCTAAGTTCAAAATGTGTATTATTTCGCACTGGCAATGAATTAACGGATATCTGTGCTGTGATCAACTCGGTTACTTAGGGTGATGTCGTGCAAGAACGTAATGGAAGCCTAATTATAATGGTGATTGTTTTCACACTGCAGTTAAATGTTGGCAAACGTACAGTGTCAATCAGCAATTCTAGTTCCACATGTTGATTTAATGTTCTGCTGAAGTGTTCATAAAGAAACAAAGCTTGCACAACAGGCTCGATCTCACCGTCTTGAAGACACAGTGAAATATACTGTAGAGTTTATAACTGTTTGAGAACAAAAAATGTCAGTAAAATACCCCGTTTTATTCTCGACACAGATGGGCTGTGAAAGGGAGCCCGGCCGAAGTCCCACATTGCCGCACTGACCCCGAGGCAAGGTGAAATTCTAACAGGTTCAGTCCATGGCAGTGCTATGCTGAAGAGAGATAAGTGTGGCGAATCAAGGAGAGACTTAACAATACTGATGTTGAACGTCGGTTAGATCAATCACTCCATGAATTCACTGCTGGGAAATTCAGAGCTTGTAAATTGCCTGTGAACGTTAAACATAGACACACAGTGAGCCAATGTTCAATATAGGAGGGGCCCAGGCCAAATGAATGCTCGGGATAAGTTATCAGTGGCCATGGCCCAGGCATTCACTGATTCCAGTCTTGCAGACGTTGCTAAGTTTAAAATGCTGAATATTTCCACACTGGCAATGCATTGACAGATGGTAAGCTAGAGTGATGTGCCGCAAAAATGTTCACGGAAGGCTAAAGTAAGCCATGATTGGCAACATTTACGGTGTCAATCAGCACTTGTTGAGTGAGATCTCCTCATTTGCTGCTGACTTTGAACCGGAAGGCACTGAAGTGTGTGCTCTATCACGACAACGAATGATGCGCTGCTGATGGTTGGGGCAGCAAGAGTGCAGTGAGTTTTAAATTTTTTTCAGGAACAGCCTAGCAATTTAAACGGCCGGAAATACAATGTTCCCTGACCGGGAATCGAACCCAGGCCGCAGCGGTGAAAGCGCCGAAACCTAACCACTGGACCACCAGGGAAGCTGCTGCACATTTGCTTGCCAACAAGCAGACCAACACAGTCTTTCCTGCTTGCTCCTTCCAAAGTATCACCACATTCGCGCCAGGTAAAACTGTTCGTTGCAAATGGCATTTTTTGTGGAGAACAGCAAAGATATGTCCGCGCATCCACAGCATCACGTGCGGGTAGGCATCCACTGAAATCTATTTCATTCTGTCCTTTTCTCGGGATTTTTCACTCTCGGTGCCGGTTGAACATTTCATTTCGTGTTTTTGTCCTGAACTGCTGTCTTTTGCCCATCTCCAGGCGACAGAACAGTTCTGTCTGTCTGTTCCTACTCTTGAGCATTGAAGGGAACAGGCCTCCGGTTCATCCTTTATCAGCAAACCAAGAAGCAGAAATAAACAGAAAGATGTGCCTCTCTACCCCATCGGCAAAGAAGCAATGACTGTTATTCCAAATAATTCCCAACCCTTGGGATTCTGTGTGGATTTGTTTCATTATAAAGATTTGATTTTCAACGTGACTAAAAACCGAATAAAAATTATGAAAAACACTGGAATGACCCGTACGGGGATCGAACCCGCGACCTTGGCGTTATTAGCACCACGCTCTAACCAACTGAGCTAACCGGCCACAAATTGTGCTAACGTTGCGTGAAAGCTCAGTCTGCGGGAATTGTGTTTCAAACTCACACTGGATGACAGATTTACTGCATAAACATTGAACACATCACATCGCTTAAACATTGTTCACTGTTCATCTACAACACTGCGCAGAATGTAAATAGAACGTAACAGAAAAAGAGCGCTAAATCTAAAAACAATTTTTGTTGAAAATTATTATCACGCAACCGCTGAACAGCCCACTGTCCCGATATAAAATCAGCCACTACCCTTAGAATGAAGGGAACGCGAAATAACCAAAAATTGCTGAAACACGGGATTGAGCCATGAACCATCTGGATCTTCAGTCAAACGCCTTCCCAACTGAACTCTTTCGGTCTGACAGTGAACGAAGCAAAGTTTTCTCACACCTTTCTGAAAGAAAACCTGACCCCGGAAGGAATTGCCCCACCCACTCTGTCCTCGTTTCGGGTCAATGGGTCCCAAACACATCTCAGAGCTCAGGTTGTGTCAATGTAAAGTATAATGACACTGAAAATCTTAATGCTCATGTTCCGTTATCACTGCCCACGATCCAGGGAGTGGTCTTGTACACGTTGCTAAGTTCAAAATGTGTATTATTTCGCACTGGCAATGAATTAACGGATATCTGTGCTGTGATCAACTAGGTTACTTAGGGTGATGTCGTGCAAGAACGTAATGGAAGTCTAATTATAATGGTGATTGTTTTCACACTGCAGTTAAATGTTGGCAAACGTACAGTGTCAATCAGCAATTCTAGTTCCACTTGTTGATTTAATGTTCTGCTGAAGTGTTCATAAAGAAACAAAGCTTGCACAACAGGCTCGATCTCACCGTCTTGAAGACACAGTGAAATATACTGTAGAGTTTATAACTGTTTGAGAACATAAAATGTCAGTAAAATACCCCGTTCTTTTCTCGACACTGATGGGCTGTGAAAGGGAGACCGGCCGAAGTCCCACATCGCCGCACTGACCCCGAGGCAAGGTGAAATTCTAACAGGTTCAGTCCATGGCAGTGCTCTGCTGAAGAGAGATAAGTGTCGCGAATCAAGGAGAGACTTAACAATACTGATGTTGAATGTCGGTTAGATCAATCACTCCATGAATTCACTGCTGGGAAATTCAGAGCTTGTAAATTGCCTGTGAACGTTAAACATAGACACACAGTGAGCCAATGTTCAATATAGGAGGGGCCCAGGCCAAATGAATGCTCGGGATAAGTTATCAGTGGCCATGGCCCAGGCATTCACTGATTCCAGTCTTGCAGACGTTGCTAAGTTTAAAATGCTGAATATTTCCACACTGGCAATGCATTGACAGATGGTAAGCTAGAGTGATGTGCCGCAAAAATGTTCACGGAAGGCTAAAGTAAGCCATGATTGGCAACATTTACGGTGTCAATCAGCACTTGTTGAGTGAGATCTCCTCATTTGCTGCTGACTTTGAACCGGAAGGCACTGAAGTGTATGCTCTATCACGACAACGAATGATGCGCTGCTGATGGTTGGGGCAGCAAGAGTGCAGTGAGTTTTAAATTTTTTTTCAGGAACAGCCTAGCAATTTAAACGGCCGGAAATACAATGTTCCCTGACCGGGATTCGAACCCGGGCCTCAGCGGTGAAAGCGCCGAAACCTAACCACTGGACCACCAAGGAATCTGCTACACATGTCCTTGCCAATAAGCAGACCAACCCAGTCTTTCCTGCTTGCTCCTTCAAAATTCTCACCACATTCGCGCCAGGGAAAACTGTTCGCAGCAAATGGCATTTTTTGTGGAAAACACCAAAGATCTGTCCACGCATCCACAGCATCACGTGCGGGTAGGCATCCACTGAAATCTATTTCATTCTTTTCTTTTCTCGGCATTTTTCACTCTCGGTGCCTGGTGAACATTTCATTTGGTGTTGAGATGGAAGATCATGATCTTATTGAGTGGTGGAGCAGTCTCAAGGGTCAGAATGTCCCAGTCTGCTGCTAATTCTATATACATATATTCTCTCTTGCTTTTTCTTCGTAGCCCGGGATTTTACTCCAGTCATCTGTTTATCCAATTCCGTTTTGAAAATTACTATTTAATCTGCTTCCACCAACCTTTCAGGCAGTCAAATTCAGATTGCAACAAATTGCTGCGTAAGAAAAAACTCACCTCGCCTCTGAATCTTTTGCCGTTTATCTTAAATCTGTTTCTTCTGGTACCGTCCATTCCGCCACTGGAAAATGTTTCTCCTTGTTCTCTCCATCAAAACTGCTCATAATTTTGAATCCCGCTATCATGTCTCCTATTCACCTTCTCTGCTCTGAGGAGAAAAATCCCAACTTCTCTTTTCTCTACGTGTAACTGAAGTAATTCATTCCCAGTACCTTTCTAGTAATTCTCCTCTTTGATCTCTCCAAACCGTTCACACGCAAACTAAAGCGTGCTGCCCAGAATTGGGAATAATTTAAATCACGGAATAATATTTGGCCAGTTTTTGCAGTTCCCGAAGTTATCTAACTGAAATTTGCTATTAAAGCACGGGAACAGGACACCGGTACAGGAATGATGGACCGAATGGCTTCCTCCTGCACATGCAAATCCCATGACTCTGTGAGCGTGTGAACGTCAGCAAGGAAAGGTTTTTCTTGAAAAAAATCGGAGTGTCCATATCAGGCTTACAGCTCCCACGATCGCACCGTGTGCCGGTCATTTAATTAAAGACAAATTCTTATCTAAACACAGTGAAAAAACCTTCTCAGCTGTAGAAAGGGTAAAGTCTTTAAAACTTGCCCAGCACATTTATCACTCTGGCTGTGGGTGGAGTGAAAGGTTGCACAGTCACAGTCATTTCCAAATTAATTCTATGAAACTGTTTTTGCTGACTGAATCATTGCAAATGTTACAACTTTGAAAAAATAGGGACTGGGATAAACCTGGCAAGTACAAACCTCACAGTCTAAGGTCAGTGGTGAGGAAACCTTTAATGTCAATAATGCTTGGTAAAATTAATTGTCTATGGGGAACAATGCGATAATAAATGAAAGTCATCTCGCATTTGATAAAAGGCAAATGGTGTTTGTCTAACCGGATCGCATTCTGTGCTGAATTAGCGGAGTGTGTATATGATGCTACTGTGCTTGATGTTGTGTACCTGGACTTTCAACAGGCAAAATCGACTTGTAAGCAAACCTAACTCCCATGGGATTAAAGGGAGAGTGACAGCATTGATCCAAATTTGCCAAAGGGTCATAAGGCAGAGGGTTGTTTCTTCTAACAGGAAGGAGGTACACAGCGGTGTTACTTGGGACCACGGCACATTATTATCTCCAGTAGTAAAATTAATTTGGGTGTAAAAGACATAATTCAATGGTTTCAGAAGATAAAAAACTCGGAAATGTAATAAAAAATAAGTTAGCTGAGAACATAATTCAGGAGGATAACAGACTGATAAAATGGGCAGATACGTGGCCGATAATATTTAACACAGTAAAGTTTGAACTCATATATTTTGGTCGAGACATTGAGGGGAGACACTATATACTACATTGTGTAATTTAAATGTGGTGTATGTACACACAACATTGAAAGTAACAGGACACGTTGAGAAGGCTTCTAAACAGTATGACTGAATCGGATTTATTTACACATAGAATAGAAAGCAAAGACGGTGTGTGAAACATTTAAAACACACTGGGCCTCAGCTGGAGTATTTTGTTTAAGTCTGGGGACAACACGTTGGAAGGATGCTAATGCCTTCGACATAGTGCAGAAGAGATTAAGTGGAATGGTACTAGGGATGAGGGACTTCAGTTCCATTGAGGGACTGGAGAAGCAGGGGTTGTTCTCCATGTGCAGAGAAGTTTCAGAGCAGATGTTCATCATCATAGGCAGTCCCTCGAAATCGAGGAAGACTTGCTTCCATTCTAAACATGAGTTCTCAGGTGACTGAACTGTCGAATACGGGAATTACAGTCTCTGTCACAGGTGGGGCAAACTGTCTTTCAAGGAAAGGGGGGTGAGTGGGGTGGCTGGTTTGCCGCACACCGCTTGTTTTCTGCCTGCTCTCGGCGATGAGAATCGAGGTGCTCAGCGTCCTTCCAGATTCTCTTTCTCCACTTAGGGCGGCCTTTGACCAGGGACACCCAGGTGTCGGTGGGATGTTGCATTTTATACTCAAATCCTCTCGCGATGAAGGCCAACATGCCATTGGCCTTCTTCACCGTCTGCTGTACCTGCAGGCCAACTGTCAATGACTGATGTACAATGACACGCAGGTCTCGTTGCACCTCCCCTTTCCTAATCTGTCACCATTCAGATAATAATCTTCCTTCTTTTCTTTGCCACCAAAGTGGATAACCTCACATTTATTTACATTATACTGCCTCTGCCATGCATTTGCCCACTCACATAACCTGTCCAAGTCACCCTGTAGCCTCTTAGCATCCTCCTCACAGCTCACACTGCCAACCAGCTTAGTGTCGTCTGCAAACTTGGAGATATTACGTTCAATTCCTTCGGCTAAACCATTAATGCATATTATAAATAGCTGGCGTACCAGCACTGAACCTTGCGGTACCCCACTAGTCACTGCCTGCTATTCTGAAAAGGATCTGTTTATGCCTCCTATTTTCTTCCTTTCTACCAACCAGCTCTCTATCCATGTCAATACATTACCCCCAATAACATGTGCTTTAATTTTGCATACTAATCTCTTGTGTGGGACCTTGTCAGAAGCCTTTTGAAAGTCCAAATACACAACAACCACAGGTTCTCCCTTGTCCACTCTACTAGTTACATCCTCAAATAATTCTAGAATATTTGTCAAGCTTGATTTCCCTTTCATAAATCCGTGCTAACATGGACCGATCATGTCACTGCTTTCCAAATGCGCTGCTATTACATTTTTTATAATTGATTACAACATTTTCCCCACTGCCAATGTCAGGCTAACCGATCTATAATTCCCTGTTTTCTCTCTCCCTCCTTTTTTTTAAGAAATTTGGGTAACATTAACTACCCTCCAATCCATAGGAACTGATGCAGAATCGACTGAATGTTGGAAAATGACCACCAATGCATCCACTATTTCTAGGGACACTTCCTTAAATACTCTGGGATGCAGACTATTAGGCCCTGGTGATTTATCGGCTTTCAACCCCATCAATTTCCATAACACAATTTCCTGACTAAAAAGGATTTCCTTCAGTTCCTCCTTCTCACTAGACCCTCGGTTCCCAGTATTTCAGGAAGGTTATTTTGTGTCTTCCTTCGTGAAGACGGAAGAAAACTATTTGTTCAATTTGGTCTGACATTTTTTTTCCTCATTATAAATTCATCTGATTCTGACTGCAAGGCACCTACTTTTGTCTTCACTAATCTCTTTCTTTCCATATATATAAAAAAGCTTTTGCTGTCAGTTTTTATGTTCCCTGCAAGCTGACTTTCAGATTCTATTTTCCCCCTCCTAATTAAAGCCTTTATCGTCCTCCTGCTGAATTGGAAATTTCTCCCAATCGTCAGGTTTGCTTCTTTTTCCGGCCAATTTATATGCCTCTTTCTTGCATTTAAAACTATCCCTAATTTCCCTTGTTAGCTACGATTGAGCCACCCTCCCTGTTTTATTGTTACGCCAGACTGGGATGTACAATTGTTGAAATTCATCTATGTGATCTTGAAATGTCTGCTGTTGTAGCTTCTCATCCCGCACTCAGATTATCAGCTTTTACTGTATGACTAAACAGCTTTCAGTTGCTACTTTGCACAGCCAGCTAACAAACTAATGTCGATTGCTAAATCTTCCACGGGACATATTAATGGTTGCAGATGGACTCAGTAATTGCCCTTTTTCATAATTTGATTGAATTTAATGATAAGACATACAACCAATGCATAATATATCATAGCTGATGTGTAAGCTCTGTCTGAGTGTTTACCACTGTTGCCTGTGTGGAAGAAGGCTCTGCGTGTAAGCCCAACTTCGAGGCCAACACTCCCAATTACATATGGAGGTTCTGCTGCACTGTCAAAACTCTTGCATATAAAACATTAATCAGAGGGCCCTGTTTGCTCTCTCCGTAGAAACCCTATTTTCCAAGAAGAAGACGGTATTTCTTCCGATGTCCAGTCAATATTTAACCCTTAACCAACATCTTTGATAAATAAACAGATTATCTGCTAATTTGCACATTGCTGTAATGGGAGCTTGCTGTGTACAATTTTTCTGGTGCGTTTCCTCCATAACAACATTGACTACATTTGACAAATAGTTAATTGGCTGTGAAGTGCTGTGGGACTTTGAGTAATTTAAATTGCGATATAAATGCACGCCTTTCTTATGATTCCGACATGTAATTGTTCGTACAGAATATCACCAATAGTCTCCAACTGCAGTGATAGCGTAAACTTGGCACGTCTCCATTTCAATTTTCAACTCAGCAGTTCACCAATATTCTACAGAGAAACACAAAATCTGCAAGTATACATCAAGTTCAGCAAAGGTTCACCATTGACATCTTTCATAGATTTCGTCAATGTTTCAAAACTACTGCTGTTTGGCCCTAACTGCAGCCTTTGATCTCATACATATCATCAGTATTTCCAACTGATGGGCAATTCTCTCCACAACCATGAGGTGAAACAACAACAACAATGTATATAGCATCTTTAATGTAGTGACACGTCCCAAAGCTCTTCACGGGTGCATTATGTGAAAAAACATTTGAAACCGAGCGGCATATGTAGAAATTAGTTCAGGTGACCAAAAGCTTTCAAAGGGGATATGTTTAAAGGAGAGTCTTCAAGGAGGAAAGAGCGATAGAGAGGTGGAAAGTTTTAAGCAGGGAGTTCTAGAGTTTGGGGCTAGGCAACAATGGTTGAGTGATTATAATCCGGGGTGCTCCAGAGGGCAGAATTAGAGGAGCGCAGGCATCTTGGGGGGATTGTGGGGCTGGAGGAGATGACAGAGATAGGGAGGGACGAGGCCATGGAGGGATTTGAAAATAAGGATAAGAATTTTGAAATAGAGGCGTTGCTGAACCAGAAGCCAATGTAACTCAGCGAGCACACGGTTGACGGGTGAGCAGAAATCAAACAGATTCTAATGACCAAATCGATGGAATGCGGTTAAAATGTGCATTGACCAACGGGTGGTGCCTCATTAGGAAATCCTTTGGTTGAGCGAATCCAAAGCCACCGTCCTCACAGGGACCAAATGGCATTTCCTAATTCTACTGATGAGTAAATTCGCACCCTGCTTTGCCTGTTTAGAAGGGTATGGAAGGATGAGATCAAGTGAGTGGGAGTGGACTGATGTGGAGCTTGAACACCGCGCACACCAGTTATGGGAAATGATCATTACTGTGCTGAATCTTCAATTGTTCTCTGTGTCTCTTCCATATTGTTGATAGGAATTTAATTGTCATCTGAGTTTCCAAGTTAACTATCAAATTTGGCAAAAAGTACAAAATTGTGGCATTCCTATTGGAGGTACCCCAGCTGATAAATATAAGATCAGTTCACAATTGCAGAAGGGTAAAGTTCTTCATGGTAAATAGCGAAAGGGCAACTGAGTAGTTTCTATTGCCAATAACTACCTGACCCCTTGAGGTGGACACCACCCAGGACTGTAAAATAAGGAAGGAGCGACTCTATCTCTGCTTGCTGCAGTGGGCACCGGATTTTAGGAACATAGGACAGGAAGAGCATATTCAGACCCTCGATACTGTAATATAGCCACAGGAGGATGCAATTCTGCCCTTCAATCCTATTTCATAGGAAAAGGAGCAGGCCATTCTGCACCTGAAGCCTGTTAAATAGGAACAGACATATGCTGTTCAGGCCCTCGCTACTGTTATATAGAAAATGGAGAATGACTTTTTGCCCCCACACCCGCCTGCCGGAGCCTGCTACATAGCAACAGGAGGAGGCCGTTCAGCTCCTCGAGCCCGTTTCATCGGAACAGGAGCAGGCCATTGACCCCTTCACACCTGTTACATATGAACAGGAGGAGGCCATTTACATTTTTCGGAACATTTAGTTAGAAACATCAGGATGCCATTCAGTCCCTCGCAATGTTTACATAGGAAAAAGAGCAGGTTATTTACCCGCTAATGCCTGTTACATATGAACAGGCGTATGCCACTAACCCGCTCACGTCTGTTACACGGGAACAGAGGAAGCTGTTCAGCCCCTCGAGCCTGCACCACCATTGAGTTAGATAATGGCTGATCGATATCTCAACGCATTTTTACGCTTTTACTCCAAATCCCTCAAAATGTGTCCAACATACATCTATCCATCCTGTAATCAAATGCTTCCTATTGGCCTCCTCGGTGCTCTTCATCTTTGTGCCATAACTGTGTACATTTATACAGAAATTTAGCCCATAATCTCATACTCGTTTTCAGTATTTCAATTTAAGGCTGCAATCCACCATAAAAGTTGACAGTCTCTTTGGGAACTATTAAGAAATGACCATTTCATTCTGATCTTAATCCACACAGAAGGGGTAAAACAGGATGCGAATGACCTGAACACTTGCATTGGATAAGGACATCTTCGCCCAATGAGAATAGTGGTATGGGATTTGTTTACATGATTGAGGTCGCCAGTGGTCATTGAAACATATAAAGAACGAAGCCCTATTTATAAACATGATTCACAATATTAGATCATCCCAAAGTGCTTTACAATCAATTCAGCGCTTTGTTTTTAAGAGTGTAGTCAATATTGTAAATGGGAAACACGGCAGCCAATTTGCACAGAGCAAGCTCCCACACATAGCGATCTGATCATAAACTGTTAATCTGTCTTTTTTAATTATGTTAGTTGAGGGACAAATGCAGGCCAGAAAACCAGGGTGAACTCTAGTGCTCTACTTGCAATAGTGCCATGTATCATTAAAGTCCATCTGAGAGTGAAGTCTGGGCCGGGTTCTCCCGAATCATCCAAAAGCCGGAATTGCTGACAGAAGAGCGCTCCCTCAATACTGTCAATGGAAGTGCCGACCTAGAATATGTGCTCAACACTGTGCAGTGGGATTTGACCCCACCACCTTCTGACTCAAAGGCCAGAATGACGTGAACGATGTCAACCATAGGGACATTATCTCTGGATCGAAAGGCTTTGGGTTCAAGCGCCTCTCCAGGGACCTGTGCACAAAGTTTAGACCAACACTCCCAGTGCATTATTGAGGGAGTGCTGCGCTGTCGCTGGTGCTGTCTTTCAGATCAGATGTTAAAACGAGGGCCTCGTCTGCTCTCTCATGTGAACGTAAAAGCTCGTATGGCAATATTTTCGAAGAAGAGCAGGCGAAGTCTCTCCGGTTCCCGGTCCAATATTGATAGTTTTCTCTAATTAATCGAAAACAGATTATCCAATCATTGTCGCAATCCTGTAGTTGGAGGTTGCTGAGTTCAAATTTGGCTGCCGCATTTCTTACATTGCAACAGTGACAGCAATTCAAAAATGCATATTTTTTGTAAAGCGCTTTGGGACGTCCTCAGGACATGAAAGACGCTGGGCCCTGGAGTCTGCGCATGATCTTTCGAAGAGCAATCCAGTTAATCCCACTCCCCAATCTTTCACCATAATCCCTGCATTTTTTCTTAAATTATTTATACCATTCCCTTTTGAAAGCCACGATTGAATCTGCCTCCACCGTTCTATTAGACAGTATATTCCAAATTCTAACCACTCTTTGCGAAAGATAAATTTTCCTCCTGCGGCCGCTGCTTCTTTTGACACCCTCCTTAAATCTGGCTATCGACCATTTAGAGCTTTGACACAGTTTCGCTTTATTTACTCTATCTAAATACGTCATAATCTTTAACACCACTATCAAATCTCCTCTTAGCCCTCTCTGCTTTAAGGATAACAAGCCCAGCTTCTCTCGTCTATCACAATAACTATAATGCCCCATCCTTGTAACTATTTTAGCTTTCTGTACCCTCTATAATAGTCATGTTCTTCCAAAAATGTGCTCCCCAGAATTGGACACAATCCAGCTGGGGCAGAACTAATGTCTTATATAGGTTCAGTAAAATATCTTAGCTTTTGTAATCTATGCTGCTACTAATAAAGCGCCGGATCCATTTGCTTTATGAACTTCTCTGCTAATTTGTCCAGCCAAAGTCGAACATTAGGAACTGGAGAATGGTTTACTGTTCTCCTGTCACACCTGCCCGCCAGAGCCTGCTAAAATGCCAAACATTTATGAAAGAACTCCCGCAGGTCTCTCTGTTCTTGCACCCCCTTTAAAAGTGTACATTTCAGTGTTTATGGTCTCTCCTCATTCTTAGTACCAAATCTATTCCCCCACACTTCTCTGCTTTGAATAATGTTTGAAATGTGCCCGTCTATTCCATCAGCCCGCCTATGTGTTTTAAAGTCTATCACTATCTTCCTCACTGCGAACTACACTTCTAAGTTTTGTATAATCTTCAAATTTCAAAAATATGTCCCCCGTGTTCCCAAGAGCAAGTCAGTAATGTATATCAGAAACAGCAGGAGTCCTGGCAATAAAACTTGGGAATGCCACGTGATTACTCTATCTTACGTTTCCTTTTATTTCTGCTTTTAGTTTTTAATACGCAATATTATCAAACCTCTCCCACTGAAGGGATTGCTTAATCTTGACATGTCTCAGTTTCAGTTCCATCTAAAGTGTTCAACAAGATGATATTTTTACAAAGCAAAGCAGAATCTGCACGTACACGAGGTTTCACCACAGTTCTGCTTTGAGATCTTTGGCAGCTTTTATCAAATTGTCATAACTAGATACATTATTGCCAAAATGCAGCTTTTAATCTCATCACATTGTTCGTATTTCCTACTGATGGGGCAGTTCTCTCCGCAACCGGGGCATATTGATCAACGAGATTATAATGATCGGGAAGTGTAATTGGACCTAACCAGGGACTCCATTGTTTGAGCAGATACAAGCCCAACATTTTTAAAAGGCCAAGATTGCATTTTTCAATTCAAGCATTCAATTAATTCACATTGTGCTTTGTGTGTTTAGAAGGTTATGGTGATAGGGTTAGATGTAGATGGCTGGGAGGAGGCTCCTGCGCAGCTTAAACACTGACATGCTCCAGTTGGAGGAACTGGTCTTTCACTGTGCTGTACGTTGGGTGTAAGTATATCTTCAAATATGGTTATTGAGAACCATTTATGGTCATGTGAGATTCCAAGTTAAGATTCGAATTTGGAAAAGGAGTAGAAAATTATGGCATTCCGATTGGAGGTAGCCTGGCGGATGTGATGAATGTCAGTTCCCAAATGAAGAGGGCACTGCTCTATATGGTAAATGGTAATTGGTCCTCTGAGTAGCTTTTATTTCCGATAACTACCTGATCCCTTCAGGCGGTCATCACCCAGGACATGTTAATAAGGAAGGAGCGATCGTATCTGCCCCTGCTTAAGGGGGAGACCACATGCTCACTCACACTAATAGCAATATTGAAACAGCAGGAGACCAATCAAACCCTCGATATTGTTACATAGAAAGAGGAGGAGGCCATTCCGCTGATCGATACTGTTAAATAGGAAAAGGAGGAGGCAATTCCTCTCCTCAAGGCTCTTACACAGCTGCACAAATAGTTTGCTCTGTCCCCCCGATACATTTACATATGAATTACAGAATTATTTTTTGCTGTCCCGTCACGCCCGCCCGCCAGATGCTGCTACAACTTCAAACATATTGGGAAATTACACCCCCAGTTCTCTCTGCTTTTGCACCTATTTACGATTGTACAGTTTAGTGTGTATGGTCTCTCCTTAGTCTTCGCACCAAATGTATCACCTCACAATTCTCTGCGTTGAATTATATTTGAGATGTGTCCGTCTATTCCACCAGCCTGTCTATGTCTTTTTAAGTCTATCACTATGTACCTCACTGTTTACTACACTTCTACATTTCCTATCATTCGCAAATTCCGAAATTGTGACCTGTAGCCCCAAGATCAAGTCATTAATGTATATCAGAAACCGCAGTGCTCCTAGTAGTAAACCTTGGGGAACGCCTCTCAATATGTCTATCTTTCCTTTGTTTTTATCTCAACTTTTAAATTTTACTGTACAATACCACCAAGAGTCCCCACTGAAGTAATTGCTTAATCTTGTCACATCGCAGTTTCAATTCCATTTAAAGTTTTTAGACAACATGATTTATTTGCAAAGCAAAGCAGACTCTGTACGCACACAAGAGGTTTCACAACACCTCGGCTTTGAGATCTTTCACAGCTTCGACAAATTGTCATGACACAGTGTTGCCAAAATTCAGCTTTTAATCTCATGCACATCGTTAGTATTTCCATCTGATGGGGCAATTCTCTCCGCAACCGGGACATATTGATCATCGAGAACTGGGGGTGTAATTTCACAATATGTTTGGGAAGTGCAAATCGACCTAAAAAGGGAGTCCTGTGCTTGAGCAGATACAAGCCCGCCATTTTTAATGGGCCAAGATTGCATTTTTCAATTGAAGTATTGAGTTAATTCACATCGTGCTTTGTCTGTTAGAAGGTTATGGTGATGTAGTTAGATTGAAACGTGCAGCTTAAACTCTGGCGTGCGCCGGTAAGGAGAAAGGGCCTGTCACAGTGCTGCACGTTGGGTGTAAGTATATCTTCCATATGGTTATTGTGAGTAATGTAAAGGTCATGTGAGATTCCAAGCAAGCTTTCAAGTTAACCTGGAAAAGTAATAGAGTATTATGTATTCCGATTGGAGGTAGCACGGTTGGTGAAAAATCAGTTCCCAAATAAAGAGGGCACTGCTGCTTATGGTAAATGATTATTGGGCCCCTGAGTAACTTCTATTTACAGTAACTATCTGATCCCTTGAGGTGGTAACCACCGATGGCCTGTCAAATAAGGAATTAGTGATCTTCCCTTACCTGGCTCCAGGTGTACTCCACATGCTCATTCACACTAAAAGGAACATAGGGACAGGAGGAAACGTTCGGCTCATAGATACTGTTACATACGAAAAGTCGGAGGCTGTTCCGACACTCGATACTGTTACAAAGGTACAGCAGGATGACATTCAAATCCTCGATACTGTTATGTAGCAAAAAGGAGGTCATTTTTCACCGCTTACATAAGCAAACAAATAGGCTGCCCTGTCCTCCGATATTGTTACATAAGAGCTGGAGAATGTCTTTCTGCTCTCCTGTCACGCCCACCTGCCGGAGCTTGTTAAAACTTCAAACATTTGTGACATCACCCCCAGGTCACTCTGCTCTTGCACCCATTTAAAATTGTACAGTTTAGTGTGTATGGCCTCCCTTCATTCTGAGTACCAAATGTATCACCTCACTCTTCTCTACTTTGACTTATATTTGAGATGTGTACGTCTATTCCACTAGCTTGTCTATGTCTATTTAATTATATCACTGTATAACTCACTGTTAACTACACTTCTAAGCTTCGTATCATCTGCAAATTCTGAAATTGTAGACTGTACCAAATAATTAATTTATATAAGAAACCGCAGTGCTCCTAGTACTAAGCCTTGGAGAACGCCACTCGATCTGTCTATATTTCTTTTGTTTTTATTTCAACATTTAATTGACAGTGCACAATATCACCAAGAGTACCCACTGAAGTAATTGTTTAATCTTGGCACGTCTCAGTTTCAGTTCCTTCAAGATGATTTTTTTTGCAAAGCAAAGCAGTCTCTGCAAGCACACATGCGGTTTTACGACAGTTCCGCTTTGAGATCTTTCACAGCTTTTGTCAAATTGTCATAACTAGTTACATGATTGCCAAAATCTAGCCTATAATCCCATGCACAGTTAGTATGGGGCAATTCTCTGCGCAACCGGGACATATTGATCAACGAGATTCAAATAGCAATATTGAAACATTAGGTGATCATTCAATCCCTCGCTACTGTTACCTAGGAAAACGGGGCGACCATTCGGCTCATCGGTATTCTTACATACGAAAAGGAGGAGGCCATTCCGATTGGAAGTAGCCTGGTGGATGAGAGGAACATCAGTTCCCAAACTATCCGTTCCATTCTGGTGGTCAGCCTAAAGAATGAGCGATTGTATCTGTCCTGGCTGCAGGGTGAGACCACATGCTCACTCGCACTAATAGGAACACAGGAAGATAAATAGACCATTCAAACACTCGATACTGCTCCACAGGAAGTGGAGAATACATTCTGCTCTCCCGTCATAGCCGCCTGCCGGAGCTTGCTACAATGTGGAATAATTTTGTAAGAACTCCCCCAACTTTCTCTGCTGTTGCACAGCCTTTAAAATATTACATAAGAATGTAAGAAATACGAGCAGGAGTAGTCCATTCGGCCCGTCGTGTTTGCTCCGCCATTCAATAAGATCATGGTTTCCATACTTATGAAAGGATATACTTGATTTGGAGTTCAGAGAAGGTTCACCAGGGTGATTCTAGGGATGAAGGGGTTCACTTATGAGGAAAGGCTTAGTAGGTTGGGCCTCTACTTATTGAAGTTCAGAAGAATGAGAGGTGATCTTATCGAAAAATACAAGATTATGAGGGGCATATCAAGGTGGATGCAGAGAGGATGTTTCCACTGATGGGGGAGACTAGAACTAGGGGGAATTATCTTAGAATAAAGGGCCGTCCATTTAAAACAGAGATGAGTCGAAATTTCTTCTCTCAGAGGGTTGTAAATCTGTGAAATTCGCTGTCTCAGAGAGCTGTGGAAGCTGGGACATTGAATAAATTTAAGGCAGAAAAAGACAGTTTCTTAAATGATAAGGGGATAAATGGTTATGGGGAGCGGGTGGGGAAGTGGAGCTGAGTCCATTATCAGATCAGCCATGATCTTATTGAATGGTGGAGCAGCCTCGAGGGGCCGTATGGCCGACTCCTGTTCCTATTTATTATGTTCTTATGTTCTTGTCTTCCTATAGTTCAACCTCTTCATCTCAGGAATCACCACAGTGAGCCTTCATTGAATTGCCTCCATTGCAAGTATAACCCTCGTTAAATAAAGACTGTACGCAGTAGTCTAAGTCTGCCCTCAGCAATACCATGTACAGTTGTAGCAGGATTTCCCTGCTGTTATACTCCGTCCTCCTTGCAATAAAGGCCAACATTCCATTTGCCTTCCTGATTAATTGCTGAATCTGCTTCATGCTCCGTCAGTACTGCAGCATTTTGTAATCTCTCTCCATTTAAATAATAATTTGCTTTTTATTTTTTCTGCTAAAGTGGATAACCTGATTTTTTCCCACATTATACTCCATCTGCCAAACATTTCCCTCTCACTTCGTCTGTCTATATTCCCTTGCAGTTTTTGTGTGTCCTCCTCATAACTTGCTTTCCCACCCATCTTTGTATCATCAGCAAACTTGACTACGTTACGCTCGACCACCTCATGCAAGTCTTTACTATAAATTGGAAATAGTTGAGGCCCCAGAACCAATCACTGTGACACCCCACTCATTACCCTTTGCAAATGACCCATTTATCCCGACTCTCTGTTTTCTGTTAGTTACAAAATCCTCTATCCATGCAAATAGAAACAAAGAAACATAGAAAGTAAGTGTAGGAGTAGGCCATTCGGCCCATCCAGCCTGCGACCCTATTCTATATGATCATGGCTGATCATGCAACTTCAGTACCCCATTCCTGCTTTCTCTCCATACCTCTTGAGCCCTTTAGGCCTAAGGACCATATCTAACTCCCTTTTGAATATATCTAACGAACTGTCCTCAACAACTTTCTGTGGTGGAGAATTCCACAGGTTCACAATTCACTGAGCGAAGAAGTTTCTCCTCATCTCATTCCTAAATTGCTTACCCCTTCTCCTTAGACTGTGCCCCTTGTTCTGGACTTCCCCAACATCAGGAGCATTCTTCCTGCATCCAACGTATCCAATCCCGTCAGAATTTTACATGTTTCTATGGGGTCCCCTCTCATTCTTCTAAATTCCAGTGAACATAAGCCTAGTCGATCCAGTCTTTCTTCAACTGTCAGTCCTGCCATCCCAAGAATCAGTCTGGTGAACCTTCGCTGCACTCCCTCATAGCAAGAATTTCCTTCCTCAGATTAGGAGACCGAAACTGCACACAATACTCAAGGTGTAGTCTCACCAAGGCCGTGTACAACTGCAGTAAGACCTCCCTGCTGCTGTACGCAAATATGAAGGCCAGCATGCAATTTCCCTTCTTTACTGCCTGCATGCCTACCTTCAAAGACTGATGTACCATGACACCCAGGTCTCGTTGCACCTCCTCTTTTACTAATCTGTCACCATTCAGTTAATAAACTGCCTCCTTGTTTTTGCAACTAAAGTGGATAAACTCACACTTATCCACATTATACTGCATCTGCCATGCATTTGCCCCTTCGCCTAACCTGCCCAATTCCCCCTGCAGCTTCCTAGCATCCTCCTCGCAGGTCACACTGTCACTCAGCTTAGTGTTATCTGCAAAGTTGGAGATATTACGTTCAATTCCTTCGTATAAATCATGAATGTCTCTTGTAAATAGCTGGGGTCCCAACACTGAACACAGCGATACCCCACTAGTCACTTAATGCCATTCTGAAAAGGACTTGTTTATTCCAACTCTTTGCTTCCTATATGCCAACTAGTTCACTATCCACTTCAATACATTACCCCCAATACAATGCGCCTAAATTTTGCACACTAATCTCTTGTGTGGGACATTGTCAAAAGCCTTTTTAAAGTCCACATACACCACATCCACTGGCTCTCCCTTATCTACTCGGCTAGTTACATCCTGAAAAACTCTAGATTTGTCAAACATGCTTTTCCTTTCATAAATCCATGCTGAATTGGACTGATCCTGGCACTGCATTCCAAATGCGCTGCTATTACATCTTTAATAATTGATTCCGACATTTTCCCCACTAATATATTACCCGAACCCCGTGAGCATTTATCTTGTGCAGTAACCTTTTATGTGGAACCTGATCGAATGCCTTCTGGAGATCCAAATACAGCACATCCACTGGTTCCCCCTTATCCATGCTGCTCGTTACATCCCAAAAGAACCCCAGCAAATTTGTCAAACATGATTTACCTTTCCTAAAACTATGCTGACTCTGCTTGACTGCATTATACTTTATGCTTTTACAAATGCCATGCTACTGCTTCCTTAATAATGGACTCCAGCATTTTCCCAACGATACATTTTCGGCTAACTGGTCTATAGTATCCTCCTTTCTGTCTCTCTCCTCTTTTCAATAGCGGGGGGCGGCGGGGGTGGGGATGGGGTGGCGCGGTTACTTTTGTGTTTTTCCAATCCGCTGTGACCTCTCCAGAATCCAGGGGATCTTGATAGGTTGCAAGCAATGCATCCACTATCTCTGCAGCCAATTATTTTGTGACCCTAGCATGCAATCCAAAACGTCCAGGGGTCTTTTCCATCTTTAGTCCCATTATTTTACCGACTACGTTTCTTTAGTGATGGTGATATGTTTATTTTCCTACCTCCGTACATAAACTTGATTATCTATTATTGGGATGTTTTTATTGTCTTCTACCGTGAAGACCGATATAAAATATTTGTTCAAAGTTTCTGCCATTTCCCTGTTTCCCATTATTAATTCGCCATTCTCATCCTCTAAGTGACCAACGTTTACGTTAACCACACATTTCCTTTTTAAGTACCTGTAGAAGCTCTCACTGTCTGTTTTTATATCTCTGGCTTGTTTCTTTTCATCATCTAACTTTATTCTTTCTTCTTTTTATAATCGTCCTTTGCTGTTAAAAACAAAATCACAATTCTCTGGCCCACTAATTTTGCTAACTGTAAATGCCATTGTTTTCATTTGATATGATCCTTTACTTCCTTCGTTAGCCAAGGATGACTCTCCCTTATCTTAAAACTCACTGAAATAAGCTTTTGATGAGAGTTACACATTATCTCCTTAACTGTCAGCCACTGCTTATCAACTTTAATCGATTTTGCCTGTCCACTTTTGCCAACTCTGCCTTACAGCTTTGTAATCGCCTTTATTTAAGATTAGGACACTGGTTTGATATCCAGATTTCTCACCCTCCAACTGAATTACAAATGCAACCAAGCTAGGATCACTCTTTCCTCGAGGAATCCTTTACAATGAGATCATTTATTAATCTGTCTCATTACACAGTACCATTTCCAAGATAGCCTGCTCCCTGGTTGCTTCCCGAACATACTGTTCTGGATAATCCCGGATAACTCTATGAACTCTTCCTTCCTGTTCCCTTGGCCAATTTGGTTTGTACAGTCAATATGAAGATTAAAATCGCCCATGATTATTGCCATAGCCTTATTATAAGCTATCGTTATTTCTTGATTTATACTTTGTCCAGTGGTGTAACTACTGTTAGGGGGCCTGTACACTATGCCCACCACTGACTTCTGCCACCTATTATTTCTTATCTTCACCCAAACTGATTCTACTTCTTGATCATCAGGGCCAATATAATTTCTCATTACTGTACTGATCGCATCCTTTACTACCAATGCTATCCCACCTACTTTTTCTTTCTGTCTGTCCTTCCGAATTGTCAGATACCCCTGAATATTCAGTTCTCAGTCTTGCTCACATTGCAACCACGTATCTGCAATGATTCTCAGATCATATCCATTTATAGATATTTGTGCCGTCAACTCATCTATCTTGTTACGAATGCTGCGTGCATTCAGATAACGAGCTATTAATTTTGTCTTTTTAAAATGTTTCCCTGCTTTGACCCCAATTTCTGCTACACTTTTATTTGTATACATTTTCTCCCTTCCTGTTCCACTCTGATTAACATTCCCCCACCGCCACGCGGCACTATTGCCTTCTCCATGCTGTTTGACTCGTTACATTTCCACTCACCTGAACCCTCCACCGCCCCGCGCCCCACCCCCCCCACACACACTTTAGTTGAAAGCCCTCTCTACAGCCTAGTTATTCAATTCGCCGGGACACTAGTCCCAGCAATGTTCAAGTGAAGCCCGTCCCAACTGAACAGCTTCCTCTTACCCCAGTACTCGTGCAAGTGCCGGATGAATTAAAAACATTTCTCCCACAACAGTCATTGAGTCACGTGTTCATTTGAATGATTTTCTTGACCTTGTGAAAAGGTGCTCGTGGCTCAGGTAGTAATCCAAATATTGCTACCTTTGTAGTTTGATTTTTAACTTTGCCCTTAGCTGCTCATACTCTCGCAGCAGAATCTCTTGCATTGTTCTATCGATGTCATTGTACTTTCCTGGAACACGACAACTGGATCTTCCTCATTCCATGACAAGCTCCTCTCCAGCCCAGAGGAGATGTCCTGAACCATGGCAGTGGTCAGGCAATGCAGTCTTCGGGCCTCACCCTCTTGGCTGCAGATAAAATATCTATCCCCCTAACTATACAGTCCCCTATCACTACCATATTCCCTTTTACTCCCCGCACTTGAATTGCCCCCTATACCACGGTGCTGTGGTCGGTTTGCTCATCCTTCCTGCAGTCCTTGCCCTCGTCCTCATAGGGAGCAAGAATTTCGTTCCGGTTGGACAATTGCAAGGGCTGCGGCTCCTCCATCACTACATAATCGGTCCCCATACCTGCCTCACTCGCGGTTATACCCTCTTGTCCCTGACCACGGGCCAAATTTGAGTTAATTAATCTAAGGGGTGTGACTGCATCCTGCACACAGCGTCCAGGTAATTCTGCACCTCTCTGATCTGTTGCATTGTTTGAAGCTCGGACTCCATGTTCATCAACATGGAGCTGAAATTCCTCGAGGTTCAAAAAGTGCTGCAGATGTGGTCGCCGTGGACATCAATGGGATCAAGCAGATCCCACATGCAGCAGCAGTAACACATCTCATCCCCTGCCTTCTCTAATGTAGTTAATCAATTAAGTTCTCAAGTTTTAAACATTTACTTTTTAATAACGGCTCTTAATATAAACCAATGCCAAAGAAAAGTGAGAAACTCAACACCAATCACTTGCCTGTGACGTCACACTTGGTTTTCTTTTAACTTCTTTCCCAGGTAAGCTGGCGCTGGTTGGTCGAGCTGCTTTTGTGCTCCCCGCTGCTCGGCTGCTTATAATCGATGAGTTGTTTAATTGGGAGTGAATGTAGGTCTGTGAAAACAGGGGCGATGGGTGAACGGGCTTGGTGCCAGTTAGTACACAGGCAGTCTATTTTCTGGATGAGCACAAGTTTTCATAGTGTAGAACGTGGGTGGCCACCCAGGAGTGCATTGGAATAGTCCAGTCCAGAGGCAACAAATGTATGGATAAGGATTTCAGCAGCAGATGCGCTAAGGCAAGGGTTGAGACGGCTGATGTTACGCACGAGGGATACTCCATAACTCAGAGGTAAAAGTTTGGCAGCCACGAGGAAGGATTTGGTTGCATGCAATCAGCGATTTAGTTTAGAAACATAGAAACATAGAAAATAGGTGCAGGAGCAGGCCATTCAGCCCTTCTAGCCTGCACCGCCATTCAATGAGTTCATGGCTGAACATGAAACTTCAGTACCCCCTTCCTGCTTTCTCGCCATAACCCTTGATCCCCCGAGTAGTAAGGACTTCATCTAACTCCCTTTTGAATATATTTAGTGAATTGGCCTCAACTACTTTCTGTGGTAGAGAATTCCACAGGTTCACCACTCTCTGGGTGAAGAAGTTTCTCCTCATCTCGGTCCTAAATGGCTTACCCCTTATCCTCAGACTGTGACCCCTGGTTCTGGACTTCCCCAACATTGGGAACATTCTTTCTGCATCTAACCTCTCTAAACCCATCAGAATTTTAAACGTTTCTATGAGGTCCCCTCTCATTCTTCTGAACTCCAGTGAATATAAGCCCAGTTGATCCAATCTTTCTTGATAGGTCAGTCCCGCCATCCCGGGAATCAGTCTGGTGAACATTCGCTGCACTCCCTCAATAGCAAGAATGTCCTTCCTCACGTTAGGAGACCAAAACTGTACACAATACTCCAGGTGTGGCCTCACCAAGGCCCTGTACAACTGTAGCAACACCTCCCTGCCCCTGTATTCAAATCCCCTCGCTATGAAGGCCAACATGCCATTTGCTTTCTTAACCGCCTGCTGTACCTGCATGCCAACCTTCAATAACTGATGTACCATGACACCCAGGTCTCGTTGCACCTTCCCTTTTCCTAATCTGTCACCATTCAGATAATAGTCTGTCTCTCTGTTTTTACCACCAAAGTGGATAACCTCACATTTATCCACATTATACTTCATCTGCCATGCATTTGCCCACTCACCTAACCTATCCAAGTCACTCTGCAGCCTAATCGCATCCTCCTCGCAGCTCACACTGCCACCCAACTTAGTATCATCCGCAAATTTGGAGATACTGCATTTAATCCCCTCGTCTAAATCATTAATGTACAACAGCTGGGGCCCCAGCACAGAACCTTGTGGCACTCCACTAGTCACTGCCTGCCATTCTGAAAAGTACCCGTTTACTCCTACTCTTTGCTTCCTGTCTGACAACCAGTTCTCAATCCACGTCAGCACACTACCCCCAATCCCATGTGCTTTAACTTTGCACATTAATCTCTTGTGTGGGACCTTGTCGAAAGCTTTCTGAAAGTCCACATATACCACATCAACTGGTTCTCCTTTGTCCACTTTACTGGAAACATCCTCAAAAAATTCCAGAAGATTTGTCAAGCATGATTTCCCTTTCACAAACCCATGCTGACTTGGACCTATCATGTCACCATTTTCCAGATGCACTGCTATGACATCCTTAATAATTGATTCCATCATTTTACCCACTACTGAGGTCAGGCTGACCGGTCTATAATTCCCTGTTTTCTCTCTCCCTCCTTTTTTAAAAAGTGGGGTTACATTGGCTACCCTCCACTCCATAGGAACTGATCCAGAGTCAATGGAATGTTGGAAAATGACTGTCAATGCATACGCTATTTCCAAGGCCACCTCCTTAAGTACTCTAGGATGCAGTCCATCAGGCCCTGGGGATTTATCGTCCTTCAATCCCATCAATTTCCCCAACACAATTTCCCGACTAATAAAGATTTCACTCAGTTCCCCCTCCTTACTAGACCCTCTGACCCCTTTTATAATGCACTGTGATTTAAGTTATGGGATTGAGGAGGATTTGGAAGGAATTCAAGAAGCAAACAAACTTCCTGACGGCAGCAGAAAAGCTGTCGAGGAGGAAGTGCTTGGAATGGAGATTAACTTTGGAATTCTCGTTTCTCAATCAGTGAATGTTCCACAGCCGTTGATTTGTTTTCAGTGCAAGGAATGTGTACAGTTGGGGTCTCATACCCTCAGGAAACATAGAAACAGAGAAACATAGAAAATAGGTGCAGGAGTAGGTCATTCGGCCCTTCTAGCCTGCACCGCCATTCAATGAGTTCATGGCTGAACATTCAACTTCAGTACCCCATTCCTGCTTTCTCGCCATACATCTTGATCACCCTAGTAGTAAGGACCTCATCTAACTCCTTTTTGAATATAGTTAGTGATTGGCCTCAACTACTTTCTGTGGTAGAGAATTCCACAGGTTCACCACAATCTGGGTGAAGAAGTTTCTCCGCATCTCGGTCCTAAATGGCTTATCCCTTATCCTTAGACTGTGACCTCTGGTTCTGGACTTCCCCAACATTGGGAACATTCTTCCTGCATCTAACCTGTCTAACCCCGTCAGAATTTTAAATGTTTCTATGAGGTCCCCTCTCATTCTTCTGAACTCCAGTGAATACAAGCCCAGTTGATCCAGTCTTTCTTGATAGGTCAGTCCCGCTATCCCGGGAATCAGTCTGGTGAACCTCCGCTGCACTCCCTCAATTTCAAGAATGTCCTTCCTCAGGTTAGGAGACCAAAACTGTACACATTACTCCAGGTGTGGCCTCACCAATGCCCTGTCCAACTGCAGAAACACCTCCCTGCCCCTGTACTCAAATCCCCTTGCTATGAAGGCCAACATGCCATTTGCTTTCTTAACCGCCTGCTGCACCTGCATGCCAACCTTCAATAATTGCTGTACCATGACACCCAGGTCTCTTTGCACCTCCCCTTTTCCTAATTTTTCACCATTCAGATAATAGTCTGTCTCTCTGTTTTTATCACCAAAGTGGATAACCTCACATTTATCCACATTATACTTCATCTGCCATGCATTTGCCCACTCACCTAACCTATCCATGGATAGAGACGGAGGAAGGAAGGTTCACCAGACTGATTCCTGGGATGTTGCGATTGTTCGATGAGAAGAAATTGAGTAGACCAGGAAAATATTCGCTCGAGTTTAGAATAATGTGAGGTGAACTCATTGAAATATACGACATTCTTACAGTACATGACAGCACAAATGCAGAGAGGACGTTTGCTCTATCATGAGAGTCTAGAACTAGGGGGCACTGTCTCAGAATAAAAGATCTGCTCTTTCGGACTGAAATCAGGAGAAACGTTTGCAATCAGATGATGGTGAATCTTTTGAATTATATACCCCAGAGGACTGTGAAGGCTCCGTATTTGAGTATATAAATGACAGCGATCGAAAGATTAGGGGATATTAAGGGCATTAAGGGATATGGGACAGTGCAGGAATGTAGATTTGAGGTAGAATATCAGCCATAATCACATTGAATTTCGCAGCAAACTCGAGGGGCCGAATGGCTGGCTCCTGCTCCTAATTCTTATGTATTTTTGAAATAAGTGGAAATAAAAACTAACACGGTGTTTAATCATTAATTGTTCGCATTAGTCTCACACTTCATCCTTGCTCACTCTGGACCATGGCCCACGAGCGAACATCAGGTCACCGTTACCAAGAAGGTCACTGATCTCAGCTCATCTGGGGATCTTCCCACATGGCTGCTAACCACATAGTTCCTCAAACCCACGCAGCAAAATACAACAATCGCTTCAGTCTGTTTGCGCCCCATGGAACTGATGTCTCCCTGTCTCAGCTCTCTTTCTCTCCCCTTGTCTTACCTGTTCCCACCTACTGGAACGTTTGGAATAGCGTGATGCAATAAAGCAGAGAGGGCATGGTTTTCTGAAAGGGAATACATGCTTGCCATTTTGCAGGAGTTCTTTGCGGATGTACCGAGAAGATGGTTATGGAGGAACCAGTGCACGTGGTGTAATTAGATTTCTAGAAGGCATTCGATAAGCTGACACATAATAATTTGCTGTACAAGATAGAAGTTCATGGATTTGGCGGTAATGTATTAGCATTGGCTAAATAACAAAAAACAGAGAGTCGGAATAAATGGACATTGTACGGTTGGCAAAACCGACTCGTGGGGTGCCGCAGGGTCAGGGTACTGAGTCTTCAGCTATTTACAGTCTGTATTAATGACTTAGATGAAGAAACCGAGTGTAATTTAGCCAAGTTTGCTGATGATACCAAGATGGTTGTGAACGCAAATTGTGAGGAGGACATAAAATATCTGCAAAGGGAGAAAGACAGGCTAATGATTGGGCAAACCTTTGGCAGGTGCCGAATCATGTGGGATATTGTGAGATTATCCAATTTGGCAGAAATACTAGGTAAGCAAATTATAATTTAAATTGAGAAAAATTGCAAAGTGCTGCAGTACGGAGAGACCTGGAGAACCGTGTGCATGAAACACAAAAACTTAGTATTCAGATATAGCAATTAATCAGGAGCACAAATGGAATGTTGGCCTTTATTGCAAGAAGGATGAAGTATAAAAGCAGAGAAGTCCCGCTACACATTTGCAAGGTATTAGTGAGGCTACACCAGGAGTACTGCATACAGCTTTGGTATCCTTAGTTACAAAGATATACTTGCATTGGAGGCTGTACAGAGAAGGTTCACCAGAGTGATTTCGGAGATGCGAACGTTGACATATGAAGATAGGCTGAGTAAGTTGGACCGAAACTGATTGCAGTTCAGAAGAATGGGAGGTGATGATATTGAAATTTGTAAGAAAATGAGAGGGCTCGAAAGGTGATGCAGAAGGGATATTTCCACTCATCAGGGAAACTAAAACGAGGGGACATAGTCTCAGAATAAAGAACCTCCCATTTAAAACTGAGATTATATATTTTTTTTTCTCAGAGGGTTGTAAATCTATGGAATTCTCTGCCGAGAGAACTGTGAAGGTTTGGTCATCATATATATTTACGGCGGGGATGGACACATTTATGAGCGATAAGAGAGCAAAGGATTACAGTGTGCGGGATGGGAAGTACAGCTTCGTCCTTGATCAGATGAGCCATGATCAAACACATTGACAGAGTTGGCTCGAGGGGCCAAATGGCCTACTTCTTCTCCTATTTTTTATGTTCTTATGATATAAAACGATAATTTGATATCGAGCCACATCAGGAGATATAAGAATAGATGAGCAAAAGCTTTGTCACAGAGCTAGGTTTCTAAGCGTCCTAAAGTAGTGGAGCGAGGTGGAGAGGTTCAGCTAGGAATTCCAGCGATTAGGGCTCAGGCAGCTGAAGGGATGAGCAGCGATTGTTGAACGATTATAATCAGGGATACGCAAGATGGCAGAATTAGAAGAGTGCCTATATCTTCAGTGGTTATGGGGATGGAGGATATTAATGGCATTGGGAGGGGCGAGGCCATGACGAAATGTGAAAACAACAATGAGAATTTTGAAATCCAAGCATTGCTTCAGCGCGAGCCAATATCGGTGAGCGACCATCAGGGTGCTGTGTGAATGGGATTGATGCGAGTTTGTATACAACCAGAGAGTTTGGCGACAACCTCAAGTTTAAATAGGGTAGATCGTGGGATGTCAGTAAGGAGTGCGTTGGAGTTGACAAGTCAGAGATAACGAAGGCATGGTCACGATTTCAGCAGCTGATGGGTGACGGTAGCGGCGGTATCGGGCGATGTTGCGGATGGGGACATTCCTCAAGGAGACAACTCGGGTCAAATGATTGGCACTGACAGGGGAGTGAGTTGGTGAAATGCATTCAGCGGCTTAGATTAAGAGCCTCAGCTGTGGATTAATTTAATTGAATTAGAAGGTTTTATGTGGAGTCATGTTTAAAATAGATATCCCGAGGGCAGCAGAAAAGCAGGAAAGGAGGCGGTGAGGAAAGGCTTTGATTGTGGTTGGACTTCTCGACTTCTCGTATTTCAATCAGTGAATGGTTCACTTCCGCTGTTGGAGTGTACATAATGGAACTGAAATAAATACAATCAGGGGCTTTAATCTATCATTATCGTCATTTCATGAATGTTAATTGCAGATACGATGTGACTTAAATAATAAGGTGTGTGATTCTTGTGTAAATCAGAATGTTATCAAACGTTTGCAGGTTCGAGTCTTGCCCTAGGTGCGCTAGTTAATTATCTTTTAACTTTATAAAACTAAACTGCATGTCCAATCATTAGGTTGATGAACGGTTGATGAATAGCGGTGTACACAAAATGAGATATTTCACAACTCTCAAGAAAAATATATTCCACTGAGGAGGAAACTGCGAAAAAGAAAAGATAGCCTTCCATGTCTAACTAATGAAACAAAGGACGGTATCAAATTAAAGACAAGGACGGATAATATGGCCAAAACTCTAGTGGGAGGCAGAAGATTGGAAAGCGTTTAAAAGCCAACAAAGAATTAAAAAAAATGATTAAGAATGGGACTCTAGACTATGAAAGTAAACTAACCCGAAATATAAAAACACATAGCAAGAGTTTCTATAGATATATAAAAATGAAAATTGTGGCTAGGTTAAATGTTGGTTCTTAAGAGGACGAGACTGGAGAATTAGTAATGGGAAACAAGGAGATGGCAGAAACTCTGAACAATAGTGTGTTTTATTATTTACGGTCGAGGACACTAATAATATGCCAACAATGGATAGTCAAGGGGCTATAGGGGGGAAGGAACTGAACACAATCAACATCACTATCGTTGTGGCACTAAGTAAGCTAATGGACTAAAGGCAAAAAAGTCCTCTGCACCCTATGGCTTGCATCCTAGCGTATTAAGAGAAGTAGCGACAGGAATAGTGGATGCATTGGTTGTAATTTACCAACAGTTCCTGGATCCTGGGATGGTCCCAGCAGATTGCAAAACAGCAAATGTAACACCCCTATTTCAAAAAGGAGGCCGATAGAAACGCAAATAAAAATACACCAGTTATCCTAACTTCTGTGGATGGGAAGATGTTGAAGTCCATTATTAAAGAAGCAGCAGCAGGAAACTTGGAGAAGCAAAATTAGGCCAGGCAAAGTCAGCATGGATTCATGCAGAGGAATTCATTTTTGGCACATTCTTTGAGGACGTAAGGAACAGGGTGGATGAAAGGGATCCAGTGGATGTGGTGTATGTGGACTTCTAGAAAGCCTTTGACATGTGCGACATAAAATATTATTGCACAAGATAAAGGTTCACGTGTTCGGCGGTAATATACTAGCATTGATCGAGGATTTCCTAATGAACAGAAAACACAGAGTAGAAATAAATGGTTCATTCTCAGGATGGCAATCTGTAACCAGGGGCCTGCTGCACGGGTCAGTGCTGGGCTCAAACTATTTACAATCTATATTAACGACTTGGAGGAAAGTAACGAGTGTAACGTAGCTAAGTTTGCCGACGATACAAAGATGGGAGGAAAAGCAGTGCGTGAAGAGCACACACAAAATCTGCAAAAGGAAATAGACAGGCTAAGTGAGTGGGCAGCTGGAGTATAATGTTGGAAAGTATGAGAGCAGCAACACTAAGAGCTATTTATTATTTAAATGTAGAATGATTGCAAAGTGCTGCTGTACAGCCGCAAATAGGGGTACTTATGCTTGAAACACAAAGAGAGTAGTGTGCATGCACAGCAAGTGATCAGGAAGGCCAATGGAATCTTGGCCTTTCTTGCAAAGGCGATTGGAGTTTAAAAGCTGGGATGTCTTGCTACAGTAGTACGGGGCATTTGTGAGGCCACACCTGGAATAATGCATGCAGTTTTGTTTTCCACATTGACGAAAGGATATACTCGTTTTGGAGGCAGTTCAGATACGTTTCAAAAGCTTGATTCCAGAGATGAAGAGGTTGTAAAATGTGGAAGATTTTAGTCGTGTGGGCCTCTACTAATTGGAATTCAGAAGAATGAAAGGTAAGCTTATCGAAACGTATGAGATTAAGTGGAGGCTTGGCAAGGTCGAAGCAGAGAGGATGTTTCCACTGATAGGGCAGACTAGATCTAGACGGCATAATCTGAGAATCAGAGGCCGCCCATTTAAAACTGAGGTGAGGAGAAACGTCTTATTTCAGTGGGTAGTGGATCTGAGGAATTCGCTGCCTCAGAGAGCTGTGGAGGCTTGGTCATTGAATATATTTAATGGGGAGATCAACAGATTTTTGAGTGTTAAGGGTTTAAAGGATTATGGAGAGCGGGCAGGAAGAGGAGCTGAGTCCATGAGCAGAGCAGCCATGATCGTATTGAATGTCGGAGCTGGCTGGAGTGGCCAAATGGACTATTCCTGCCCTAATTTCTTATGTTCTTACGTTCTCATTTTGTTCATGTTCGATAGAAACTTTGGAATTCCTTCAGCATCAAACCACAGATTGCAACTGAGATAAACGCAGCGAGAGGTAGCTGCAGAATCGAGTCAGATGGCAGAATAGACAAGAGAGATGGTTAGATCCAAAACAGCCTCCGAATCCAAAAGGTAGTGACAGGTAGCTGACTGAAATTAGTCAGTGAAGGCAAGCTGGTAAAGTTGTGGTTTGGCTCCGTGGCTTAAGTAGTCAAAACACTTGTATAATTAACACGACAGTCTTGGGTTCAACCTTCAATGCGCCCTAAATTTTTTTCACTACGCACAATGGGCGTTATTTTTCCCGCGTGAAAGATGTTTTAAATATAACTACCGCTGCACCAGTTTCCATTCTGGATTGACACAATAATCGCTGCAGAGTATCGGTGGAATTCTACCGGTGCCATAATTTCTGGTGGGGCTAATTTTTGCTTGACCAATATAATCCAGCAGTGCTGATAATTAATTTGTTTTTTCAGAGCGTACTTGCAGTAATTGATGTAGGGTTCTGCGATCGTGTACTCGTGAGTACTCTCCGTTGTAGCCGCAGCAATTTCGGTTCAAATCGGAGTTATAGTACAGTTTACTTTTTATCTTTTGTCCTCTCCGGCAACTGCTGATAGAACACAGCAGCACAACAATCTTTACTTTCATAAACATGTATTATTTTGTTGCCAGTAGATACATGTATACCCTTTCAAACGGACGTGTTTTCTCAGCTTTTTCTGCCTTCCAGAAACAATAGACCTTTCCTTAAAATGCTCACTTCAATAACTGTAATGGCGGCAGCAGTGGCTGCGTGGGTGAATGGAAAAGGCGCCTGAATTCAATACCAAAGAAGTTCTGTCGTGGGAATATAATTCCCCCGGTCAATCGTTTCTTTTTCTCTGCATTGAAACTGTTTCACTACGTAACATTTCTGAGGCTGCCTCACCTGAAGCAAGAAAAGGCCTTTTACTGACAGACGCTAATTGTACTCTTTCAACATTGTTGCAACTTGGTGCATGGGCAGGACAAGCGTTGAGTTCCGTTTTTCGCTCGGGATTGCTGTTTGAATGCAAAAACCAGAAACCTGAGAGACTGATTACAATCTTGCAGCAAAATGTTGTGGCCGACTGGTTCAGGCAAAGGTCTGCTAATACATTGTGCGGCTACATTCGCCGATGCGAATATAATCCTCGTTGTTATTGCCTTCAACATTTAATGCTTCAGTTTCCTTTGTTAATCGCTTAAGCTTGATGTCCAAATTCACCTGTTGCTCCAAATATGCTATACTCAGCTCATGTCATTTCACAAATTACTAATATTTATAGTAAAAGGAAAACAAATATAGGATTATGGGGAGTGGGACTAATTTGATAGCTCTGTCATAGACACAGCACAGGCAGGATGGGTTTTAAATTTAAATCTTTACCGACAGAATATGAAATTTGAATATGTAATGAGTTGCGTTATTTCTTTTTATCGGAGGCTCGTTGGTTTACCGATTTGATTCTTGCTTATGGGATTTTCAGCTTTGAAATGAGAGAGATCCTGGGTGCAATTCCCTGACTATTGTCTCAAGGGTTTAGTCAAAAATCACATTTTCACAGCCGAAATGCACTGCAGAATAGATTAAGAATTTAAATTAAAATGTATGAATTTGCACGTATTTTGTACATCGTCCGAAATCACACAGCTTCACAGAAGCAATGATAAAACAAACCAATTGACTAAAGTTATTGGATTCCGGGTGTCTGCGGCTCTGTGTCTCATTGGATGTGTTACACACGTGGGAGGTGTGAAGATGCAGAGCATGATGGGCGGAAGTTCAAAGAGCGGGAGCAGAGAGGATCGGCTGATTTCAGAGCGGGAGCAGAGAGGAGCGGCTGTTTACAAAGCAGGATCAGAACTGAGTTGCAGTGCCTAGTTCCCGACCTGTGAGGTTTTCGAGCAGTTGCTGAAGAAATTCTTTTTTAGCATCTGAAGTACTTTGCTGTGCATAATTGTGCTTCACTTTGTGTTAAAACCAATTGCAATCATTAATTGCGCTGGCTTGAAGATTAAATAAAATAGCTGCTATGTATGTAACTATGTTATACTTGCCATCAGAGGACACGACTGCTGGATACCTAGTGGTCATCTGCAGACAAGGGCAGGGCCAGTATACAAGATTGGCTACCATGCTGTTTAAGCACTTTGGAGTTGCAATAAAGAATAGTTAATGAAGAAAGCAAAGAAAAACAGGCTGTCTCTAGTCCATCTGGATCAATTTAACACGTGCAAACACGGCGACACCGGCAGAACATGTTCCACGAACACGTGGCTGATTCACGTGACATTGATGGTAACGCCCCTCGATTTGTCCTGAATTACGGTCATGGTTCCAAGTGGATTGCTGGCACTGTTTTTTGCCAAGGCAGGCAATAGGGTGTTTATACTCAAACTGTTAAATGCCGAAACGTGCAGAAAGTATTTAGATCAGAACTATTTGCGATTTACTGACAGCCAGGTACGACTTGAAGAGGACATCACCATCGACGATCCACCAAAACACACACAACCAGTAATCGAACTCGTTGGCAATCACGAGGATGAATCCACCGTTCCTGACAGTCCGGTCAGTGCAGCCGTGTTGCAGCGCAGAAATGATCCGTCCAACTCACACGTCCAGGGTTTTAACTTAGATGATAAACCAGGAGGCGAAATGCTCTGGTTCGCCTCAACTTCTAAATAACTTCTACCGAAGGTGGGAGTGATGTTATGCATATAACGATGTAATACTTGCCACGAGAGGGCGCGAATTTTCAAGTCCTCATGGTCCCCTGCACACACGTGCAGGGTCAGTATAAAATGTTGTCTGGCATGTTGCTTACGCACACTGGAGTTATAATAAAGAAGTCTAAGGACACACTAAGTTTAGCTCCCTGTCATCAGACTCGTGGAGTTCTTCTGTACACGACAAAAACAAGGTAAGCTTTGCTGATTCAGGGGAAGAATACTCGCCTGACACGCGGGAGACATCGTTATTGTGCAAACAATGAACGTAACACATGCCTTATATATTGTTGAAATATAAACTATAAATTAAAAATAACTGTGCGAAAATCGATAGGAACAGATCACTTGATTCTGAGAATATTTATTTTAGCAACAATGGATAGCTCTTTTTTCAAAGTGATGCTGGCCCAATGAAAACGTGCGATGTAGACGTGATTAGATCCCACTGACTGATCTGGAATCAGAATCACTACCATTGCAGAACAAGTTCCAAGGCCGACAAGTGCAATCGCATTTATAAGAAGGGTATAAACAGGACATGCTGGCAATTCACAGACGGTCAGGCAATATCTGTGGGGAGAAAAACATAGTTTATGTTTCTGGTCCATGATGCTCCCTCAGAACATGTCTATAGGAGGGTGCAGTGAGGAGCAGCTATTTAAAATGGAGCAGAGAAGACGCGCGTCCGATTCCAGGTCAATCCCGATCCCTGGTTTTACTAATGAATTTCAATAAACAAATTGCATTTAAAAAGTTACATGAAGCACTTTGCAAAGAAAACTCTCATTTATGGGTTTCAGCCCGTCATATCACGGTCTGTGACGCTGCTCCATTTGCGATGTAATCCCGGTGCTGCATATATCGGCCAAACTGGGCCTATGTTCATTCTGAATCCGTTCAGCTGTCGATCTTATGAAAGCTGACTGTTATAATTGCTCAATGCAGCAAAAGAATATATTTTAAAATCCGCTTTTGACCAATCGGCATAACTCGATTCCGAAGCTGGGCAATCTGTCATTCAATTCTTTCACCGGGTTGGTGGTTTATTGTTCCAACAAGATGACTATGTCATCGGCTGGGTGATGGATCGCATCGACGTCCACATCACCCACGCCATGACAGGAGCTGGTGACTCCTGGATGGACCACAGCAAATCCACTCTGTTACTTAATTAATGTAGACTCAAAACAGCAGCGTGAACAGAAACGCTGGCGCAGGAAAACCAAAGCTTGAGCACTCAAATACTCTACTAAGGAAGCCCTCTTCAGACAATGTCACACAACCAACTTCAGGAATTCCAGTAACTGGAGGCACAAAGTGTCCGAAGTGTCTGGTCTGCGTTCAAGGCATCGAAAGTTCGCACCTGTGTCGAGACGTTTGGTAAATCCACCAGGAAACATCAAGACTGGTTCGACAAGAATAAGCAGGTAATCCAGGAGCTAATAATCCACACCACAAATGCAAGGCATTCTTCAACTGGTAGCAGCAGCAAAATTAGAGACCAAGAAAGCAGTTATTTAGACATCTGGAGGCCGAGGTCCAAGATAAAACTAGCGAAGTAATGAACAGATGAAGAAGGGAAATAACACAGGACATCCAGCAACTTGCTGATAAACACGGTGTGCATGGATTCATTGGCGCAGTCAAGACCAACTACGATCCAAGCAGTGAAGTTTGCACCCCAATGAGTGTCAGGATCGGAACCGTACCCAATCAAGGAAAGAGAAGCAGTCAGTGCCCGTTGGAAGCCGTATTTCGAGATCTCTAACAGAGACTCTCGCTTCAAAATAAGTGTCCTCGATTCCATCCGACAGCATCCTACCCACCAGGAACTCAGCATAACCACAGCCCGGCATGAGGTTCCAAAGGCCATCCGATAATTGAAGAACAACAAGGTATCGTGAGCACGTGGAAAACCAGCTGCAGCACTAAAGAATGGCGGGAAATGACTGCTGGCGCGAATGCATGAAATAATTTCTGTCATTTGCAATGCAGAGTGCATGCCATGAGATCTAGGAGACGTTGTAATCATGGCCATCCTCAAGAGAGGTGAAAAGTCCTATTGCGGAAATTACAGAAGCGTTTCCCTGCTGTCTGCCCAAGTCAAAGTCATCCGAAGAATCCTCCTCAATCACAATCTCCAAGTGACTGAAGATTCGTTGATCTTGGTGCAGATTCAGCCCACTAAGCGGCACAGTGGTCATGATCTTCACTCAGTGCAAAATTAAAGAATAACGCAGGGAGCAGCATTGAACACTGGACAGGACCTACTTTGACCTCAAAAAGGTCTTCGACACCGTCACAGGTGAGGGATTATGGAGTGTCCTCTTCAATTTCAGCTGCTCTCAAATTGTTTCCATTATCCACCACCTGCTTCACGATGACATGCAAGCCATGATGCTGAACAACTGATCCACCACACACGTGCGAACCGGGGTCAAGCCAGGCTGAATCATTATACCAACGCTCTTCTGGATCTTCCTTTCTGCAATGATCCATCTCACTCTCAATATGCCCTCCCCTACTTTTGAGCTAATCTACAGAATAAGTGTAAAATTGTTCAAAGTCCGTCTCCTCCAGTCCAGATCCAAGGTCGTCCCTCCATCTGCGATTTAATTATAGTATGCAGAGGATGCTTGCGTCTGTGCACAGTGGAAGGTCGAACTCCATACCTTCGTCAATACCAGCAGCGAAGCGTACGATAGCATGGGCCTTACATTAACCATCCATAAGACAAGGTTTTTGACCAACCTGCACCGCCATACAATACGGCCATCTTATTATCAAGAACCATGTCGAGGCCTTGGACAACGTGGACTAATTTGCATGCCTCGGAAGGCTAATATCAACAAGGGAAGACGACGAAGACAAAGTCCAACACCGCCTTCAGTGTGCCAGTGCAACGTTCTGTTGCCTGAGGAAGTGAGTTTTCAATGAGCAGGATCTGAAGCCCGGCACCAAGCTCAATGCCTCCTGGGCTGTAGTAATGTTCCCCCTCCTCCATGCTTCACAGGCATAGCCTTTATAGAGCAGGCCCTTCAAAACACCGGAGAAGTAGCAACAATGCTTCCTCGGCAAGTTCCTGCAAATACATTGGCAGCATAGGAACAGCAACGTCAGTATACTCGCTCATGAAAACATCTCCAGCATGGAAGTATTGACCACACTCCACCAGCTCTGATGGACAGGTGACTTCGTCCTCATATCCGATATTAATCTGCCAAAATAAGGTGCTCTACTCAGAGCACCAAAAGGGCAAGAAAGTCCATGGTGGCAGAAGAAACTCTTCAAGGACATTCTCAAAACATCCTTGAAAAGTTGCTACATTCCCACCGACATCTGGAAATATTTGGACCAAGACTGCTCAAAGTGAGGCAGAAACATTTGGGACGCGCCAAACACCTCATGTCTCTTCGCTTGAATCACACGGAAGACAAACGCAAACAGGAGAAGAAGCCCACGACAACCCAAGGACCACACCATTCAATGTTTCTACCACCGCCTGCCCAACTGGTGACAAAGACTGTGGTTCTCGCATTTTCTCATCACTCACCTGAGAAAAAATATTAGTGAGGAAGCAAGTCATCCTCGAATCTGAGCGAGTGCCTAAGAGAAGACAAACAGGGGAAGACAGAAACACATAAATGCATTCAAGGAAGTACATATACTCATACGACTGCTGACATTGAAGGGGTTAGATGCAGATGGGAGGAAACAGGCCCTTGCAGGGCACAAACATCGACACTGACCTGATTGACCGAATGGCAGTTTATGTGCTAAAAATATTTGTATTACATGTTGTACATCAGTAACCTTTATATTTCCAATATAACTAACCCATAATCAATTCTGATACTTTACTGATGCATGAGAGATTTTTCCTCTCCCTGTGCTCTCTAACACACAATGCCCACTGAAGTTCCAATATACACAGCACATTTCCCAACATGGGATGGTTTCATTCTATGAATATAATTGCTGAACACTCAGTAAACATTCACATTCCTACTTGCACAGCCCATGACCAGATATTGATTCATTTTTCAGATGGGAGGGATTTCTCTTGTGACAATATTGGTATTATTCGGTACCTGTTATATTTCCAACATATTGAGTCGATGCCCAATATTGACTTTACTGTTATGGGAGAGATTTATATTCGCAATATTCCTGCATTTAATGCGCACTAACAGGGATGGTAATAGGGCAGTAAAGAAACTAAAGATGCTCCAGAGAAGGTGTTAGTGGGAACAGCAGAATATTTTCTGCATCTGCTGCCCGAGTGTGGGAGCACAGGTTAAGCTATGATTTATTTAAATTTCTGTTGAGACCGGAAGGTTGAAAGTGCCGAATGGAAAGATATGGTCCTCAACCCATTTACTCAGTACAGGAAGCCTGGTCAAGCCGGTTTAACTCCTGGCCAAGATAGAACCCATACGGTTTGTATTCGGCATCATGGGATCAATACATCAGTCAACTTCTCACATCTTTTCAGCGCTGGAAAAAAACAGCCTGTCAGATATTCTGGGCAGTCGGTGTTTCGTGAAGATAGAGGGTTGAAGCTAAATGTAAGTTTCTCCCAAATCAGCGAGCTCATAAATACAGAAAGCCAAATGTCAAGGTGCTGCATTGGCCGGAATCGAAAATGGGTATAAGACATTCAATGAGACACAGTGTCGAATACAGCTGGAAACATTTAACCTTACTGAGTAAGTTGAATTTCATATCGCTCCTCTTCAGATGTGGGACTTCAGTAGACGTGGGAAAATCGCACGAGATCACGTAAATTTAATTTAAAATATTTATGTTTTCTGGAATGTCGATCGGATTTGAAAAGCTAATTTTTGACTAAAATTGAGCCTCGTTCGTCCGGGGTCTGAATTCGGGACTGCTTGAAACTCAGCTGTGAAATCCCGAAAGAAAGAATCATGCCCATAAAGCAAAGCAACCACGGATTGAAATGTCAGATTCTGAAGAAGCTGCAATATGTTATTCGGCCCATCGTACCTGTGCTGGCTCTCTGAGAGTCCCACACCACTTGGTCCAACAAAGGTTATCCGTTGAAAGTAAATATTAATAACTTGAGTCGTGATATGAGTGGAATGTAGCATGCTTGGGATACAAAGGTGAATTTGGATATGAGGTTTAAGGTGAATGACAAAATACGACAGGTATCGAATTTTTGATGCAATAATGACGAAAATGGGAATTGAAGCCACCCGTGCAGAGCACAATGATTCATAGTTTATCGCCTTGACGTCTCAACCTATTCCTCTCCGTGCTAAATTCGATTAGCCATCCCGTTTCTTGCTTTTTGCATCTAAACTAAATTAGCTGTGGCAAAGTCTCCTTCTCCGCTTGTCCAGTCCGTGCACCTTGATCGACAATATTGAAAATCTGCAACCAGCTTCTGTAAGTAAAAGGCCTTCCGTTACTCCAGGTGAGGGAGTATCACAAATGGCCGGTTTTGAGACAGAATCAGAAAAGAGAAGAAACATTTTTGATGGGTGAGTTAAATTACGACGACAGTTTTTCATTTGTATCGAAGTCAGGTGCTTTATCCTTTTGGCCAGGCGGCCGCTGCCGTCGCCAGAAGTATTGTTGTGGAGCAAATTGTGAGCAAAGGGTTACTGATTGTGGAAGGCAGAAAAAGCTGTGAGGTGAGGCGGGTTTAAAGGAGCAAATAGGTTCTCAACACTAACAAAATAGTATTTGTTTAATGCAGTAATGACAAATATTTCGTTTAATTCTATCAGCAGATTCCACAGTGAACAAAAGTTATAAAGTAACCTTTGCTGTAACTCGGATTCAAACCAAGGTTGCTGCGGCAGAATACGATGCAGAATACGAACCACTATACGATCACTGCGCCACACATCATCTACCTAAAACTCTGCTCTGAACAGAGCAAAATCTCACAAAACATTTAAATTTTTTTGAATAGGCCTGAATGAGCCCCGCCAGAAATGATCGCAGCAGTGGAATCCGACCCAAGCACCGCAGCGCCTGGAGCGTTAATCCAGAATGTGAACTAATGCAGCCGTAGTTACATTTAAAATGATTGTAGCCCGTTCACACAGTCAGAAATTCGCATATCGTGGGATATAACGAGAGAAAAGAGCAGGCCCGTTGGAAATCGATGCCTGGTTCTTTAATTGGCTCGACAGGCGCTTTAAACTGTTAAGTCATAGAGTCAAAATCATGCTTTTGATGCATCGCCTCCAGATACTGACATCTATCAGATGCCTGTCACTACCGGTTGAAGTCTGAAAACGTTTTTACATCAATGCATCTCTCTTGTCTAATCCGCCATTTTTGCTGATGCTGGCTGTATCACTCGCTGCTTTTATCTCGGTGTCAATCTCTGAATGGATCCGAAATGGATACCTGAGTTTGTGTCCGACATGAATAAAAAGTGGGGATCACACCACTCCTCCGCTGACGTAGTGGAACTAATTTCCCAACATTTGTAAAAATATATTGTTTATTGTGATTCAGTAAATAAAATATTTCATCTTGAAAGATTTCGATTCAATTCTGTTCAAATCGACACTATGATGCCAACATGCTTTACTGAATCCTCTTTACTTGACGACAGAAGCTCTATCTTTGCACCTTATGCTGATTCATAAATGATAAATACAGGTTTCAAGCTGTAAAACCGTTTTTATACAAACTGTGGAAAGCACTAGCCCAGAGCAGCAGATTTAAAACAAGGTTAAAAAATGTCAACGTGTGGGAGGAATTGGAGAGTGAATCAAGGGAACCACAAGAAGATCACACAGCTGCTTCGAGAATTTGCCTCTGACCATAGATTTGTTGCGGATGGCATGGATTTTTTGCTGTTAAATATGAATAAAATGCAATGTTTATTTGCAGCTGTTTATATTTCTATCATATTACAGTTACAGGCAATTAGAAACAGAAGGGCCTGTTCTGCCATATAAGTATATCACGGCTGATATATGTGATTTGCCCGTGATAATTCCATAAATTTTAATATTCTCTCCGAACAAAAATCTACAAATCTGTATTTTGAAATTGTAATTTGACTCTCAGCCTCAAAAGCTTAGTAGGGAAGACAGTTCCAGATTTCTGCTACCCTCTGTGTGAGAAACTGATTCCTCAATCATCACTGAATGTGATATCTCTAATTTTACAGTTTTCCGCGATTGAGCTGGACACTCGCACCAGAGTGAATAGTTTATCTCTACCTGACAGCAATTTATTTCCAGCACTTACTGAAGTCCACGACCCAGAACATTAACTGTTCCTCTGATCCTGTCTCTCGCATTCAGATGTTGAGCCCTTGCCTCTCCAGCTGATGAATCTTTGCGCCCAATATTAGCAGATGGGTATTTAACAGGGGTATAAATTTAATGTCGTTGGTAGAAGGATTAGATGGGTGATAAGGAAGCAGTTCTTCACCAAGACAGATCTGGGAGTCTGGAACTCACAGTCTGAATGGATGGCAGATGCAGAACGATCATCATATTTTTTTTTAAGTAATTGGATGTGCTCTAAAAGAGCAGTCATCTGCCTATCAATATCCCTACCGCTGTAACCCATCCATGCACCGCCTATTCATATTGCGGTCTTTGTAAACCTTCTATGGACAGCCTAACCGCTATGCCTTCCGCTGCAACCGATCCACGGAACTCTTATTCCTTTCCCTATCGCTATAATCCATCATTGGACAGCCGATCTCTATCACTACGGCTGCATCCCATCCATTGACTGCCTACCCCTATCCCGATCACTGTTACCCATCCATGGACCGCCGATTCCTATCCCTATCACTGTAACCCATCAATGGACCCCCTACCCCTATCCCCATCACTGTCACCCATCAACGGACCGCCTATTTCTATCCCTATCTCTGTAAACTGTTTTTGGTCAGCTTGACCCGATGCTTAACGTTGTAACCAATCCATAGACCGCCTATTCCATTCACTATCTGTCACCCATCCATCAATCTCCTTCACCTAACCCCATCACTGTAACCCATCCACCCATCCATGGATTGTCGATTCCGATACCTATCTCTGCAATTCTTCCATGGACCGTCTATTCCCATCGCTTTCGCTGAGGCCCATTCATGGACTGCATATCCCTATCTGTATCTCTGCAACCCATTCATGGGGTGCCTACCCTATCCCTATCGCTTTACCCCATCCATGGACTGTCTAATGCTATTCCTAGCGCTGTAACCCAACATGGCCTGCCTATTCCTATTCCTATCTCTGTAACCCATCCAGGGACACTCTATTGCTATATTTTTCGCTGTGATCCATCTATGGACCGCCTGCTCCTATAGCAGTTACTGTAACCCTTGCATAGACAACCTATCCCTATGCCCTTTCCTTTATCCCATTCATCGACTGTGTATTCCTATCCTTATCGCTGTAACGCAATATGGCCTGCCTATTCCTATCCGTATCTCTGTAACCCATCCATGGACTCTCTATTGCTATCCTTAATGCTGTGACCCATCCATGGACCGACTCGTCCTATACCAATATCTGCAATCTATCCATGGACTGCCTATCCCTATGCCTATCTCTTTAGCCCAACCATTGATTGTCTATTCCTTTCCTTTTCGCTGTAACCCAACATGGCCTGCCTATTCCTATGCATATTTCTGTAACCCATCCATGGATTGCGCATCCCTAACGCTATTACTGTAACCCATCAATGGACCCGCTATTCCTGTATTTAATGCTGTGATCCGTCCATTGTCTTCCTACAACTCTCCCTATTGCTGTAACGCATCCACGGACCGTTTATCTGCATCGCTACTGCTGTCACATATCCATGGATTGACTACTGCTATCCCTATCTCTGTAACTCATCCATGGACCTCCGAATCCTATCCGTATTGCTTACAGCCATCCATAGATTGATGATCCCTATCGCTGTACATCATCCATGAGCTACCTGCTCTGATCACTATTTCTGTAGCCCATCCATGGTCCGCCTATTCCTATACCTATTTCTGTTACTGATGCAAAGACTGCCGATCCCTATCTCTGTAACCCATCCATGGGTCACCTGACTATATCACTACCTCTGTAACTAATCCAAGGACTGGATATTCCCACCGCTATCTCTGAAACCCAATGATGGACCGCATAACCCGATCCCAATGCTGTAACCCATCCATGGGCCACTAGTCCTATCCGTATCACTGAAACCCATTCATGCTCCGCCGATACCTATCTCTATCGTCGCTGTAACCCACAGATGGACCGCCAATGTCTATCCCTGTCTCTGCAACCCATCAGTGGACTTTCATTCCAATCCCTAGTTTTAAGTCATTCATGAACTGCCTATCCCTATCACTTTCTCTAACCCATTCATGGACTGTTTATTCCAATCCCTATATGTAACCCATCCATGGACTGCCTATCGCTATCTCTGTAACCCATGCATGCACTGTTTATACCAATCCATATCTGTAACAAAACCATGGACCCCTATCCCTATTTACATAACCCATCCATGGACTGCCGATCCCTATCCATTTCTCTGCAAGCCATCCATCGACTGCCTATCCATATTTAAGCCATCCATGGACTGCCTAACCCTATCTCTATCTCTGTAACCCTTCCTTGGACTGCCTATCCCTATCACTGTAACCCATCCATCGACCTCCTATCCCTGTCGATTTAATCTTCTATACCAGTGCTTCCAATAGGCCATCCTTTTGTCATAACAGAATATTCCCCTCAACCTTGGTTGTCTTTGCCCTCGTACATGTTCGTACTATTTCCCGCAAATCTGCGCTCACGCATTCTCGCCCTCTCACACAAAAAATAAGTATTTAACCTTGCACTCACCTTCCACCCTACCGGCCTCCAAAATCAATGTAATATACTCCGCTATGTCTGCTTCCTCTACCGTGATTTAACCACCAAACTCTTCTTCCCCTCTCTTACCATTCCCATTCTGAAGAGACTGCTTCTTCCGCAACATCCTGGTCCATTCCGCAGCCATTCTAAGCAGCGCCTTCCCTTCTCAGGACATCTTCCCAGGCAAGCGCAGGACATGCAACACCTGCATTGTTACCTCCTGACTACCCACTGTCCAGGCACTCAAACACACCTTCCAGGTAAAACAGTGTTTTACTTGTATTTCGTTCACTGTGTTATACTGTATTCGCTGCTCACCATGTGGTCTCCTCTGCACTGGGGAGACCAGACACAGGTTGGGTGATCGCTTTGTGCGGCACCTTGGGTCAGTCGGCAAGCTTGACACTGAGCAGCCAGTCACAAGTTATCTTAATTCTCAGGCGCACTCCCCTACTAAGATCGATGTTTTTGGTGAAATTAAACTAAATGTAAGCTCGAGGAACGGCACCTCATCTTTCGATTCGGTAGTTTCCAAACTTCTATACTCAAGATTGAGTACAACAACTGAAGGTCTTAAACACTGCTCCAATTTTTTGGACACTAGCTGCTGTTAATGATTCTGCAGTTCCCATTTAGAGATCCACTGGACTCATCTTTTGTTCTTTAATTGACCAATTTTATCCCTTTTGCTTTGCACCATCAATCCCTTGATTCATTTGATCTCGTGCCTTCCATCCTGTCACAGAGCTTCCCATTTGTTCCGTCCCCAGCCCCCAACCATTTCACTACCTCGGAACCAGTTTAAAACCTGCTACAACTCGAACTATTCCCAGTTGTGATGATTCGTCATCAATCTGACACGTTAAATTTACTTAGCTCCCCAGAAATGTTTTCTGGCCTGCTGATTATGTCCAGCAATCGCTGTTTGAATTTCGGATTTTCAGCACAGCCAGTACTTTCCCTTGGAAACATTAAGATCAGCTCCTTGGTTGTGAAGCACAGTGACCAAGCAGCAAGATCTCATTTTATTAACTGAACAGCGCAGACTCGTCCCCTCTCCATGCATGCATAAAATGTTGCTTTTCAAACTCCTGTTGCTCCTAAAGATCTCGAATTGCTGGTAAATCTGCCAACCCATGTGTCTGAAAATCCAGTGAATCGCCTGGATATGTCGGAGATCGACGCTGCTCCACGCATTTATCTTGAATTTGTCACGTGGTAGAAGATCATGTCCATTTTGCACCTCAGTGGGCAACATCCATGCTACGAATCTGTGACTCGACAGTATCTGCGTGAAACGGATCAGGAGGCTTCTTCCGATGACTTTCCCTGGCGCAAAAAGCAGGGAATCTCCTCTGTAATTGTCGCAAACGGACTTGTCGCCTTTGCTGGAGCTCGTCACTATTACAATGTCTCCGGAATCCTCTACTCCTGCTCTCCTCATTCCAAATAAAAGAAATCAGTTCATGGATTCGCGCTAACAGTAATTCCCCGCCATGCTTTAGTGCTTCGGCGGGGATTCCATGTGCTCCTGAGGCCTTGTTGTACTTCAATTATCGGGTGGCCTTTTGAACTTTGTGCCGGGCTGCGATTATTCTGAGTTGGTGACGGTTAGCATGCTGTCGAATGGATTCGAGGTCACTCATGTCGAAGACAGAGTCTCTCATAAGCAGATTTCGAAGTACGCATTCCAGCGGGCATTTACTGCTTCTCTCTCCTTGATAATTACACTTCCGTTTCTGACCCTCGGTTGGGTACAAACTTCACTGCTGAACGTAATTGGTCTTGAATGCACTAAGTAATGTATGCACGTCGTGTTTGTCAGCTCATTGCTGGAATTCCTGCGCTATTACTACCCACCGTCTGTTCTTTAGGTCGCGAGTTCTATCTTGGATCGCGGCCTTCAGATGTCTAAAGAACTGCCTTCTTGGTCTGGAATTGTGCATCTGTTTCCAATTCTAGAATGATTCGCATTATTGGCTTATTCGCTCGTGGACCTCCTGGTCATTTTTGTCGAATCAGTCTTGATGTTTCCTGAAAGATTTATCAAGCGTCTCTGCATAGCTGCTAACTATCGAGGCCTTCAGGGCAGACCAGGCAATGTGGACACTCTGCCTCTCCGGCTGACTGGAATTCCTGAAGTTGCTTTCGGGGCGCTGTCGGAATAGCGCTTTCTGAATAGGTTCTTTGAGTGCTCCAGCGTTGGTTTTCCTACGCCAGCGTTTCTTTTCCCGATGCTGTTTGGAATCTACGTTTATTTACTAGCAGGATGGATTAGGCGTTGGTTCATCCAGCAGTCATCAGCTTCTGTCATGGCGTGGGTGTTGCGGATCTCGTTGAGATCCCTAACCCAGACAATGACGAAGTCATCTTGTTGGATCAGTAAACCAGCCATGTTGTGAATGAATTGAAACATAGACCGCCCAGCTTCGGAATCAAGCAATGCCGATTGATCGATTGCTGATTTTTATATATATCCTGTTGCTGCATTTTGCAATTACGGCAGTTAGCTTTCTTGTCACCAGAAAACCAACAACTGTTTTTAGGATGAACATTGTGCCAGGGGGCCGATATCTGCAGCACCGAGATTGCAAGGCAAATGGAGCAACGTCACAGACCGAGATATGGCGGTCTGAAATCCGCAAATGGGAGTTTTCTTTGTGCAGCGCTTCATGTAAATTTAAATTGAATTTGTTTACTGAAATTCATTAGTAAAACGGGACATTGCAATTGGTCGGGAATCGAAACCCTGTCTTATCTGCTCCCTCATTTCAGCAGCTGTTCCTCATTGCACCCACCTCTAGACATGTTTTTAGGAACCACAATCGAACTGAAACGTTAACTCTGTTTCTCTCTCCACGGATACTGCCTGACCTTCTGTGTATTTCCAGCATTTTCTTTTTATCATCATCGTAGGCAGGCTCTTGAAGCGAGGATGACGAGCTTCCACGCCAAAAAGCAATGAGTACACAGGTGTATTAATGAATGTCCTATTATTCCAGATCCCGAAACATATCGTGAAGGGTGGAACTTGCCTGTGTTTGGAATTCTTAACGTGTGGTGGCCGTGGCATACTTGCAACCACACAGGTTTGACAGAGGTAGGTCTTGATCCAGTGGCAAGGTATACGCAAGTCAAACTGGAGAACAGCTCAGCTGTACTGGCCGAGCGCGCACACATATCGTTGTGGGGGTTGGCCATGCTGCCCTTGGGCTCTCGTGTCTTCTGAGCCCCAGATTCACGCCTCTATTGGGCCCCGGCCACTTCCATCTCTGGACTCTTGCCTCTCCTACATCCGTCCTGCTGTGCCTGCCCGCACTGCAATCAGTGACCTGGCTTTGTAGCCATCGCCCTCCTGCAGCAGCACGTGCTGCTCCCTGCAATGGCATGCGGCTGCAAACTTCTACCTCCAAAGGCCGCGGCCTGCTGATGGACTTGCAGGCCTGGACCGCGCTGATTTCTGGTGCGGACCGCCGAAAGCTGCTCCCTCCAATTGCACCGGCCTGCTGATGGTCTTGCAATATGGGACCGCGCCGATTTCCAGGCCAGGTGTCTTCATGGTGCTCGATCCTTGCTATAGATGCGGCTGCATTTGTCGGCTTTAGACCTTGTGCTGCAATGATAGCGCTTCTGATTTCAGTTAAATGGCAACGGGTTACAATCAGGTCTAGATCGCACGTTTTCATGGGGCTAGATTCACTTTGAAGGAAGAGCTGATCATTGTTGGTGCACTAAGTATCCTCAGAATCAAGTGATCTTTAATTTCGAATTTCGCACACAGTTTTTATTTCATTTATATTTTATAACCCGACAATGTTTAAGGGATGTGTTATGTTTATTATTTGCACAATATCCATGTCTCCCGCGTGGCAGGCGAGAATTCTACAGGACCCACCAAAGCTGACATTGTTTTGAAATGTAATCTTCATGCCAGCGCAATTAATTATTTCATTTGTTAATACAAAGGGAAGCGCAATAAAACACTGCAAAGTTCAACAGATGCTGAAAAAGAATGTATTCAGCAACTGCTCGAGACATGCCACAGGTCCAACACCAGATACTGCCACTCAGCTGTGCTCCCGCTCTGTAAATAGCCGCTCCTCTCTGCTCCTGCTCTGTAAACAGTCGTTCCTCTCTGCTCCTGCTCTGCAAACAGCCGCTCCTCTCTGCTCCTGCTCTGTAAACAGTCGCTCCTCTCTGCTCCCGCTCTGCAAACTACCGCCCCTCCCTGCTCCCACTGTGTAAACAGCTTCTTCCCTCTTTTCCCGCTCTGTAACAGTCACTTCTCTCTGCTTCCGCTCTGTTAATAGCCGCTCCTCTCTGCTCCCGCTCTGTATACAGTCGCTCCTGTCTGCTCCCGCTCTGTAAACAGCCGCTCCTCTCTGCTCCCGCTCTGTAAACAGTCGCAACTCTCTGCTCCCGCTCTGTAAACAGCCGCTCCTCATTCTCTGCCTCTTTAAATAGCCGCTCCTCTCACCTCCCACGTGTTTCAGATGTGGAATGAGACACAGAGCCGCTCAAACCCCGAAGCCTATAACTTTACTCAGTTGTTTCGTTTTAATGTTGCTCCTCTGAAGTTCTGTGATTTCGTACGATGTACAAAATATGGCGCAAATTCACAAGTTTTTAAATTAATTAAATTATTGATCTTGTCTGCAGTGCCTTTCAGCTGTGAGAAGGTGATTTTTGACTAAACGCTGGCGACGACAGTCCGGGATTTGCACCCTGTATCTGTCTCATTGCAATACTGATAATCCCAAAGTCAGAATAAAATCACTAGATCAATGAGCCTCCTTTAAAAAACAACGCAACACATTGCATATTGAAATCCCATCGAATGTCGGTAAAGAAGAAAGTGTGAACTCCCTCCTGCCAGTATTGTGTCGTTGAGTGAACTATCAAATTAGTCCGCCTCCCCATAATCATACACATGTTTTTCCATTAATATACATGGTAATAGTTTGAGACATGACATGAGCTGAGTGCAGCATACTTGGAGTAAAAGGTGAATTTGGACATGAAGCTTACGGTGAGTAAAAAAACAAACAGAGACATCAAATGGTCAGCACAATAACAATGAGGATTATATTCGAATCCACACGTGTAGCGCACAATGGATTTGCAGTCCTTCGCCTCAACCATTCGGCTACCTCGGATTCGTGGTATGTACACTAAATCTGCTTTTTGCTTTTTTAACCAAAACTGAAATCCTCTGCTACAAACGGTACTCACCGCTAGTGCTGCCCGTGCACCCAGTTGCAACAATGTTCAAAGTGTAAAATTAGCGTCTGTCAGTAAATGGAGCGCCAGAAACTTTCGATTGTGAAACAAATTCAGAACAGAGAAAAAAAATACGTTTGACGCGGTGAATTAAACGACCACGCCAGGACTTTGTTAGTATCGACGTCCGGCGCCTTTTCCTTCAGCTCATGCAGTCACTGCTGCTGCCACAATTGTGGTGAGGAGAATTGTGAGCAAAGGGTTATTTTTTTCTGGAAAGCAGGAAAAGCTGAGACAAGAGGCGCATTTGAATTAGTAAAAATATATCTACCGCGAACAGCATAATATTTGTTTCATGTAGTGCAGATTGATATTTTGCTGTGTTCGATCAGCAGGTGCCGCAGATGACAAACAAACTATGCCGTAACTCTGATTCGAAGCGAGGTTGCTGCAGCCACAACACAGAGTACTAACCACTATACGATCACGGTGCCGCACAGCAGCTGTCGCACTGCTGCTCGCACCACAGCAAGGTCACACGCAACACTTCTTAGAAAAGATGGATTCTTTTCCTGAGGCCAAAATCAGCCCGGCCAGAAATAATGGAAGCAATGGAATTCGACCCACACCCTAAAGCGACTGGAGCGTTAATCTAGAATGCTGCAGCCATCGGAAAATTTAAAAGGATTTTAGCCCTTTCACCTAGGAAGAAATGAGCCTCTTGAGCGTTGTGAAAAAAAGCCTAGGCAGTGGAGGCTGGGTCATTGAATATATTTAAGGTGGCGACATCGAGATTTTTGAGCGATAAGGGATTAAAGGGTTAAGGGGAGTCGAATGGCGGATCTGTTGTTGACTCGACAGGCGCTTTGATCAGCTGAGTCACACAGACAAACCACGCTTTTACCAGCTTACTTTAACTGAGTACACTTTCATTGCCTTTTGGAGTGTGAGGCAGTCTTGGATCTAACCATCTCTCTTGTCTATTCCGCCATCTGTCCCGATGCTGCTGCTATCACTTACTGCGTTTTTCTCAGTTTCAATCTCTGGTTGAACTGAAGGAAGTCCAGTATTTGTTTCGAACATGAACTAAATGAGAACATAACAACATAAGAAATTGGAGCAGGATTAAGCCATTTGGCCACTCGACCCAGCTTCGACATTCAATTAGAACATGTCTGATCTACAACTGTACATGGAATTGCGAAGGCCACACCGAGAGTACTGCATACAGTTCTGGACTCCATATATTAGGAAGGATATACATGCATTGGTGGCTGTTCAGAAAAGCTTCACTACGTGGTGAAGAAAGGTTGAATAGATTGGGACTATACACATTGAAATTCAGAAGAATGAAAAGTATTCTTATCGATACATATACGTCAATGAAGATGCTCGAAAAGATGAAAACAGAGAGGATATTTGCAAACGTAGAGAAAGTGAAACTAGCGGACATCGTCTCAGAATAAGCGGCAGCACATTTTAAATAGAGAAGAAGGGGAATGTATTCTACCTAACAATATAAGGAAATAAGAACTAAGAAATAGGAACAGGAGTAGACCATTTGGTCCATAAAGTCTGTTCCACCGTTCAAAAAAGTCGTGGATGATCTGATCATGGATTCAGCTGCATTTCCTTGCCAGCTCTCCATAACTCTTTACCCCGCTTATCGCACAATATTCTGTTTATCTCCACCTGAAATGTATTCAAACAGCCTCCACAGCTCTCTGGGGCAGAGATTTCGAAGATGTACAACCTTGTGAGAGAAGCAATTCCTCCTCTTCTCCGTTTTAAATAAATGGCGACTTATTCTGAGATTGTATCCCCTAGTTTTCTTTTTCCCATATAAGCGGAAACGTCCTCTCTGCATCAACCTTGTCGAGCCGCCTCATTTTCTTATATGTTTCAATAAGTTGACCTTTCATCCTTCTGAACTCCAATGTGTACAGGCGCAACCTACTGACCCAAAATGTACGCACTACTCCAGGTGTCGCTTCATCAATGCCATGTATACTTGTAGCAGGACCTCTCTGCTTTTATACTCAAGACCCTTTCAATAAATGCCAACATTCCATTTGTATTCCTGATTACCTGCTCTATCTGCATACTACATTTTTGTGTTTCGTGCACACTGACCCGCAGGACCATCCGTACTGCAGCATTTTGAAATTTTCATCCATTTAAAACTCATTTGCTTTTATACATTTCTACCAAAGTGGATAACCTCATATTTTCCCAAATTATTCTGCTCCTGCCAAATGTTTGCTCAGTCTCTTAGCCTGGCTATAACTCTTTGCAAATTATTTGTGTCCACCTCACAACTTGTTTTTCCACCCATCATTTTTTCATCAGATAACTTGGCGACATTGCACACGGTTCCTTCAGCCAAATCAATAATATAGATTGTAATTTGTGGAATTCGCAGCACTTATCCCTGCGGCACCCCACGAGTTACTCTTTGCCAAATGGACAATGAACAATTTATCCCGACGCTCTATTTCCTTTTAATTAATCAATCTTCTAGCAATGCTAATATATTACCCCGAACCCAAGACCACGGATTTATCTTGTGCAGCAACCGTTTATGTTGCATATTATAGAATGCTTTCTGGAAAGCTAAATTCAACACATCCAATGGTTACCTCTTATTCACCCTGTTCGTTATATCCTCAAAGATCTCCATCAAATTTGTCAACCATGGATTCCCTTTGATAAAACCATGATTGTTTAAATTATGCTTTTCGAAATAATCTGTTTCCTTAATAATTGACTCCAGCATTTTCCCAACGACAGATGTTCGAAAAGCTGATCTGTAATTTCCTGCTTTCTGTCTGCCTCCATTTTTACACAGGGGCGTTACATTTCCGGGTTTCCAATACGCTGGGAGCTTCCAAGAATCCAGGAAAATTTGTCAGATTACAATTAATTCATCCACTATCACTTTAGCCATTTCATTTAAGATCCTAGGATGCAAGCCGTCAGGTCCAGGGACTTGTCCGCTTTTATGCCCATTATTTAACCGAGTACTATTTCTTTCGTGATAGTGATCCATCCCTCCCGAAAGCCCTTTGAGCATCCGCAATTGGGATATTTTAGTGTCTTCTACCGTGAAGCCCGTTACATAATATTTGTTTAACATCTCTGCCATTTCCGGGCTCCCCATTATTAATTACCCAGCCTCGCCCTCTTGGGGACCAATATTTACTTTAGCCATAGTTTTTATTCGTTTGTATCTGCCAGTTTACTTTCATGTGGACAGGAGCATGGCAAAGGGAATTTATTCCGAATAAGTTTGGGTAATGCGTTTGTGGAGGGCTAACAGGGCAAAGGAATGCACATTAAATGTTAGAACATTTGGAAGTGTAGAGGAATAAAGGGAGCTTTAAGCACAGGTAAACACATGCCTGTAGGTAGCAGACCACATCAGCCATGATCTTATAGAATCAAGGGGCCAAATGGCCTACTCATGCTCATATTTCATATTTGCTCATGTTCTGACAATTTGTTTTAATGGCATATGGTACACATGTGGCAAAACTATACAATTGCGTGAAGTTCTGCTCATTTCATTACAGGGACGAGATGATTGCCATAGTGCTGGTCGAGAGCAGATTTACGAGGATGTTTCCTGGATTGAACGATATTAGCTATCAGGAAAGATTACATGAGATGGATTCACTTTTTTCAGAGTAGCAGATACTGAGATGTGAACTCATTGAGGTGTATATAATTATGAGGGTTTAGATAAAATGGACAGTAACGAACTATTACCCTTAGGATATGGGTCAACAACAAGGGGGAATAAATTAACATAATCAGTTTAGACTTAGAGAGGATTTTTTCACCCATTGAAAGGTGGAGGTGTGAAACCCACAGCCTGAAAAGGTGGTAGAGGCAGAAGAATGTACCCTATATAAAATGACCTGGATGTGCAATCGAACTTTCCGAACGGACAGGGCTACAGACCCAGTTTTTGAAAGAAGCATTCGGCTGGAACCAACTAGGGGGGAGGCCATCTTAGATACAGAGGATAAGTTAGCAGTCTCGTTCTGCGAGGCCCTTTGGAAGAGTGACCATAAAATGGTGGAATTCTACGTTAGGATGGAGAATGATACAGTTTATTCAGAGACCATGGTCCAGAACGTAAAGAAGCGTTACTTTGAAAGTATGGGGCGTGAATTGGATAGGATAGATTGGTGAATGATACTTAAGGAGATATCAGTGGATGGGCAATGGCAGACATTTAGGGACTGCATGGATGAACTATAACAATTGTACATCCCTGTCAGGCATAAAAATAAAAAAGGGAAGGTGGCGCAACCGTGGCTATCAATCAGGGATAGTATTAAAGCCAAGGAAGTGGCATACAAATTGGCCAGAAATAGCAGCGAACCCGGGGACTGAGAGAAATTTAGAATTCAGCAGAGGAGGACAAAGGGTTTGATTAGAGCAGGGAAAATAGATACACGAGGAAGCTTGCAGGGAACATTAAAACGGACTGCAAATGCTTCTCTATATATGTGAAGAGAAAAAGGTTCGTAAAGACAACCGTAGGTCCCGTGAAGTCAGAATCAGGGGATGTCTTAACGGGGAAGAAAGAAATGGCAGACCAATTGAACAAGTACTTTGGTTCGGTATTCACGAAGGAGGACGCAAAAATCCTTCCGGATATAAAAGGTGTCAGAGGGTCTAGAAAGAAGGAGGAACTGAGGGAGATCATTATTAGTCGAGAAATTGTGTTGGGGAAATTGATGGGATTGAAGACCGATAAATCCGCAGGGCCTGATGGTCTGCATCCCAGAGTATTTAAGGAGGTGGCATTGGAAATAGCGAATGCATTGGCAATCATATTCCAACATTCCACAGAATCTGGATCAGTTCCTCTGGAGCGGAAGGAATCCAATGCAACCCAACTTTTTAAAAAAGGAGGGAGGTAGATAAGAGGGAATTATACACCGGACAGCATGACATCGATAGAGGGTAAAATGATGGAATCAATTATTAAGAATGGCATAGCAGCGCATTTAGAAAGAGGTGACATGCTAGGTCCAAATCAGCATCGATTTGTGAAAGGAAAATCATGCTTGACAAATCTGCTGGAATTTTTTGAGCATGTTTCCAGCAGAGTGGACAAGGAAGAACTAGTTGATGTGGTGTATCTGGACTTTCAGAAGGCTTTCGCCAAAGTTCCACACAAGAGATTAATATGCAAAGTTAAAGCACATGGGATTGGGGTTAGTGTGCTGACGTGGATTGAGAACTGGTTGTCAGACAGGAAGCAAAGAGTAGGTGTAAATGAACACTTTTGAGAATGGCAGGCAGTGACGTTTGTGGTACCGCAAGGTTCTGTGCTGAGGCCCCAGCTGTTTACATTGTACAATAATGATTTAGACGAGAGGATTAAATGAAGTATCTCCAAATTTTCGGATAAAACTAAGTTGGGTGGGAGAGTGAGCTGCGAGGAGGATACTATGAGGCTTCAGAGTGACTTGCATAGGTAAGGTGAGTGCGCAATTGCTTTGCAGATGAAGCACAATGTGGATAAATGTCAGGTTTCCCACTTTGGTGGTAAAAACAGAGAGACAGACTATTATCTGAATGTTGACAGATTATGAAAAGGGGAGGTGCAACGAGACCAGGGTGTCATGGTACATCAGTGATTGAGTGAAGGCATGTAAATCCAGCAGGCGGTTAATAATGAAAATGGATTTATGGCCTTCATAGTGAGGGGATTTGAGTACAGGGGCAGGGCGGTGTTACAACAGTTGTACAGGGCCTTGGTGAGACCACGCCTGGAGTATTGTGTACAATTTCATCTCCTAACTTGAGGAAGAACATTATTGCATTTGAGAGAGTGCAGCGAAGGTTCACCAATCTGATTCCCGGGATGGCGGGACTGACATATGAAGAAAGATTGGATCAACTGGGCTTTTATTCACTGGAGTTCAGAGGAATGAGAGGGGATCTCATAGAAACGTTTTTAAATTCTGACGGGTTTAGACAGGTTAGATGCTGGAAGAATGTTCCCAATGTTGGAGAAGTCCAGAACCAGGGTTCACAGTCTAAGGATAAGGGGTAAACCATTTAGGACCGTGATGAGGAGAGCTTCTTCACCGATAGAGTGGTGATCCTGTGGAATTGTCTACAACAGAAAGTTGTTGAGGCCAAATCACTAAATATTTTCAAAAAGGAGTTAGATGTAGTCCTTACGAATCGGTGGGTCCAGGGGAATGGCGAGAAAGCAGGAATGGGGTACTGAAGCTGCATGTTCAGCCATGAACTCATTGATTAGCGGTGCAGGCTCGCAGGGCTGAATGACCTACTCTTGCACCTATTATCTAAGTTTGTACTCCTCCAGTATTCATCTGATTTATCCTGCGATTCCTACTCTGTCTAACACGTGGCACTGTTAGCAATTCAGAGATTAGTATTTTGAGGTACTACATTTTAATGAAGCTCCTAGCTACCTAATTGTGTCTCGTAGGAATTCATCACGTATTTTTACCTATACCGTTGGTAACTCTATGCACCCCGAAAAGTGACTGTTCACCCTCCCTTTTCAGAATGTCCTTCACCCGCTCCGAGAAATCCTCGACCCTTGCACCAGGGAGCCAACATACCATCCTGGAGTCTCGGTTGCGGTCTCCTGCCAATTGAATCCCCTATCGCTATTGCTCTCCCACTCTTTTTCCTGCCCTCCTGTGCAGCACAGCCAGACATGGTGCCAGGAACTTGGTTGCTGCTGCATTTCCCTGAAGAGTCATCCCCCTCAACAGTACCCAAAGTGGTGTATCTGTTTTTCAGGGGGATGACCGCAAATGACCACTGCAATACCTTCCTTACACTGATCTTCCTGTCGGTCACCCGTTCCCTATCTAGCTTTTCCTGTGGTGCGACCAACTCGTTAAACGTGCTATTCACGTCATTCTCTGCATCGTGGATGCTCCAGACTGAATCCAGCCGCAACTCTCGTGCTGCAATGCGGTCTGTCATGAACTGCAGACGGATGCACTTCCCGCACACACAGAGGCGTCCCTGAGTTCACATATAGTACAGGGGGAGCATAAAACGTGTCCGAGCTCTCCTGCCATGACTTAACTCTTGGATTAACTTAATTGGGCAACAACAATGTTAAAAGGTTATACTGATAAAGAAAGAAAAATAAAAACTACTTACCAATTACCAGTCAATCACTTACGCCTTTGCTTGTGACATCACCTTCAATTTCTTTCGACATCTTCTTTGCCTTCGCAGTGTAGCTGCACCAGCTGGCCTCAGCGATGCATTGGGCATTTTTATAAGTCTCTCTGATGCACATCGCGAGCCACTCTGACTCGCTACGAACTCCCGAGCCTCAGCGATGCGTTTAGCCTTTTTTTCGACCTCTTAGACGCACCTCGCGACCATCCCCGACTCACCACGACTTCCTTAGCCTCAGCTACGTGTTGGGTCATTTAATGGGCCTCTCCGGCGCACATTCCGAGCATCTCCGACTCACCAAGAACTTCAGAGCCTCAGCGACACGTTGGGCCTTTTTCTAAGCCTCTCCGGCGCACCTCTGGAGCCTCTCCGACTCACCACGAATTCCAAGCCTCAGTGACGCGTTGGGCCTTTTTATAGGCCTCTCCGACGCAAGTCCCGAGCCTCCTCGTCTTACTACGAACTCCGGAGTATCAATGTCGTGCAGGACCTTCTTATAGGCATCTCCGACCACCTCCCAATCTCTCCGACTCACTAAGAACTCCCGAATCTCAGAGACTCGTTGTGCCTTTTTATATGACCCTCTGACGCACCTCCCGAGCCTCTCTTACTCACTACGAACTCCCGAGCCTCAGCGACGTGTTGGGTCTTTTTGTAAGCCTCTCCAACGCATCTACCGAGGTTCTCCAACGCAACACGAACTCCGAGCGTCAGCTACGCGCTGCGCCATTCGAAAAGCCTCTCCGACTCAACATCCGAGCCACAGCGATGCGTTTGTCCTGTTACTAGACCTCTCCAACTCACCGTGAGCTCCTGCGACTCAGCGACGCGTTGGGCCTTTTTATCAGTCTCTCCGACGCACCTTCCCAGCCTCTCCGACTCACCACGAACAATATACTTATCTGTTTCATAATGGAAACGGCTCACTCCTTCAAATTTAAAACAAGTAAATACCAAAGCGCTGTCAAAGAACTCTCACCTGCCCCATAATCATTGTAGCTCTTTGGAATCTAAATGCTCACATGGAACCACTAATAAGTAGATAAAATGTGAGGGAAACACCAATTATCATTTCAACATCGAATCATTGCCTGATCTTCGCGAGGATTGAACAACTTTGGCATTGCATCTGCCTGCACTACCATACAAGTACTTCACGCTAGCCCGTTGTACCACTAGAGCCATACTATGGCAATGAGAGGCATCAGTGCTCCCAAGTTACAGCTGCATTTTTCACCGATTTTATATACAAGTGTGCATCGAGTCACTCCGCCATTAATATCATCGTCTCTGTGCCACACTCAGAAAAATGTTTCAAATTATTCTCACGTCAGAGATTTTGCGCCAAAACCCTGTTTTATATTTCTGTGTATCTGTTTATCATTTACAATGTAGGAAGGATATATTCACATTGGAGCGAGTGTAGCGTAGGACTTTCCAAATGACACCTAGAATCGAAGGCGAGATTACAAAATTAGAGTTGTATTCTATTGAATTTAGAGGGATAATGTGTGATTTGACCAGTCAATTCAAGATATTAAGAGGAAATGTTAGTATAAGCAGAGATAAATTTTTCCCGCTGTCAGTGGAATCTCGGATTAGGCCACATAGTCTACAAATTAGAGCTAAAAGTGAACTTAGCCATCACGTCTGCTCAAAAAGGATGATAAAGTTTGGAACTCTCTTCTGCAAACTGAAATTGATGATTGATGAACTGTTAATTTTAAATCTGGTGTTGAAATATTTGTGCCAACGAATGGTAGGATATGGGCTAAAGGAAGCCAGATAAAGATCAGCCATTTTTTCATTGAGTGGCAGAACATGCTCGATGTGCTCAAAGGTCCACACCTGTTCCTATGTACACATCCTCTCGTCTGTGAATTTTACAAATTTAGGGAGTAGGCAGATGTTAATGATTTACAGGGAAAAATTCAGATCATATCTTCAAGTCTTCCACTCACACATAATGATGCACAGACTCACGGATTCATTCATTCAGAACCAACCGAGATATAGAGAATCCGAGATAAACACAGTCAGGTGGACTTGCAATACTCTCAATGATCAAAATGCTGTTATCAGAGATTGCAGGTACATGTCCTGCGGCTGCCTTATTATACATTGGTCAATAGCTTTCGCTATATGCACCGGATCCACTTTATATCCGACATTACTAAATCAGTGTGCTTAGTCCATCCGGAATCTATGGTATGCACTGGCGTGAGCTGCTGTTCCAGTGAAGTTTACTGACAGAAGATGATCCTACATTTTCACCATTGTCGAGTGCCCATTTCCTCAAAGAACGAAGCCAAACAGAATGAGGGTTATACATTGAATTAACAATCAGGAATCTTTGGCTCACTGGCGAAAGCTCCGTTTGACCCGACAACTACAGCCTTTAAAGGTGGAGAGTTTATCCAAGAGAAATCATGTTTCCATAAATGTGTTAGAGTTTTTAAATTTGCAACTGGTAGAATAGATAAGAGGAACTAGTGGATTTGTGTAATAGGGTTTTCAGAAGGCATTCAATATGCTGCCACTTAAGAGAGTATTAATGAATATTGTGCTCAATGGATTGGGGTTATTACACTAACGTACATTGAGGATTGGTTAACGATGAGTACAAATGAACTTTGGTTTGCTGCAAATTGTGGGGTTCCGCAATGTTCGGTGCTTGGGCCTCAGCAATTCTTACAATATATCAATGATTTGATTCACGGGACAAAGTGTAGTGTATTGAAGTTTGCCAATGATATAAAGTTAGGTGGGAATTTAAGTTTTGAGCAGGATGCAAAGATGCTTCAAGGGAATATGGACAGGGGAAGTTAATGGGCAAGAACGTGGCAAATGGAATATAGTGAGGAGAAATGTCATGTTTTCCACTTTTGCAGAAACAATAGAAAAGCAGAGATGTATTAAATGATGAGAGAGTGGAAACCACTAGTCTCCAGAGGGACCTGGATGTCTTTGCACACGAATCACGGAAGGATAAAATGCATGTAGAGCAAGCAATGACGAGAGGAAAAGGTATGTTCGCCTTTATTACAAGAGGACTTTAATGTAAGAGTGAAGAAGTCTTCCTATAATTATACAGGGCACTGGTGAGTGCACAGCTGGATAATTGTGTACAATTTTGGACTCCTTGTCTAAGTCATGGCGTGAGTGTTCCTACAAGGAACGATTAAGTAGACTGGGGTTATATTCTCTATAGTTTAGAATAATTAGATGTGATCTCATTTACTAATACACAATTGTTACTGGGCCAGAGAGTGTTTTTGGATGTGGGATGTTACTCCTGACTAGAACGAGGGATCACATTTCCTGAATTTGGGGTCATCTATTTAGGACAGTGATAAGGAGAAATATCTAAACTTAGAACGTTGTGAATATTTAGAATTCTCTATCGGCAAGTGATGATGATGCTCTGTCATAGAGCACATTCAAGACAGAAATCAATAGGTTTTTGAAATTAAGGGAATCAAGGGATACGGCAATAGTGCGGACAGGTCAAATTGTGGTATAGGTTCAGCCATCATCTCGATCAATGCCGGAGCATGCCAGAGGATCCAAATGGCGTACTCGTGTTCCAATGTCTCATATTCTTATGTTCTTATGTTCCAGAATCTGGAATCCAGATGAACATTCCTATTCTATTAAAATGTGCTCAACGATTTTGCTCCTGGAAGTCTTTGTTCTAACGTTAAGGAGAAGTGTCCTTTCTTCTTCATTCACCCAACATAGAAACATAGAAACATAGAAACATAGAAAATAGTTTCAGGAGTAGGCCATTCGATCTTCGAGCCTGTACCACCATTCAATAAGATCATGACTGATCTTTCCCTCAGTACCCCTTTCCTGCTTTATCTCCATACCCCTTGGTTCCCTTAGCCGTAAGAGCCATTTCTAACACGCGCCTGCATATATCCAATGAACTGGCATCAACAACTCACTATGGCAGAGCATTCTACAGGTTAACAACTCTCTGAGTGAAGAAGTTTCTCCTCATCTCAGTCCACAATTTCCTACATCTTATCCTTAGATTATGTCCCCTGGTTCTGGACTGCCCCAACATCGGGAACATTCTTCCTGCAGCTAACCTGTCCAATCCCATCAGAGTTTTATATGTTTCTATGTGCTCCACTCTCATCCTTCCTATCTCCAGCAAATACAGGCCCAGTCGATCCAGTTTCTCCTCCGATGTCAGTCCTGCCATGCCGGGAATCATTCTGGTGAACCTTCTCTGCAATCCCTCAATAACAAGAACGTCCTTCCTCAGCTTAGGAGACCAGAATGAACACAATGTCCCATGTGAGGCCTCACTAAGGTCCTGTACAACTGCATAAGATATCCCTGCTCCTATAATCAAGTCTCCAAGCGAAGAAGGCCATTTGTCTTCTTCACCGCCTGCTGTACCTTAATGCCGAATTTCAGTGACTGATGTACCATGACACCCAGGACTCATTGCACCTCCCCTTTTCCTAATCTGCCGCACGCAGATAATATTCTGCCTTGGTGCTTTTGCCGCCAAAGTGGATAACTTCACATTTATCCAAATTATACGGCAACTGCCATGCGTTTGCCCACTCACCTAATCTGTCCAAATCAACCTGCAGCCTTTTAGCGTCCTCCTCACAGCTCACTCCATCACCCAGCTTAGTGTCATTTGCAAACTTGGAGATATTTTACTCAGTTCCTTCATCGAAATCATTGATGTATGTTGCAAATAGCTGGGGTCCCAGCACTAAGCCCTGCTTCTCTGAAAAGGAACAGTTTATCCCAACTTTTGCATCCTGTCTGCCAAACAGTTCTCTATCCGCGTCAGTACATTAGTCCCATTACCTTGTGCTCTAATTTTGCATAACAATTCCTGGTGTGGGACCGTGTCAAAGCCTTTTGAAATTTCAAATAAACCATATCCACTGGTCCTCACTTGTCAACTTTACCAGTTAAATCCTCAAATAATTCTAGAAGATTTGTCAAGAATCAATTCCCTTTGATAAATTCATGCTGACTTGGAATTATCCTGTCACTGCTTTCGAAAGGCGCTGCTATTTCTTCTTTAATAATTGATTCCAACATTTCCCCATCACTGACGACAGGCTAACCGGTCTATAATTACCATTTTTGTCTCTCCCTCCTTTCTTAAAAGGCGGTGTTACATTAGCTACCCTCCAGTCCATAACAACTGATCTAGATTCGATAGTTTGCTGGAAAATGATCACCAAAGCATCCACTATTTTTAAAGCCACAGCCTTAAGTACTCTGAGATGCAGACTTTCAGGCATTGGGGAATTATCGACCTGCAATCCTGCCAATTTCCTCAACACAATTTCCCCCCTATTAAAGATTTCCTTCAGTTCCTTCTTCTCACTTGACACTCGGTCCCTAATATTTCCGGAAGGCAATTTGTGTCTTCCTTCGTGAAGACAGAACCAAAGTATTTGTTTAACTGGTCCGCCATTTCTTTGTTCACATTATAAATTCACCAGAATCTGACTGTAAGTGACCTACGTTTGTCTTCACTCATCCTTTTTCTCTTCACATGTCTATCGAAGCTTTTGCGGTCGGTATTTATGTTCCCAGTAATCTTCCTCTCATACTCTGTTCTCCCCCTCCTAATTAAACCCTTTGTACTCATTTGTTGAATTATAAAATCACCCAGTCCTCAGATTTGCTGCTTTTTCTGGCCAATTATTATGGCTCTTCCTTAGATTTAATATTATACTTAATTTCCCTTGTTAGCCACGATTAATCAATCTTCCCCATTTTATTTTTACTGCAGACAGGGATGTACAATTGTTGAAATGTGATATTTAAATATTTGCCATTGTCTATCCACCGTCAACCCTTTAAGCATGACTTGCCAGTCTATTGTGGCCAATTCAGGCCTCATACCAACTGGAAAGTTAACTATGCTTAAGTTCTGGTCCCTAGTCTCTGAATAATCTGCATCACTCTCCATCGGAAAAATGAATTCTTCCCTATTATGGTCACACTTCCCGAAGGGGCCTCGCAGAGCAAGATTGCAAATTTGTTCCTTCTCTTAGCCATGCAGTCTAGGATGGCCAGCCCTCGAGTTGGTTCCTTGAAATATTGGCCTCGAAAATCATCCCAAATACACTCCAGAAGATCCTCCTCTACTGCATTGCTACCAGTTTGGTTAGCCCAATCAATATGTAAATTAAAGTCGCCCATGATAACTGCTGTACCTTTATTGCACGAATTCCTAATTACTTGTTTGATGCTGTCCGCAACCTCACTGCTATTGTTTGTTGGTCTGTACACAAGTCTTACTAGCGTTTTCTCTCCTTTGGTATTCGGTAGCTACAACCATACCGATTCCACATCATTTAAGTGAATGTCCCTCCTTGCTATTACTTTAATTTCCTCTATAACAAACAACGCCGCCGCCTCCACCTCCTTTTGGTTTCTGTCTATCATGGCTGAATGTTGAATATGCCTGGATGTTCCGTTCCCAGCCGTGATCACCCTGGAGCCATGTCTCCATGATGCCAATTACATCATATCCGTTAACAGCAATCTGCGCAGTTAATTCGTCCACCTTATAACAAATACTCCTCCATTGAGGCATAGAGCCTTCAGGCTTGTCTTTTTAATACAGTTTGCCTCTTTCGACATTTGCAGTAATGTGGCCTTTTTGATTTTTGCCTTGGGTTTCTCTGCCTTCTACTTTTATTTTTTTTCTTTATATCTTTTGCTCCTGCCCCGATTCTATTTTCCTCTATCTCCCTGAATAGGTTCCCATCCCCCTGCCATATACGTTTAAGCGCTCCGCATCAGCACTAGCAAACACTTCCACAAGGATATGGGTTCCAGTTGTTTCCAGGTGCAAACCGTCCAGTTTGTATTCGTCCCACCTCCCCCAGAACCGGTTCCAATTCCCCAGAAAGCTCAATCCCTCCCTTCTGCACCACTCCTCAAGCCACGTATTCGTCTGAGCTATCCTGCGATTCCTACTGTGACTAGCACGTTGCACTGGTCGCAATCTTGAGATTACTAATTTTGATGTCCTACTTTTTAATTTAGCTCCAGCTCCCCAAATTTGTCTTGTCCGCCCTCATTCCGTTTTTTACCGATATCGTTGGTGTCTATATGCACCGGATAACCTTCCCGCACATGAAGCGTTCCTGCCTTCCCACATATCACAGTAGCAGAATGATACGGGTCTGGGATCTCTTGCCATGACTTATTCTTAGATTAACGTAATTTTGCAACAGCAATGCTAAAACTTACCGACTGATAAAGAAAAACAAAAACTACTCGGCAATCACCAGCCAGTCGCTTGCCTGCTTCGCTGTGACGTCAGCCTTCTATTTCTTTCTACTTCTTCTTGATTTCACTCCCTGCAGCTGCACCAACTGTCCTATCCGACGCTGCTGCCTCCATGAAACCCCCGCTGGACGCCCGGCTGGACGTTAGGTATTTTGTAGGCCCCTGCGACGCTGCTCCACCTCCTCAAACGTTCCACTGCTTCGAGACTCATCTCTGGGACTTTTGTAGTCCTCTCTGATGATACCCCGCCTGCTCGAACTCCCCGCTGCCTCCCGACTCGTCGCTGGGCCTTTGTCATGCCTGTCCGATGCTGCTACAGCTTGTAGAACTCCCGGCTGCCTCCCAAATCGTCGCTGGGCCTTTTCTGGCCTCCCCGACGCTTCTCCGTCTCATCGAACGCAGCGCTGCCTCCCGATCCGTCGCTGGTCCTTTTTATGGGTTCTGCGATGCTGCTCTGCATCCTCGAACTCCCCGCTTCCTGCTGACACGACGCTGGGCCTTTTCTAGCGTCTCTGGCGCATATCCTCATCCTCAAACTCCCAGCTGCCACCCAACATTATGCTGGGCCTCCTGTAGTCCTCTCTGACGTTGCTCCACTTCCTCGAACTCCCCGTTGCCTCCTGACTCGAAGCCTGGACTTTTGTATGTCTCTCTGACGCTGCACAACATCCGCGAACTCTCCGCTGCCTCTCGACTCAAAGCTGGGCCATCTGTAGGCATCTCCGACGCTGCTCTGCCTCCTCCAACTTCCCTGAGTTGTTTGTAGAGCTCCTAATTTTCCGATTTCTGAAACTCCAAATTGCGCTGTTGATGAAGCAGCAATTTCCTATTTAAGTGTCTACTCGTTCAATATATATCACTGATATGTCCTGTTTATGGTGCGATCTCCTAAATCATGTGCTGCAGGGAAAACTAAGTCACCTCTTTGTAGAGCTAACTCTAATCTTTCTAAAAGCAATTCCCCTGTTTATGGAGCAAATTGTGCTATTTCTGGAGCTAATTACAATGTTCGTGTGGCTGTTAATTTCCCAGTCTGTGAAGCTCATAATTCAACTGTTTCTCGAGCAACTTCCCCTGTTCCTGGAGTTAATCGTCTTTTATCTGTAGCTGAAAAGCCTTCTGTTTTTGGAGCATCTTTCTAACCGAAGTCCCCTGTTTCTGGAGCTAATACCCATGTTTCTGAACTAATTCCGGTATTCCTGGAACTCCGAATTCCCATCTCTGCAGCTCCTAATTACGCGGGTCCTGGTGCTAATGTCCTTGTATCTGGAGCTAATTACCCTGTCTCTGGAGTTCATCTTTTTTCTGGGGTTCCTAATATCCCATATTGTGAATCTCCTAATGCTTCTTTTTCTGGAGGTATATCCCCTGATTCTGTTGCTAATTGAACTGTTTCTGGAACTAATACATTTTTGTCTGGGTAAAATTAATGGAGATAATAATTTCCCTTTTTGTGGAGCTCCATATTGTTTGGTTTGTGAAGCAAAAAAATTGTCCTTTTTACATGTGCAGTAGTTTGCCGATATCTATGGCTCCGAAAGGTCCTGTTTCTGGTGCGCTCTCCTAATTAGCCTCAAACATGAACAGAAAATTCACGTTTTCCGGAGGTAACTCTCCTCTTTCTGAACATAATTCTCCTGTTTCTGGAGCTAATTGTGCTGTAATGTAATTACTCCTGTGTTCCTGGAGATCGCCTCCCGTGATTCTGCAGTTTTTGGAGCTAATGCCTATGCTTCTATAGAATTATCTACGTAAATACTGGAGTTGCCTCCAGAAACTGGGGAGGCAGGAGCTCCAGGAGCATGGGAATAATCACAGTACAGTCAAATTAGCTCCAGAAATAGGGATTTCTGTTTAGAAATAGGAGATTTACATCCGGAAACAGTTGCATTAACTCTTTCTGTAGCAGGGGAATTCAGAACAATGAGGATAAATAGGATAATTCGGAGCAATATATATGGACAAACTAGTAGACACTTAACAAGGAGAATTAGTTGCTTCATATACAGTACAGTCTGGAGCTCCAGAAACAGGGAAATTAGGAGCTCCACAAACAACGGAAATATGTCCAGAAAGAAAGGAACTATGACCTGTGGCATTTTCTCCAGAAATAAAGGTATTTGCTACTGAGTCAGCTGAATTAGCTACAGGAACAGGATTATTCCCTCCAGGAACAGGGACGTTATGAGCCGCAGAGAGGGGAAGTAGGGGCTCCAGGAATACCGAAATTAACGCAAAAACTAGGGAATTAGCGCGAGAAAGAGAATTATTAGTTCTGGAAACTTAGGAATTAAGTTTCGAAAGATGAAAAGTTTAAGTTACAGAAACTGGTAAATTAACAGCTCCAGAAACAGTGTAATTCGCGGCAGAAACAGGTCAATGGGGAGCCTCAGAAACAGGGGAATCAAGCTCCAGGAGCACAGGAATAATCATATTACAGCGCAATTAGCTCAAAAAGAGGGATTTAAGTTTAGAAAGAGGAGCGTTTCCTCCAGAACATGTGTATTTTCTATTCATGTGGCAGGGTAAGTAGAAGAGCGAATCATTAACAGGACAATTCAGAGCTAGAGAAACAGCAGAATTAGCTCCAGAAACAAGAGAATTAGCTCCAGGACCCGCGTAATTAGGAGCTGCAGAGAGGTGAATTCTGAGTTTCAGGAATACTGGAATTAGTTCAGAAACATGTGTATTGGCAAAATTCTAGATTCGTAAAAAAGACTATTATGTGCTCCATTAACTTCACAATTTCGAGCTCCACAAAAAAGAAATAATTAGGAGCACCACAGTAATTTTTCAAAGTAAAAAGCCTAGCTCCAGAAACCGTTGACTTACCAAAAGAAACAAGGGAGTTACCTCCAGAAACAGATGCATTAGGAGATCCACAATCTGGGATATGAGGGACTCCAGAAAAAACTGAGCTCCAGAAACTCGGGAATTATCTCAAGATACAGGGAGTTGGAAGCTGCAGAGAGGGATATTACCTGCATAACCTGGGGTAGCTGGAGCTGCAGCAATAACGGCATTTGGGGCTCCCATAAGATGCGATTTAGCAGCTCCAAGAACATTGAAACTAACCTCGAGCAAGGGAAATAGCTGCAGAAAGAGGGGGACTGGGATATCTTTAATTACACGAATTAGTGCCATAAAGCGGTGAATTAGCTCCAGAAATATTGGAGTTAACGCCGGAAAATGAGGAATTACGTGCTCCAGAAACACCAGAAGTACGATCTCCAGAAACAAGCAAATTATGTCCAGAAAAATTGTGATGAGCTCCAGATAGTATGAAAATCAGGTGCTCCAGAAAAGAGGACATTTCAGCTGCAGATACAAGGTGATTATCTCGATTAAGAGGTGAAATAGCAGGAGAAGTAGCGGAATTAGGAGCTCGCATATTGGGATATTAGCAGCCCCAGGCACAGTGGATTTAGCGCCAGAAACAGCGCAATTAGCTCCAGAAACAGGACAATTATATTTAGAAAGAACAGGGATACCTCTAGAAAGAGGGGTCCCTGCAGCAGGGGATTTAGGATTGCACGTCATGAACAGCAAATTTCGGAGCTGTATATATAATTAGTAGACACTTAAATAGGACAATTGGTGCTTCATCAACAGTGCAATTTGGAGCTCCATAAAAAAGACAATTAGGAACTCCACAAACAACATAGAATCCCCACATTTAGCTGGCACTGCAGCAGCGAATCTAGGAGAGTGCACTATAAACAGGACATGTTTAGAATATATATATATATCGAGTGGACACTTAAGTAGGATAATTAGGTGCTTCATAAACAGCTTAATTTGGAGCCACAGAAAAAGGACAACTGGAAGCTCCACAAACAGATTCTTCAGAAAGAGAGCAACTAGGACTTTCAGCAACTATGGAATTTGCTCTGGAAAAAAGGTAATATTAGCTCCAGAAACAGTTGAATTAGTTAGGAAAATGGGGAAATTCACTACAGGAACAGGAAAATTAGTAGTCGCAGAAAGCAAGCAAGTAGGAGCACCAGGAACACTGGAATTAGCGCAGAAACAAGGGCATATGCGCCAGAAATAGGGGAATTACGTCTACAAACTGAGGAATTAGGTTTTGAAAGTTGAAACGTAGAAATTACAGAAACTGGTAAATTAGAAGTTCCAGAAATAGTTGAATTCGCTCCAGAAAAAGGGCATTCGGGAGCTGCAGAATCACGGGAGGCGATCTCCAGGAACAGTGAAATTAGGAGCTCCAGAAAAAGTGCAACTAGCTTCAGAAATAGTGGAATTATCTCCAGAAACAGTGGAGTTAACTCCAGAAACAGTGGAATTAGCTCCAGAAATAGTGGAATTAATTCCAGAAACAGTGGAATTAACTCCAGAAACAGTGGAATTAGCTCCAGAAACAGTGGTATTAACTCCAGAAACAGTGGAATTAGCTCCAGAAACAGTGGAATTAGCTCCAGAAATAGTGGAATTAACTCCAGAAACAGTGTAATTAGCTCCAGAAATAGTGGAATTAACTCCAGAATCAGTGGCATTAGCTCCAGAAACAGAGGAATTAACTCCAGAAACAGTGTAATTAGCTCCAGAAAGAGTGGAATTAGCAGCTTCAGAAACAGTGCAATTAGCTCCAACAACAGTGGCATTAGCTTCAGAAACAGTAGAATTAGATCCAGAAGCAGTGGAATTAGCAGTTCCAGAGAAAGTGGAATTAGTTCCAGAAATATTGGAAATAGCCGCAGACACAGTGGAATTAGCGCAAGAAACAGTGGAATTATCTCCAGAAATATTGGAATTAGCAGCCAAAGGAACTATGGAATTAGCAGCTGCAGTAACAATAGTAGTAGCTTCAGAAATATTGGCATTAGAAGCTCCAGGAACAGCAGAATTAGCGCCAGAAGCAGTGGAATTAGCAGCTCCAGAAAGAGTGGAATTAGCTCCTGAAAAGTGGAATGAGCAGCTGCAGAAACAGGGGAATTGTCCCCAGAAACAGTGGGATTAGCTGCACAAACAGTGGAATTAGCACCAGAAACAGTGGAATTAGCTACAGAAACAGTGGAATTAGCTCCAGAAATAGCGGAATTAACTCCAGAAACAGTGGTATTAACTCCAGAAACAGTGGAATTAGCTGCAGAAACAGTGGAATTAGCTCCAGAAATAGTGGAATTAGCTCCAGAAACAGTGGAATTAGCTCCGGAAATAGTGGAATTAACTCCAGAAACAGTGGAATTAGCTCCAGGAAAAGTGGAATTAGCTCCAGAAGCAGTGGAATTAGCTCCAGAAATAGTGGAAATAACTCCTGAAAGAGTGATATTAACTCCAGAAACAGTGGAATTAGCTCCAGAAACAGTGGAAGTAACTCCAGAAATAGTGGAATTAGCTCCGGAAATAGTGGAATTAACACCAGAAACAGTAGCATTAGCTCCAGAAAGAGTGGAATTAACTCCAGAAACAGTGGAGTTAGCTCCAGAAACAGTGGAATTAAATCTAGACTCAGTGGAATTAGCTCCAGAAACAGTGGAATTAGCAGCTTCATAAACAGTGCAATTAGCTCCAACAACAGTGGCATTAGCTTCAGAAACAGTTGAATTAGTTCCAGAAGCAGTGGAATTAGCAGTTCCAGAGAAAGTGGAATTAGCTCCAGAAATATTGGAATTAGCCGCAGACACAGTGGAATTAGCGCAAGAAAAAGAGGAATTATCTCCAGAAATATTGGAATTAGCGGCCACAGGAACTGTGGAATTAGCAGCTCCAGTAACAATAGTAGTAGCTTCAGAAATATTGGAATTAGAAGCTCCAGGAACGGCAGAATTAGCGCCAGAAGCAGTGGAATTAGCAGCTCCAGAAACAGTGGAATTAGCTCCTGAACAGTCGAATTAGCAGCTGCAGAAACAGGGGAATTGGCCCCAGAAACAGTGGGATTAGCTGCAGAAACAGTGGAATTAGCTCACGTAAAAGGGAGGAAAAGGCTACTCCAGAAACAGTGTAATTAGCTCCATCAAAATGGAATTACCTCCAAAAACAGGAATATTAGCAGTCCCAGGAACATCGGATTTAGCAGCTGCAGAAACGATGGAATTATCAGTTCCAGCAACTTTGAAGTTAGCTGCTCCAGAACGAGTGAGGAATTAGCAGATGCAGGAAATGTGGAATTAGAAGCTCCAGAAACAGTGGAAGTAGCTCCAGAAATAGTAGAATTATCAGCTGCAGAAGCAGTCGAATTATCTCCAACAAGTGGAATTAGCTTCAGAAAGAGTGGAATTAGTTCCAGAAACAGTGGAATTAGCAGTTCCGGAGATAGTGGAATTAGCTCCAGAAAAAAAGTGACTTACCAGAAAAAGTGGAATTAGCCGCAGAAACAGTGGAAATAGCTTTAGAAAGAGTGAAATTAGCTCCAGAAATATTGGAATTTGCATCCACAAGAATTGTGGAATTAGCAGCTCCAATAACGATGAAATTAGCTTCAGAACTATTGGAATTAGCAGCAACAAGAAAAGTGGAATTAGCTGCTCCAGAAAAAGAGGAGTTAGCTCCAGAAACAGTGGAATTATCAGTTCCATGAACAGCCGAATTAGCGCCAGAAACTGGAATTAGCAGCTCGAGAAACAGTGCAATTAGCTCCTGAAAAAGTGGAATTAGCAGCTGTAGAAACAGGTGAATTATCCCCAGATACAGTGGAATTATCTGCAGGAACATCGGAATTAACAACTGCAGTAACTGGGAGAAATTAGCAGCTCCAGAAACAGGGGATTTCGCATCAGAAACAATGGAATTAGCTCCAGAAACTGTGGCGTTCGCAACTTCAGAAGCAGTGGAATTAGCTCCAAAAATAGTGGAATTAACTCCAGAAACAGTGATATTAACTACAGAAACAGTGGAATTAGCTCCGGAAACAGTGGAATCAACTCCAGAAATAGTGGTATTAGCTCCAGAAATAGTGGAATTAACTCCAGAAGCAGTGGAATTAGCTCCAGAAAGAGTGGAATTAGCAGCTTCAGAAACAGTGCAATTAGCTCCAACAACAGTGGCATTAGCTTCAGAAACAGTAGAATTAGATCCAGAAGCAGTGGAATTAGCAGTTCCAGAGAAAGTGGAATTAGTTCCAGAAATATTGGAAATAGCCGCAGACACAGTGGAATTAGCGCAAGAAACAGTGGAATTATCTCCAGAAATATTGGAATTAGCAGCCACAGGAACTATGGAATTAGCAGCTGCAGTAACAATAGCAGTAGCTTCAGAAATATTGGCATTAGAAGCTCCAGGAACAGCAGAATTAGCGCCAGAAGCAGTGGAATTAGCAGCTCCAGAAACAGTGGAATTAGCTCCTGAACAGTGGAATTAGCAGCTGCAGAAACAGGGGAATTGTCCCCAGAAACAGTGGGATTAGCTGCACAAACAGTGGAATTAGCTCCAGAAACAGTTGAATTAGCTACAGAAACAGTGGAATTAGATCGAGAAATAACGGAATTAACTCCAGAAACAGTGGTATTAACTCCAGAAACAGTGGAATTAGCTGCCGAAACAGTGGAATTAGCTCCAGAAATAGTGGAATTAGCTCCAGAAACAGTGGAATTAGCTCCGGAAATAGTGGAATTAACTCCAAAACAGTGGAATTAGCTCCAGAAAAAGTGGAATTAGCTCCAGAAACAGTGGAATTAGCTCCAGAAATAGTGGAATTAGTTCCAGAAATAGTGGAATTAACTCCAGAAACAGTAGCATTAGCTCCAGAAACAGTGGAATTAACTCCAGAAACAGTGGAGTTAGCTCCAGAAACAGTGGAATTAACTCCAGAAGCAGTGGAATTAGCTCCAGAATGAATGGAATTAGCAGCTTCAGAAACAGTGCAATTAGCTCCAACAACAGTGGCATTAGCTTCAGAAACAGTGGAATTAGTGCCAGAAGCAATGGAATTAGCAGTTCCAGAGAAAGTGGAATTAGCTCCAGAAATATTGGAATTAGCCGCAGACACAGTGGAATTAGCGCAAGAAACAGTGGAATTATCTCCAGAAATATTGGAATTAGCAGCCACAGGAACTGTGGAATTAGCAGCTCCAGTAACAATAGTAGTAGCTTCAGAAATATTGGAATTAGTGGCTCCAGGAACAGCAGAATTAGCGCCAGAAGCAGTGGAATTAGCAGCTCCAGAAACAGTGGAATTAGCTCCTGAACAGTCGAATTAGCAGCTGCAGAAACAGGGGAATTGGCCCCTGAAACAGTTGGATTAGCTGCAGAAACAGTGGAATTAGCTCACGTAAAAGGGAGGAAAAGGCTACTCCAGAAACAGTGTAATTAGCTCGAACAAAATGGAATTACCTCCAAAAACAGGAATATTAGCAGTTCCAGGAACATCGGATTTAGCAGCTGCAGAAACGATGGAATTAGCAGTTCCAGCAACATTGAAATTAGCTGCTCCAGAACGAGTGAGGAATTAGCAGATGCAGGAAATGTGGAATTAGAAGCTCCAGAAACAGTGGAACTAGCTCCAGAAATAGTAGAATTATCAGCTGCAGAAGCATGCGAATTAGCTCCAACAAGTGGAATTAGCTTCAGAAAGAGTGGAATTAGTTCCAGAAACAGTGGAATTAGCAGTTGCAGAGATAGTGGAATTAGCTACAGAAAAAAAGTGACTTACCAGAAAAAGTGGACTTAGCCGCAGAAACAGTGGAAATAGCTTTAGAAAGAGTGGAATTAGCTCCAGAAATATTGGAATTTGCATCCACAAGAATTGTGGAATTAGCAGATCCATTAACGATGGAATTAGCTTCAGAACTATTGGAATTAGCAGCAACAAGAACAGTGGAATTAGCTGCTCCAGAAAAAGAGGAATTAGCTCCAGAAACAGTGGAATTATCAGTTCCATGAACAGCCGAATTAGCGCCAGAAACTGGAATTAGCAGCTCCAGAAACAGTGCAATTAGCTCCTGAAACAGTGGAATTAGCAGCCGTAGAAACAGGGGAATTAGCCCCAGATACAGTGGAATTATCTGCAGGAACATCGGAATTAGCAACTGCAGTAACTGGGAGAAATTAGCAGCTCCAGAAACAGGGGAATTCGCAACAGAAACAATGGAATTAGCTCCAGAAACTGTGGCGTTCGCAACTTCAGAAGCAGTGGAATTAGCTCCAGAAATAGTGGAATTAACTCCAGAAACAGTGATATTAACTCCAGAAACAGTGGAATTAGCTCCAGAAATAGTGGAATTAACTCCAGAAACAGTAGCATTAGCTCCAGAAACATTGGAATTAACTCCAGAAACAGTGGAATTAGCTCCAGAAACAGTGGAATTAACTCCAGAAGCAGTGGAATTAGCTTCAGAAAGAGTGGAATTAGCAGCTTCAGAAACAGTGCAATTAGCTCCAACAACAGTGGCATTAGCTTCAGAAACAGTAGAATTAGATCCAGAAGCAGTGGAATTAGCAGTTCCAGAGAAAGTGGAATTAGTTCCAGAAATATTGGAAATAGCCGCAGACACAGTGGAATTAGCGCAAGAAACAGTGGAATTATCTCCAGAAATATTGGAATTAGCAGCCACAGGAACTATGGAATTAGCAGCTGCAGTAACAATAGCAGTAGCTTCAGAAATATTGGCATTAGAAGCTCCAGGAACAGCAGAATTAGCGCCAGAAGCAGTGGAATTAGCAGCTCCAGAAACAGTGGAATTAGCTCCTGAACAGTGGAATTAGCAGCTGCAGAAACAGGGGAATTGTCCCCAGAAACAGTGGGATTAGCTGCACAAACAGTGGAATTAGCTCCAGAAACAGTTGAATTAGCTACAGAAACAGTGGAATTAGCTCGCGAAATAGCGGAATTAACTCCAGAAACAGTGGTATTAACTCCAGAAACAGTGGAATTAGCTGCCGAAACAGTGGAATTAGCTCCAGAAATAGTGGAATTAGCTCCAGAAACAGTGGAATTAGCTCCGGAAATAGTGGAATTAACTCCAGAAACAGTGGAATTAGCTCCAGAAAAAGTGGAATTAGCTCCAGAAACAGTGGAATTAGCTCCAGAAATAGTGGAATTAGTTCCAGAAATAGTGGAATTAACTCCAGAAACAGTAGCATTAGCTCCAGAAACAGTGGAATTAACTCCAGAAACAGTGGAGTTAGCTCCAGAAACAGTGGAATTAACTCCAGACGCAGTGGAATTAGCTCCAGAATGAATGGAATTAGCAGCTTCAGAAACAGTGCAATTAGCTCCAACAACAGTGGCATTAGCTTCAGAAACAGTGGAATTAGTGCCAGAAGCAATGGAATTAGCAGTTCCAGAGAAAGTGGAATTAGCTCCAGAAATATTGGAATTAGCCGCAGACACAGTGGAATTAGCGCAAGAAACAGTGGAATTATCTCCAGAAATATTGGAATTAGCAGCCACAGGAACTGTGGAATTAGCAGCTCCAGTAACAATAGTAGTAGCTTCAGAAATATTGGAATTAGTGGCTCCAGGAACAGCAGAATTAGCGCCAGAAGCAGTGGAATTAGCAGCTCCAGAAACAGTGGAATTAGCTCCTGAACAGTCGAATTAGCAGCTGCAGAAACAGGGGAATTGGCCCCTGAAACAGTTGGATTAGCTGCAGAAACAGTGGAATTAGCTCACGTAAAAGGGAGGAAAAGGCTACTCCAGAAACAGTGTAATTAGCTCGAACAAAATGGAATTACCTCCAAAAACAGGAATATTAGCAGTTCCAGGAACATCGGATTTAGCAGCTGCAGAAACGATGGAATTAGCAGTTCCAGCAACATTGAAATTAGCTGCTCCAGAACGAGTGAGGAATTAGCAGATGCAGGAAATGTGGAATTAGAAGCTCCAGAAACAGTGGAACTAGCTCCAGAAATAGTAGAATTATCAGCTGCAGAAGCATGCGAATTAGCTCCAACAAGTGGAATTAGCTTCAGAAAGAGTGGAATTAGTTCCAGAAACAGTGGAATTAGCAGTTCCAGAGATAGTGGAATTAGCTACAGAAAAAAAGTGACTTACCAGAAAAAGTGGACTTAGCCGCAGAAACAGTGGAAATAGCTTTAGAAAGAGTGGAATTAGCTCCAGAAATATTGGAATTTGCATCCACAAGAATTGTGGAATTAGCAGATCCATTAACGATGGAATTAGCTTCAGAACTATTGGAATTAGCAGCAACAAGAACAGTGGAATTAGCTGCTCCAGAAAAAGAGGAATTAGCTCCAGAAACAGTGGAATTATCAGTTCCATGAACAGCCGAATTAGCGCCAGAAACTGGAATTAGCAGCTCCAGAAACAGTGCAATTAGCTCCTGAAACAGTGGAATTAGCAGCCGTAGAAACAGGGGAATTAGCCCCAGATACAGTGGAATTATCTGCAGGAACATCGGAATTAGCAACTGCAGTAACTGGGAGAAATTAGCAGCTCCAGAAACAGGGGAATTTGCAACAGAAACAATGGAATTAGCTCCAGAAACTGTGGCGTTCGCAACTTCAGAAGCAGTGGAATTAGCTCCAGAAATAGTGGAATTAACTCCAGAAACAGTGATATTAACTCCAGAAACAGTGGAATTAGCTCCAGAAATAGTGGAATTAACTCCAGAAACAGTAGCATTAGCTCCAGAAACATTGGAATTAACTCCAGAAACAGTGGAATTAGCTCCAGAAACAGTGGAATTAACTCCAGAAGCAGTGGAATTAGCTTCAGAAAGAGTGGAATTAGCAGCTTCAGAAACAGTGCAATTAGCTCCAACAACAGTGGCATTAGCTTCAGAAACAGTAGAATTAGATCCAGAAGCAGTGGAATTAGCAGTTCCAGAGAAAGTGGAATTAGTTCCAGAAATATTGGAAATAGCCGCAGACACAGTGGAATTAGCGCAAAAAACAGTGGACTTATCTCCAGAAATATTGGAATTAGCAGCCACAGGAACGATGGAATTAGCAGCTGCAGTAACAATAGCAGTAGCTTCAGAAATATTGGCATTAGAAGCTCCAGGAACAGCAGAATTTGCGCCAGAAGCAGTGGAATTTGCAGCTCCAGAAAGAGTGGAATTAGCTCCTGAACAGTGGAATTACCAGCTGCAGAAACAGGGGAATTGTCCCCAGAAACAGTGGGATTAGCTGCACAAACAGTGGAATTAGCTCACGTAAAAGGGAGGAATAGGCTACTCCAGAAACAGTGTAACTAGCTCTATCAACAATGGAATTACCTCCAGAAACAGGAATATTAGCAGTTCCAGGAACATCGGAATTAGCAGCTGCAGAAACGATGGAATTAGCAGTTCCAGCAGCTTTGGAATTAGCAGCTCCAGAAAGAGTGAGGAATTAGCAGCTCCAGGAAATGTGGAATTAGAAGCTCCAGAAACAGTGGAACTAGCTCCAGAAATAGTAGAATTAGCAGCTGCAGAAACCGTCGAATTAGCTCCAACAAGTGGAATTAGCTTCAGAAAGAGTGGAATTAGTTCCAGAAACAGTGGAATTAGCTGTTCCAGAGATAGTGGAATTAGCTACAGAAAAAAAGGTGAATTACCAGAAAAAGTGGAATTAGCCGCAGAAACAGTGGAAATAGCTTTTGAAACAGTGGAATTAGCTCCTGAAATATTGGAATTTTCAGCCACAAGAATTGTGGAATTAGCAGCTCCAGGAACAATGGAATTAGCTTCTGAACTATTGGAATTAGCAGCAACAAGAACAGTGGAATTAACTGCTCCAGAAAAAGAGGAATTAGCTCCAGAAACAGTGGAATTATCAGTTCCATGAACAGCCGAATTAGCGCCAGAAACTGGAATTAGCAGCTCCAGAAATAGTGCAATTAGCTCCAGAATCAGTGGAATTAGCAGCCCTAGAAACAGGGGAATTATCTGCAGGAACATCGGAATTAGCAACTGCAGAAACAGCGAGAAATTAGCAGCTGCAGGAACAGGGTAATTAGCTTTAGAAACAGAGGAATTACCTCCAGAAACAGGGAAATTAGCTCCAGAAACTGAGAACTCAGCAGCTCCAGAAACAGTGGAATTAGCAGCTTCAGAAACAGGGGAATTATATTCAGAAATCGTGCAATTAACTTCGAAGCAGAGGAATTAGCTTCAGAAATAGCGGAATTAGCAGCACCAAGAAAAGGTGGAATTAGCAGCTCCAGAAACAGTGGAATATGATGCATAAATATTGGAATTATCAGCTCCAGAAATAGTGGAATTAGCCCCAGAAACAGGGGAATTAGCTCCAGAAACAGTTTAATTAGCAGCTCCAGAAACAGTGGAATGATCAGCTTCAGACACAGAACAAATCGCTCCAGAACAGTGGAATCAGCTCCAGAAATAGTGAAACTAACTGCAGAACAGAGTAATTATCAGCTCCGGAAACATTGGAATTAGTTTCAGAAACAGTGGAATTAGCTCCAGGAACAGTGAAATTAGCAGCTCCAGAGTGAGTTGAATTAGCTCCAGAAACAGAGTAATTATCTCCCAGAACAGTGGAATTAGCTCGAGAAACAGTGGAATTAGCAGCTCCAGAAAGAAGGAGAAATAGCTGCTCCAGGAAGAGTGGAATTAGCAACATAAATAGTGGAATTAGCTCCAGAAACGGTAGAAGCAGGTCTAGAAAGAGGTTAATTAGAAATTAAAGGAACTGGTGATTGGCAGATCCAGACACAGTGGGATTATCTCCAAAAACTGAAGAATTGTGCGCTGCAGAAACAGGAGAATTAGGAGCTCAGGAACAGAGGACTTCGCTCAGTGCAGCGGAACTATCTACAGAAACATGGTAATTCGGTTAGACAGAGAAGAGTTAGCTCAATAAATAGGAAAATTAGCTGTTCCTGTAGCAGGAGAATTAGGTCAGCACGCCACAAGCAGAACAATTCAGAGCTAAATAGATCGGGACAATATTAGCAACATGAATACAGAATTAGACGCTGCATAAACAGTGCATTTGTAGCTCCAGAATCATAGGAATTAGAATCTCCACAACAAGTGAAATAATTACAGAAACAGGGAACTAGGCCCTACATAAGATGTGGTATTAGAAAGTACAGCAACATGGTAATTAGTAACTCCCAGAACAGAGAAATTAGCTCCAGAATGAGTGAATTAGCTCCAGAAACAGGGGGAATAGTATCTCCTTAACTATATGAATTAATTCCAGAAACAGGAAAATTAGTTGCATAAATACTGGAATTTATTCCACAAACCAGTGAATTATGTGCTTCAGATACGCCCGAATTAGGAGCATCAGAAAGACGTATTATGGCCTAAAATACGGTAATTATCTGCAGACATTGGTAGAATCGGGTGCTCCTGTAACAGGGGGAATTTCTTCTAAAGAAACAGGGGAATCATGAGATCCAGAAACAAGAGAAGTGTGGATCAGTAAACAAAGTAACTCGGAGCAAAATAAACAGAATATCGATGAGATCCAGATAGAACGTAATTAGGGGAGCACCACATCTACATCGAATAGCTCCAGGAACTGGGAAATTGGGGCACAGCTCCACAAAAATGCGTCTTAGATTTTCCTTTTGCAGAGGAATTAGCAGAGTACACCTTTGAACAAGACAATCCGGTGCTATATATATATCAGGGAAATAGTAGCCACATAAATTAGGTTTTCCACAAACAGTGCTATTTGCAGCTCCAGAAATTGTGCAATGATGGGCTCCACAAACACGGAAAAGTTGGAACTCTCGAAATTCGGGTATTAGGTACACCGGAAACATTGAGACAGCACTTCCAGAAATAGAAGGATTAGCCCCAGAAATAGATAATTAGTTACAGAAACACTGGAATTAACTCCACAAATCGGGGAATTAGTAGGTCCATAAACACAGGTATTAGCAGCTCCCGAAACAGGGGAATTGTCCTTAGAAATATGGGAATTAGCTCGCTCAAAGGGCAGAATCAAGTGGTCCGGAAACAGTAGACGTTGCAGCAAAGAAACAGGGTGTTTAGCTTCAGCAGCGTGAGATTCCGATATCCAGTAACAAGGCAATTATGGTTCCATATCAATGTAATTTGAAGCAAAAGATACAGGAGATTTAGGAAATCCAGATGCAGGGAATTTGGGAGAGGGCTCCATCAACATGGAACATAGGATAGGGCACAAGAAAGTAGGAAATGTGGAGACAGCTCCGAAAAAAGGCAAATTAGCTGTTCCTATAGCAGGGGTAATTGGAGAGCACACCATTAACAGGAAAATTCGGATTTATAGGGGAACATGTAGCTCCAAGAAAACGATAATGATGTGCCCCATGAACTGCGAAATATGGAACTCCATTGTCAGCGACATTAGAAACTCCGCAAACAAATAAATCATTTCCAGAACTGTGGGACTAGGACCTCCAGAAACTGGGGAATCAGCACCAGAAACAGAGTATTACCTACTGAAACAGTTGGATTAGCTACAGAATCATGGGATTTACCTCAAGAAAGAGAGGAATTTGGATCTCCTCAAACTGCGATATCAGGAGCTCCAGAAAAATATGAATTATCTCCACAACCAGGAGTATTAGATTCAGAATCAAGGGAATTGGCAGCTGCAAATTGAGGAGATGCAGTAACACGGGAATTAGATCGGAAATAAGGGCATTAGCTTCCGAAACAGAGGGATTAATTCCAGAAAAATTCCTGGAACTGGGGAAATATAAGTTCTAGAAAAAAAGAATAAATAAGTTGGAGAAAAAGATACAATCGTTTTTGGAGATACAGACACAGGGAAATTAGCAGAGGGCTCCATCAAAGTGGAACGTAGGAGCAGGCTCCAGAAAGTGGACATTTCGAGCCATCTCTAGAAACAGGTTTATTCGCTGTTCCTGTAGCAGGGAGTTTGGAGAGTGCACCATAAATAGGAAAATTCGGAGCTATATCTATAGGGGAACTAGTAACCACGTCCGAACACAATAATGTCTCCAAAAACAGCGCAATTTTGGGTTCCAGATACGTTTTTTTGGGAGCTTCACAAGCAACTGAAACATCTGCTGTAATAATGGAACTAGTGCCTGCAGAATCTAGGGATTTAGCTCAAGAGGCAGAATTATTAGCTCCTGAAACAAGTGAAATAGCTACAGAAACAGGGTCTTTCCCTGCAGAAACTGAGAAATTCGGAGCTTCACAAAGTGGGATATTAGGATCTGCAGAATAAAGAAGAATTAGCTCCGGAAACATGGAAATTAGCACAAGGAACACCGGACTTAACACATAAACAAGGAAATTAACAGTATAAACAGGGGCTCAACTCCAGAAACAGTGCTATCATTTCAGAATCAGGGAAATTAACTCCAAAAACAGGGGGATTATACGATCCAGAAAGAAGGTCAGTATGGTTCCATAAACAAATTAATTTGGAGCAAAAGAAACAGGAGATTTAAGAGATCCAAATACAGGGTAATTAGGAGAGGGCAGTATCACCGTGAAACGTTGGTGCAGGTTCTAGAAACTGGGAAATTTGGAGCCAATTCCAGAAACAAGTGAATTAGCTGATCCAGTCGATTGGGTATTAGGAGAGTGCACCAAAAACAATACAATTTGGAGCTATATATATCGGAGAACTAGTGGCCTCATGAAAAGGGCAATAAGGTGCAATATAAACAGGGCAATTTCGAACCCCAAGAAACAGAAGAATTAGGATCTGCAGGCACAGGAGAACTAGGAACTACAGAGATTGGAATAGCTCCAGAAGCATAGGTTCTGCAGAAACATTAGCTCCAGAATCATTCGCTCCACAGACAGCTGAATTAGCTACCGAAACAGGTGTATCAAATCTAGGAACAGGGTAATTTGGAGCCGCAGAAAGAGGGGAAGTTGGAGCTCCTGGAACACGGATATTTGCGCAGAAAGAAGGGAATTAGCTCCAGAAATAGAGCCATTGACTCCAGAAACAATGGAATTAGCTCTACAAGGAAGACATTAAGAGTTACAGGAAGTGTTGAATTATCAGCTCCAGGAAAAGTGGAATTCGCTCCAGAAACAGGGCATTGCGGAGCTGCAGAAACAGGGGAAGAATGGGCTCCAGGACCACGGGAATAATCACAGTACAGCGCAGACAGATCCAGAAACAGGGAGTTGTGTTTAGAAATAGGATAGTTACGTTCCAAAACAGAGAATTAGCTCTTCCTGTAGCAGTGGAATTACGGGAGCGCACCATAAGAGGACAATTAGTAGCCATATACACCGGCAAACTACACAGGTATAAAGGACAATTACGTGCTCATAACTTGCACAACTTGGAGCTCCACAAAAAGTGAAACTATGATCTCCACAGGAATTTCCCCCAGAAAAAAACGTATTCTCTTCAGAAACAGTTGAGTTAGCAACAGAAACAGGGGAGTTACCTCTTGAAACAGATGCATTAGGAAATCCACAATCTGGATATCTGAAACGCCAGAAAAAGATGAGCTCCAGAAACAGGGGAATTAGTTCCAGGAACAGGGGAATTAGGAGCTGCAGAGTGGTGTATTACTAGTTACAGGAGTACTGGAATTTTTTCGGCAATAAGGGTATTAGCTCCAGAAACAGAGGAATTGGGTCTAGAAAGATGTGAATTAGGAGTTACAGGAACTACCGAATTGGGCACTGCAGAAATGGGAAATTAGGAGCTCCAGAAACATGGGATTTTAATCAGTACATCTAAAGTTGCTCCAGAAATAACCGAACTACATTTAGAAAGAGAAGCGTTGTCTCATGAAATAGATGAACTAGTTTTTCCTGCAGCAGGGAATTAGGAGAGCGCACCATAAGCAGAATACTTAGGACCTAAGTAGAGTGGGTAATGGTAGCCACATAATAAGCACACTTAGGTGCTTCATAAACAGCGCAATTGAAAGCTCCAGAAACAGGGGAATTAATTTATCCACAAACAACTGAAACAGCTTCAGAAACAGGTGAACTAGAACCTGCATAACTTGGGGTAGTCGGAGATCCAGCAACAGCGGCATTGTGAGCACTCGAAAGATTTGATTTAGCAGCTTCAAGAACATTGAAATTAACCCCGAACAAGAGAAATAGCTCCAGGAACAGTGGGAAAGGGATATTCTTATTTACCGGATTTAATACCAGAAACCGGGGATTTAGCTGCAGAAATATTGGCGTTAACTCCACAAACTGTTGAATTGAGTGCTCCAGAAACACGAGAATTAGGAGCTGCAGAGAGAGGGGAATTATGCCCAGAAGTTTCGCGATTATATCCAGAAAGAGAGAATTATGTGCTCCAGAAACAGAGGACACTTCAGCTTCAGATACAAGATGATTTGCTCCAGGAACAGGGGAATTTGCTCCAGTCGCAGAGGAAGTCGGAGCTCCAGGGACTGGGAAATTACTAGCCCCGGGAATATTGGAATTAGCTCCAGAAACTCCAGAAACAGGGGAATTGGTGTTAAAACGAACAGAGTAAGGTCGAGAAAGAGGTGACTTAGCTGTCCCTGCAGCAGGGGATTTAGGAGAGCGCACCATAAACAGGATTTTTCGGAGAGATATATATATAACTAGTAGACACTTAAATACGACAATTAGGTGCTTCATAAACAGCGCAATGTGGAGCTCCAGAAAAAGGACAATTAGGAGCTCCACAAACAACTCAGAATCTCCAGAAAGAGGGAAGCTAGGACTTCCAGAAACCACGGGTTTTTCTCCGAAAAGAAAGGTATTGGTTCATGACACAGCTGCATTAGCAACAGAAACATGGGAATTCCCTCAGGAAACAGGGAAATTAGGAGTTGCAGAAAGAAGACAAGTGGGAGCTCTAAGAACACGGGAATTAGCGCAGAAATAAGCGAATTAGCGCCGGAAACACGGAAATTAGTGCCGGAAACTGTGGACCTAAACCTAGAAAGTGTGGAATTAGGTCTTGAAAGATGAATACAAGGAGTCACAGAAAATGGTAAATTAGCAGCCCCAGAAACAGAGGAATTAGCTTCAGAAACAGGCAATGTGGAGCTGCAGAAACAGGGCAAGCGAGCTGCAGGAACATAGGAATAATCACAGTACAGAGAAATTATCTCCCAAGCTCTCCTACACCAGCAAGCACTCATACCCACCAACCTATCCTACGCTGCACAAACTCTCCTGCCCCCCACTAAGCTTTCCTAACCCCACAAGCTCTCCAACCCCGCCCAAGCTCTCCTACCCCAAAGATCTCTTAAACCCCAACTCTACTAGCCTACCAAGTTCTGCGACCCGCCAATCGCTCCAGCACCCCCAAGCTCTCCGAACCCCACATGCTGGCATACCCCTCCAAGCTCTCCTACCCCCCCAGCTCTCCTGCCCCCATTACTCCTACTCCCCAAACGCTGCTACCCCCCCAAGCTTACCTGCCCCTCAAGCTCTCCTACGCCCTCCAAGCTCTCCTAATCCTACCCCAAAGCTCTCCGAATCTCCAAGCTCTCCTACCCACAGGCTCTCGTACACGACAAAGCTATCCTCACCGGCCCCCATGCACTCATACCCCCACCAAGATCTCGTACCCCCGCAATCTCTCCTAACCCCCAAAGCTCTCCGACATGCCCAGCTCTCCTATCCCGCCAAGCTCTAACACCCACCAAGCTCTCCAACCCTCCAAAGCTCTCAGAACCCCCAAACTCTCCTGCCCCCAACTCTCATAGGCCCCCAAGATTTCCTACCACGCAATCTCTCCCATCCCCCAAGATCTTCGAACGCCTCTCAAGCTCTCCTACCCCCCTAACCTGTCCTAACCCGCTCCCCAAGATCTCATACCGCCCAAGCTCTCCAATCTCGCCAAACTTTCCTGTACCCCAAGCTCTTCTACCCTGCAAAGCTTTCCTTCCCCCTCAAAATATCCTACATCCTCAAGCTCACCGACACCCAAAGCTCTCCTACACCCCCAAGCTCTCCCATACCCCCAAGCTCTTCAACACCCTTTCAAGCTCTCCTACCCATCCAACCTCTCCTCCTCCGCTCCCCAAGATCCCGTTGCACCCAAGCGCTGCAAACCCCCCGAACTCTCCTGCTCCCCAATTTCTTCTAATCCCCAAAGCTCTCTTCCCCACTCATAATCTCCTACATCCCCAAGCTCTCTGACCCCACAAGCTCTGCTACTACCCAAGCTCTCCTACCCACCAAGCTCTCATACCCACAAAATGCTTACCCACCCACCAAGCTGTCCTACCCACCAAGATCTCCTACCCCCGCAAACTCTACTCCCCTCAAACACTCCTACACACCAAGCTCTCCTGCCCTTAATGCTCTCCATCCCCCCAAACTCGCCTACCCAACGCTCCACTACTCCGCAAAGATCTCCTTCCCCGCCAAGCTCTCCTACCCCCACAAAGCTCTGCCAACCCCCAAATCTCTCCTACCCACCACCAAGTTCTCCTCCTACCGCCCCAGCTCTCCTACCCCAGCAGCTCTGCTTCACCCCAGCTCTCCTTCCCCCCCACCAAGCTCTCCTACCCGCCCAGCTCTCCTACCCCAGCCAAAGCCCTCCTACAACCAGAAGCTCTCCAACCCCCCAAGCTCTCATACACCCCCAAAGCTCTTCTAGACGTCAACACCGTGCCCCCAGCTCTCCTACACCCATAATTTCTGCTACCCACCCAAGCGCTCCGAATCACCAAGCTCTCCTACACCCCAAGAGTTCTTACGCCCCCAAGCTCTCCTACCGCCCAAAGGTATCCTAACCCTCAAGCTCTCTTAACCCCCAAGATCTCCTACCCCACTCCACCAAGCTCTCCTACCACTTCCATGCTCTCCTACACTCCAAGCTCCACTACACCCCATGCTCTCCTATCATCCCATGAGGTATAACCCCCCAAGCTCTCCTAAACCCGCAAGCTCTGCAACCACTCCAAGCTCTCATATTCCCGGAGCACACCGACCCCGCAAAATCACCGAACCCCCCAAGCTCTCCTAACCCCCAAGCTCTCCTACCCCACCAAACACTCCTACAACCCCTAAGCTCTACTACCCCCTCCCGCATGATCTCCTACACCCCCAAAGCTCTTTTACTACATCTCCTAGGCGCTCCTACCCCGCTAAGCTCTCCTACAACCCAAGCTTTGCTACCCACCCAAGCTCTCCAACCCCCCCCCCAAAGATGTCTTACACCCAAGCTCTCCGACCACTCAATGCTCTCCTACCCCCAAGCTCTCCTACACCGCAAGCTCTCCTGCCCCCCAATCTCTCCTATCCCCCAAGCTCTCCTAACACCAAGCTGTCCTACCACCCGCAAGCTCTCCTACCCCAGAAATCCGGAGCCCCCATGCTCTCCTACCACTCCATGCCCTCCTACCCCCAAGCTCTTCTACCCCCGTAAGCTCTCCTATCCAGCAATGCTCTCCGAACCCCCAACCTATCATAACCCCCCCAAGCTCTTCGACACCCCAAGCTCTCCTACTTCGCAAACCTCGACTACACCACATGCTTTCCTACCCCGTCGGCTTTCCTAACCCCAAGCTCTACTCAACTCCAAGCTCTCCGACCCACCACGCTCTCCTACACCGCAAGCTCTCCAACACCCACAAGCTGTCCGATCCCCCCGCCCCGCCAAGCTCTGGTAACCCCCGAAGCTCTTCAAACCCCCCAAGCTCCACTAACCCCGCAAGCTCTCCTAACCCCAAGCTCAACTCCAAGCTCTCCGACCCACCAAGCTCTCCGACCCCGCAAGCTCTCCAACACCCACAAGCTGTCCTATCCCTCCGCCCCGCCAAGCTCTCCTAACCCCCCCAAGCTCTCCCACCACCTCAAGCTCTGCTACTCCTCCACAAGCTCTTCTACCCATCCAAATTCGCCAACACCCCAAGCTCTCTTACTGCCCTAGCTCTCCTACCACCAGCCAAGCTTTTCTACACTCCCAAGCTCACTTACCCCATCATGCTCATTACCCCCACAAACTCTCCTGCACCCAAAGCTCTCCTGCCCCTCCAACAGCTCCTACCCCGCCAATTTATCCTAGCCCCCAATGCTCTCGTATCTCCCCCAAGCTCGGCAACCACCCACGCTCTCCTACCCCCCAAAGCTCTCCTGCCCCCCCCCGCTCTCCAACCCACCAAGCTCTCCGAACCCCAAGCACTCCTACCCCTTCAATCTCATCTATTCCCCCCACGTTCTCCTATCACCACACATCCAGCTCTCCTACCACCCCAAGCACTCTGACACGCCGCAACCTCTCCTACCCCGCCCAAGCTATCCTACCCCCGCAGGCTTTCTTCCCCCCAAACTCTCCTACCTCCCATTCTATCCTAAACCCCAAGTTCTTCTTCCCCCCAAGCTCTCCTACCATCCCAAGCTTTAGTAATCCCCTCCAACGTACTACTATCCCTCCCCAAGCACTCCTACCCCCATAAGCTCTCCAAGACCCCCAAACGCTCCGAGCCACCCCAAGCTCTCCTGCCTCCAAGGATTCCTAACTCCCCAAGCTCTCCTAACCCCCAAGCTCCCCTACCCCCACAAGCTCTCCTACACCCCAAGCTCTCCTAACCTCCCCCCCCAAGTTCTCATACCTCCCCAAGCTCTTCGACACCCCAGGCTTTCTAACCCCCCAAACTCTACTGCCCCACAATCCAATACCCCGCCAAGCTCTCCTGCCCTTAAGAAGTACTCACAACCTCCAAATCTCACCTCCCCGCCGCCAAGTACTCCTCCTACCGCCCTAGCTCTCCTACCCCAGCAGCTCTATTTCACCCCAGCTCTCCGACTACCCCCCCACTAAGCTCTCCTACCCCACCATTACTCCTACCCGCCAATCTCTCCTAACCCCGCCAAAGCCCTCCTACAACCCATAAGCTCTACTACCCCATATGCTCTTCTAGCCGGCAGGCTCTCGCACCACCCCCCAGCTCTCCTACACCCCTAAGCTCTGCTACCCCCCCAAGCTCTCCGACTCACCAAGCTCTCCTACCCCCCAAAGGTCTCCTACCCCTCAAGCTCTCTTACGACCTCAAGCTCTCCTATCGGCCCAATTCCTACTACACCCCCAAGCTCTCCTATCCATCCCAAAGCCCTCCTATCCATCAAGCTCTCCTAGCCCCCAATATCTCCTATCCCCCCAAGCTATCCTAAAACACTCAAGCTCTCCTACCATCTCAAGCTCTCCTACCCCACAAGATCCCCTACACAAACCAAGGTCTCCTACACCGCCCAGGCTCTCCGACACCCCGCAAGGTCTCCTACTCACTCAAACTCTCCTTTGCCTCCAATCTTTCCAACACACACACGCTCTCCTACCTCCTCAAGCTCTCCTAACCCCGCAAGCTCTCCGACCCCGCCAAGCTCTCCTACCCCCGAATCTCTCATACTCGCTCAAGCTCTCCGACCCCACCAAGCTTTCCGACCCACGCGAGGTCAGCTCACCCCCAAGCACTCCTACACAACAAGTTCTCCTGCCCCCCAAGCTCTCCTACCCACACAAGCTCATCTACCGCATAAGCTGTCCTCGCCCCCGAAGCACTCCTGCGCCCCCAGCTCTCCTACAGCCCCAAGCCCTCTTACCCCACAAGTTGTACTACCTCCGCAAGCTCTCCTCACCAGCAAGTTCTCCTACCCTCACCGCCCAAGCTCTCCTACCCCGCAAGCTCTCCTATCCCCCTAAGCACATCTACCCCCACAAGCTCTCCAACCATCCCAAGCTCTCCTACACCCGAAATTTATCCTAACCCCGCTCCCGAAGCTCTCCTACCCCCACAAGCTCTCCTACCACGCCACAAGCTCTCCTACACCCCCAACCTTTCCTATCACCCAAAGCTATCCTGCACCCCTGCAACAACTCCTAACCCCGCAAGCTCTCGTGCCACCCCAGATCTCCTAACCCACAAGCTGTCCAACCCGTCCAAGCTCTCCTAACCGCACAAGCTCTCCTACCCACCAAGCTCTCCTACCTCTCCAAGCTCTCCTACCTCATCCAATCTCGCCTAACAACCCAAGCTCCCTTACCGCCCCAAGCTCTCATGTCCTCCAAGCTCTGCTAACCCGCACGCACTCCTACCCTCACTCCAAAGCTATCCTACCCCCCAAACTCATCTACCGCCCCCCCAGCACTCCTAGCCCTCCAAACTCTCCGACCACCTAATATCTCCCACCCCCCAGCTCTCCTACCTCCCCAGCTCTCCTACAACCCCAGCTCCTCTACCACGCAATGCTCTCCTACACCTCCAAGCTCTCCCACTCCCCAGCTCTCGTACCCTCCAAGCTCTCCGAGCCACCCACAAGCTCTCCTTCCCCCATAAGCTCTCCTACCCGCCCATCTCTCCAAAACCCCAAAGGTCTCCTGACCCGCCAAGCTGCCATACCCACCCAAGCTCTACTACCTCCGCAAGCGCCACAATCCCACCAAGCTCTCCTACTCGCCAAGCTCTCCTAACGCCATAAACTTTCCGACCCCGCCAAGCTCTTCTGCCCCATCCAAGCTCTCCGACCACATCAAGCTCTACTACACCCCTCCCAAGATCTCCTGCCCATCCAAGCTCTGCTAACCCCACCAAGCGCTCCTATCCCCTCAAACATTCCTAACCCACAAAGCTCTCCTAAACCCCAAAATTCTCCGACCCCTGAAGCTCTCCGACCCCCTCAAGCTTTCCGAGACCCCCAAGCTCTCCAACCCCACCACGCTCTCCTACCGCCCAAACTCTCCTAAACTCACCAAGCTCTCCGTCGCCCCCAAGCTCTCCTACCCCCGCACATTATCCTACACCCCAAGCTCTCCTACCCACACAAGCTCTCCTTCACCGCCCAAGCGCCCCTATCCCCTGGAAGGTCTCCGACACATCCAAGCAAAGCTCTCCTACACCGACAAGCTCTCCTAATGCCCCATATTCTCATACCCCCCATGCTCTCCAATGCTCCCAAGATCTTCTAACCCCCAAGATCTACTACCACCCAAGGACACCTACACACCAAAGTTCACGATCCCCCAAGCATTCCTATTCCGCCAACCTCTCCTACCCGTAAGCTTTGCCATCCCTTCAGCTTTCCTAACCCCCAAGCTCTCCTAACCCTCATGCTTACTAACCTACAAGCTCTCCTGCTTCCCACGCTCTCCTACCCGCTAAGCTCTCCTGCGCCGTCAAGCTCTCCCAACTCCCCAAACTCTGCTACCCTCACAAGCTCTACTACCCCGCCAAGGTCTCCTAACCCCCCAAGCTCAACTACCAAGCCAAGCTCTCCGACCTACCCCCAAGCTCCCTAAAGCCCCAAGCTCTCCTATGCTCCCAAGTTCTCCTACCACCACAAGCTCTCCTACTGCCCCGAGTTCGCATACCCCCCTCAAGTTCTCCTACACCCGCCAAACTCTCCTAGCCCCAAAGCTCTCCTACACACCAAGGTCTCCTACAGCCCAAGTTCCCCTATCCCCCAAGCATTCCGACCGCGCCAGCTCTCCTACCGCCCCAGCGCTCCTACCTACCCTGCTCGCCTACCTTGCCAAAGCTCTCCAACACCCGCCAAGCTCGCCGACCCACACAAGATATCCTACCACACCAAGCTCTCCGACTCGCCCAAAGCTCTCCGACACCGCTCCACAAGTTCTCCTACACCCCAGTGGACTCCAACAGCCCCAAGCTTACCTACTGCCCAAGCACTCCGACCCCACCCAGATCTCATACCCGCCAAGCTCTCCTACCCGCCCAAGCTCCACGACACCCTAAGCTCTCCTAACCCCCAATCTCTCCTTTTTACAAGCTCTCCTACCCCACCAAGCTCTCCTATGCACACGCTCTTCTACTCGGCAAGCTCTGCTAAATCTCTAGCTCTCCGACTCCCCCAAGTTCCCTTACCACCCATGCTCTCCTAAACCCCCTATCTCTCCTACGCCCTCAAGTTCTCCGACCACCCAACGCTCTCCTAATCCCAGACTCTCCTACCTCCCAAACTATCCTACCCTAAAAACTCTCCTACCCCCAAGCTCTCCTACCCCCCAAGCTCTCCTAGCCCCGAAACTCTCCTACATCCCGAAAACATTCCAACACCACAAGCTCTCCTACGAGCCCCATGCTCCCCGACACTGCCAAGCTCTCCTACCCCCAAAATGCTCCTACAACCCCAAGCTCTCCTACCCCCGCAAGGTCACCTACACCCCCAGGCTCTCCTAACCGCCCCAATCGCTCCTACCTCCAAAAGGTCTCCTATCCCCTCAAGCTCGCCTACCAATCAAGCTCTCCAACTCCCACAAGCTCTACTCACCCCAATCTCTCCTACACCTCCAAGCTCACTTACACCACCAAGCTGACTACAACCCAAGCTCTCCTACCCCACAAGCTCTCCTATCACCCACCAAGCTTTCCTACAAACCAGGCCTCAACCGCCCAAGTTGTCCCACCCGTCAAGCTCTCCTGCACCGCAAGCTCTCCTACAGCCCCAAGCCCTCTTACCCCCCAAGTTGTACCACCCACGCAAGCACTCCTAACTGCCAAGCTCTCCAAACCGCCCAGATTATCCTACCCAACTCGCTCTCCTACGGCTCAAGCTCTCCTGCAACCCCAAGCTGTCCTACTCCCACAGCTCTCCTACTCCGGTAAGCTCTCTACTCCACTAAGCTCTCCTACTACGTTAAGCTCTTCTACTCCTGTAAGCACTCCTACTCCGGTAAGCTCTCCTACTCCCCCAACCTATCCTACTCACTCAACCTCTCCTACTCCCCCAACCTCTCCTACTCACCCAACCTCTCCTACTTCCCCAACCTCTCCTAATCCCCAAACCTCTCCTACTCCCCCAACCTGTCCTACTCCCCCAACCTCTCCGACTCCCCCAACCTCTCCTACTCCACCATGCTCTCCTACACCCCCAAGCTCTCCTACTCACCCAAGCTCTCCAACTCCCCCACCTATCATACTCCCCCAAACTCTCCTATTCCGGTAAGCTCTCCTACTCCGGTAAACTCTTCTACTCCGGTAAGCTCTCCTAATCGGTTAGATCTCCTAATCCGGTTAGCTCTCCTACTCCGGTGAGCTCTCCTACTCCCCCAAGTTCTCCAACTCCGGTAAGCTCTCCTACTCCGGTAAGCTACCCTGCTCCTACAAGCTCTCCTACTCCGCCAACCTCACCTACTCCGGTAAGCTCTCCTACTCCGGTAAGATCTCCTAATCCGGTAAGCTCTCCTAATCCGGTAAGCTCTCCGACACCCACAAGCTCTCCTACTCCCGCAAGCTCTCCTACTCCGGTTAGCTCTCCTACTACGGTAAAATCTCCGACTCCCCCAAGCTCTCCTACTCACCCAAGCTCTCCGACTTCCCAAGCTCTCCTACTCCTCCAATCTCTCCTACTCCCCCAAGCTTTCCTATTCCCCCAAGCTCTCCTACTCCCCCAAGCTCTCCTACTCCCGCAAGCTCTCCTACTCCGGTAAACTCTCCTACTCCCCAAGCTCTCCGAATCCCCCAAGCTCTCCGAATCCCCCAAGCTCTCCGACTCCACCAAGCTCTCCGACTCCCCCAAGCTCTCCGACTCCCCCAAGCACTCCGACTCCCCCAAGCTCTCCGACGCCCCCAAGCTCTCCGACTCCCCCAAGCTCTCTGACTCCACCAAACTCTCCGACTCCCTCAAGATCTCCGACTACCCCAAGCTCTCCGACTCCCCCAAGCTCGCCTACTCCCCCAAGCACTCCGACTCGCCCAAGCTCTCCTACTCCCCCAAGCTCACCCACTCCTGCAAGCTCTCCTACTCCCCCAAGCTCTCATACTCCCTCAAGTTCTCCTACTCTCCCAAGCTCTCCTACTCTCCCAAGCTCTCCTACACCACCAAGCTCTCCTACACCCCCAAGCTCTCCTACTCCCCCAAGCTCTCCTCCTCCCCCAAACCCTCCTGCTCTCCCAAGCTATCCTACTCCACCAAGTTCTCCGATTCCCCCAAGCTCTCCTATTCCCCCAAGATCTCCTATTCCCCCAAGCTCTCTTACACCACCAAGCTCTCCTACACGCCCAAGCTCTCCTACTCCCCCAAGCTCTCCTACTCCCCCAAGCACTCCCACTCCGGTAAGCTCTCCTCCTTCCCCAAGCTCTCCGACTCGCCCAAGCTCTCCTACTCCGGTAAGCTCTCCTTCTCTAGTAAGCTCTCCTACTCCGGTAAGCTCGTCTACTCCGGTAAGCTCTCCTCCTCCCCCAAGCTCTCCTACTCCCCCAAGTTCTCCGACTCTCCCAAGCTCTTCTACTCCCCCAACCTCTCCTACTCCCCCAAGCTCTCCTACTCAGGTAAGCTCTTCGACTCCGGTATGATCTCCTAATCCTGTAAGCTCTCCGACTCAGGTAAGCTCTCCTAATCCGATAAGCTCTCGGACTCCGGTAAGATCTCCTACCAACCCAAGCACTCCTACTCGCGCAAGCTCTCCTCCTACGGTTAGCACTCCTACTCCAGTTAGCTCTCCAACTCGCCCAAGCTCACCAAAACGCCCAAGCTACCCTGCTCCCGTAAGCTCTCCTGCTCTGGTAAGCTACGCTGCTCCCACAAGCTCTCCTACACCCCCAAGCTCTCCTACTCCGGGAAGGTCTCCTTCTCCCCCAAGCTCTCCTACCCCCCAAGCTATCCTACTCCCCCAAGCTCTCCTACTCTGGTAAGCTCTACTACTCCCTCAAGCTCTCCTACTCCCCCAAGCTCTCCTACTCCCCCAAGCTCTCCTATTCCCCAAGCTCTCCTACTCCCCCAAGCTCTTCCATTCCTACAAGCTCTCCTACTCCCCCAAGCTCTCCTACTCCGGTAAGCTCTCCTACTCCCCAGGCTCTTCTACTCCCCCAAGCTCTCCGACTACCCCAAACTCTTCGACTCCCCCAATCTCTTCGACTCCCACAAGCTCTTCGACTCGCCCAAACTCTCCTACTCCCCCAAGCTCTCCTACTCCCCCAAGCTCTCCTACTCCCCCAAGCTCTCCGACTTCCCCAAGCTCTCCTAGACCCCCAAGCTCTCCGACTGCCCCAATCTCTCCTACTCCCTCAAGCGCTCCTACATGCGCAAGCTCTCCTACACCCCCATACTCTCCTACTCTGTTAAGCTCTCCTACTCCGGAAAGCTATCCTACTCCGGTAAGCTCTCCTACTCCCCCAAGCTCTCCTACTCCCCGAAGCCCTCCTACTCCCCCAAGCTCTCCTACTCCCAGTAAACTGTCCTACTCCGGTAAACTCTCCTACTCCGGTAAGCTCTTCTACTCTGGTAAGCTCTCCTACTCCGGTAAGCTCTTCTACTCCGGTAAGCTCTCCTACTCCGGTAAGCTCTTCTACTCCGTTAAGCTCTCCTACTCCGGTAAGCTCTTCTACTCCGGTTAGCTCGAATACTCCAGTAAGCTCTTCTACTCCCCCAAGCTCTCCTACTCCCCCAACCTCTCCTACTTCCCCAACCTCTCCTAATCCCCAAACTACTCCTACTCCCCTAACCTCTCCTACTGCCCCAACCTCTCCGACTCCCCCAACCTCTCCTACTCCCCGAAGCTCTCCTACTCCCCCACCTATCATACTCCCACAAACTCAACTATTCCGGTAAGCTCTCCTACTCCGGTAAGCTCTCCTACTGCAGTCAGCTCTTCTACTCCGGTAAGCTCTCCTAATCCGGTTAGCTCTCCTAATCCAGTTAGCTCTCCTACTCCGGTAAGCTCTCTTACTCCCCCAACCTCACCTACTCCGGTAAGCACTCCAACTCTGGTAAGTTCTCCTACTGCAGTCAGCTCTTCTACTCCGGTTAGCTCTCCTAATCCAGTTAGCTATCCTACTCCGGTAAGCTCTCTTACTCCCCCAACCTCACCTACTCCGGTAAGCACTCCAACTCTGGTAAGCTCTCCTACTCCGGTTAGCTCTCCTACTACGGTAAGCTCTCCTAATCTCCCAACTCTCCTACTCCCCCAAGCTCTCCTACTCCCCCAAGCTCTCCTTCTCCCCCAATCTCTCCTACTCCCCCAAGCTCTCTTCTTCCCCCAAGCTCTCCGACTCCCGCAAGCTCTCCTACTCCCGCAAGATCTCCTACTCCCCCAAATTCTACTACTCCCCCAAGCTCTCCGAATCCCCCAAGCACTCCGAATCCCCCAAGCTCTTCAACTCCCCCAAGCTCTACGACTCCCCCAAGTTCTACGAATCCCCCAAGCTCACCGACACCCCAAAGCTCTCCGCCTTCCCCAAGCTCTCCGACCCCTCCAAGCTCTCTGACTCCCGCAAGCTCTCCGAGTCCCCCGAGCTCTCCCACTCCCCCAAGCTGGACTACTCCCCCAAGCTCTCCTACTCCCTCAAGCGCTCCTACTGGCGCAAGCTCTCCTACACCCCCATACTCTCCTACTCCGTTAAGCTCTCCTACTCCGGATAGCTCTCCTATTCCGGTAAGCTCTCCTACTCCCCCAAGCTCTCCTACTCCCCCAAGCTATCCTACTCCCCCAAGCTCTCCTACTCCGGTAAACTCTCCTACTCCGGTAAGCTCTCCTACTCCGGTAAGCTCTTCTACGCCGGTAAGCTCTCCTACTCCGGTAAGCTCTTCTACTCCAGTAAGCTCTCCTACTCCGGTAAGCTCTTCTACTCCGGTTAGCTCGAATACTCCGGTAAGCTCTTCTATTCCCCCAACCTCTCCTACTCCCCCAACCTCTCCTACTTCCCCAACCTCTCCTAATCCCCAAACTACTCCTAATCCCCTAACCTCTCCGACTGCCCCAACCTCTCCGACTCCCCCAAACTCTCCTACTCCCCGAAGCTCTCCTACTCCCCCACCTATCATACTTCCCCAAACTCAACTATTCCGGTAAGCTCTCCTACTCCGGTAAGCTCTCCTACTGCAGTCAGCTCTTCTACTCCGGTAAGCTCTCCTAATCCGGTTAGCTCTCCTAATCCAGTTAGCTCTCCTACTCCGGTAAGCTCTCCTACTCCCCCAAGCTCTCCAACTCCGGTAAGCTCTCCTACTCCGGTAAGCTACCTTGCTCCTACAAGCTCTCTTACTCCCCCAACCTCACCTACTCCGGTAAGCACTCCAACTCTGGTAAGCTCTCCTACTCCGGTTAGCTCTCCTACTACGGTAAGCTCTCCTAATCTCCCAACTCTCCTACTCCCGCAAGCTCTCCTACTCCCCCAAGCTCTCCTACTCCCCCAATCTCTCCTACTCCCCCAAGCTCTCCTCTTCCCCCAAGCATTCCGACTCCCGCAAGCTCTACTACTCCCGCAAGATCTCCTACTCCCCCAAGTTCTCCTACTCCCCCTAGCTCTCCGAATCCCCCAAGCACTCCGAATCCCCCAAGCTCTTCAACTCCCCCAAGTTCTACGACTCCCCCAAGCTCTCCGAATCTCCCAAGCTCTCCGACACCACAAAGCTCTCCGCCTTCCCCAAGCTCTCCGACCCCTCCAAGCTCTCTGACTCCCGCAAGATCTCCGACTCCCCCAAGCTCTCCCACTCCCCCAAGCTTTCCTACTCCCCCAAGCTCTCCGACTCCCCCAAGCTCTCCTACTCGCGCAAGCTCTCCTACTCCCACAATCTCTCCAATCCCCCAAACTCTCTTACTCCCCCAAGCTCTCCTACTCCCCCAAGCTTCCCGACTTCCCCAAGCTCTCCTACTCCCCCATACTCTCCTACTCCGTTAAGCTCTCCTACTCCGGAAAGCTCTCCTACTCCGGTAAGCTCTCCTACTCCCCCAAGCTCTCCTACTCCACCAAGCTATCCTACTCCCCCAAGCTCTCCAACTCCGGTAAACTCTCCTACTCCGGTAAGCTCTCCTACTCCGGTAAGCTCTTCTACTCCGGTAAACTCTCCTACTCCGGTAAGCTCTTCTACTCCGGTAAGCTCTCCTACTCCGATAAGCTCTTCTACTCCGGTTAGCTCGAATACTCCGGTAAGCTCTCCTACTCAACCAACCTCTCCTACTCAACCAACCTCTCCTACTCCACCAACCTCTGCTCATCCCCAAACTACTCCTACTCCCCTAACCTCTCCTACTGCCCCAACCTCTCCGACTCCGCCAACCTCTCCTACTCCAAGAAGCTCTCCTACTCCCCCACCTATCATACTCCCCCAAACTCAACTATTCCGGTAAGCTCTCCTACTCCGGTAAGCTCTCCTACTGCAGTCAGCTCTTCTACTCCGGTAAGCTCTCCTAATCCGGTTAGCTCTCCTAATCCAGTTATCTCTCCTACACCGGTAAGCTCTCCTACTCCCCCAAGCTCTACAACTCCGGTAAGCTCTCCTACTCCGGTAAGCTACCTTGCTCCTACAAGCTCCCTTACTCCCGCAACCTCACCTACTCCGGTGAGCACTCCAACTCTGGTAAGCTCTCCTACTCCGGTTAGCTCTCCTACTACGGTAAGCTCTGCTAATCTCCCTACTCTCCTACTCCCCCAAGCTCTCATACTCCCCCAAGCTCTCCTACTCCCCCAATCTCTCCTACTCCCGCAAGCTCTCCGCTTCCCCCAAGCTCTCCTACTCCCGCAAGCTCTCCTACTCCCGCAAGATCTCCTACTCCCCCAAGTTCTCCTACTCCCCCAAGCTCTCCAAATCCCCCAAGCACTCCGCATCCCCCAAGCTCTTCAACTCCCCCAAGCTCTACGACTCCCCCAAGCTCTCTGAATCCCCCAAGCTCTCCGACACCCCAAAGCGCTCCGCCTTCCCCAAGCTCTCTGACTCCCGCAAGCTCTCCGACTCGCCCAAGCTCTCCCACTCCCCAAGCTGTCCTACTCCCCCAAGCTCTCCTACTCCCCCAAGCTCTCCTACTCGCCCAGGCTCTTCTACTCCCCCAAGCTCTCCTACTCCCCCAAGCTCTCCTACTCGCCCAAGCTCTCCTACTCCACCAATCTCTTCTACTCCCCCAAGCTCTCTTACTATCCCAAGCTCTCCTACTCCCCCAAGCTCTCCGACTTCCCCAAGCTCTCCTACTCCCCCAAGCTCTCCGACTGCCCCAATCTCTCCTACTCGCTCAAGCGCTCCTACTGGCGCAAGTTCCCCTACACCCCCATACTCTCCCACTCCGTTAAGCTCTCCTACTCCGGAAAGCTCTCCTACTCCGGTAAGCTCTCCTACTCCACCAAGCTCTCCTACGACCCCAAGCGCTCCTACTCCGGTAAACTCTCCTACTCCGGTAAGCTCTCCTACTCCAGTAAACTCTTCTACTCCGGTAAGCTCTCCTACTCCGGTAAGCTCTTCTACTCCGGTTAGCTCGAATACTCCGGTAAGCTCTCCTACTGCCCCAAACGCTCCTTCTCCCCCAACCTCTCCTACTTCCCCAACCTCTCCTAATCCCCAAACTACTCCTACTCCCCTAACCTCTCCGACTGCCCCAACCACTCCGACTCCCCCAACCTCTCCTACTCCCCGAAGCTCTCCTACTCCCCCACCTATCATACTCCCCCAAACTCAACTATTCCGATAAGCTCTCCTATTCCGGTAAGCTCTCCTACTGCAGTCAGCTCTTCTACTCCGTTAAGCTCTCCTAATCCGGTTAGCTCTCCTAATCCAGTTAGCTCTCCTACTCCGGTAAGCTCTCCTACTCCCCCAAGCTCTCCAACTCCGGTAAGCTCTCCTACTCCGGTAAGCTACCTTGCTCCTACAAGCTCTCTTACTCCCCCAACCTCACCTACTCCGGTAAGCACTCCAACTCTGATAAGCTCTCCTACTCCGGTTAGCTGTCCTACTACGGTAAGCTCTCCTAATCTCCCAACTCTCCTACTCCCCCAAACTCTCCTACTCCCCCAAGCTCTCCTCCTCCCCCAATATCTCCTACTCCCCCAAGCTCTCCTCTTCCCACAAGCTCTCCTACTCCCGCAAGCTCTCCTACTCCCGCAAGCTCTCCTACTCCCCCAAGTTCTCCTACTCCCCCAAGCTCTCCGAATCCCCCAAGCACTCCGAATCCCCCAAGCTCTTCAACTCCCCCAAGCTCTACGACTCCCCCAAGCTCTCCGAATCCCCCAAGCGCTCCGACACCCCAAAGCTCTCCGCCTTCCCCAAGCTCTCCGACTCCTCCAAGCTCTCTGACTCCCGCAATCTCTCCGATTCCCCCAAGCTCTTCTACTCCCCCAAGCTCTCCTACTCCCCCAAGCTCTCCTACTCGCCCAAGCTCTCCTACTCCCCCAATCTCTTCTACTCCCCCAAGCTCTCTTACTCCCCCAAGCTCTCCTACCCCCGCAAGCCCTCCGACTTCCCCAAGCTCTCCTACTCCCCCAAGCTCTCCGACTGCCCCAATCTCTCCTACTCCCACAAGCGCTCCTACTGGCGAAAGCTCTCCTACACCCACAAACTCTTCTACTCCGTTAAGCTCTCCTACTCCGGAAAGCTCTCCTACTCCGGTAAGCTCTCCTACTTCCCCAAGCTCTCCTACTCCCCCAAGCTATCCAACTCCCCCAAGCTCTCCTACTCCGGTAAACTCTCCTACTCCGGTAAGCTCTCCTTCTCCGGTAAGCTCTTCTACTCCGGTAAGCTCTCCTACTCCGGTAAGCTCTTCTACTCCGGTAAGCTCTCCTACTCCGGTAAGCTCTTCTACTCTGGTAAGCTCGAATACTCCGGTAAGCTCTCCTACTCCCCCAACCTCCCCTACTCCCCCAACCTCTCCTACTTCCCCAACCTCTCCTAATCCCCAAACTACTCCTGCTCCCCTAACCTCTCCTACTGCCCCAAATTCTCCGACTCCCCCAACCTTTCCTACTCCCCCAAGCTCTCCTACCCACCCACCTATCATACTCCCCCAAACTCAACTATTCCGGTAAGCTCTCCTACTCCGGTAAGCTCTCCTACTGCAGTCAGCTCTTCTACTCCGGTAAGCTCTCCAAATCCGGTTAGCTCTCCTAATCCAATTAGCTCTCCTACTCCGGTAAGCTCTCCTACTCCCCCAAGCTCTCCAACTCCGGTAAGCTCTCCTACTCCGGTAAGCTACCCTGCTCCTACAAGCTTTCCTACTCCCCCTACCTCACCTAATCCGGTAAGCACTCCAACTCTGGTAAGCTCTCCTACTCCTGTAAGCTCTCTTACTGCGGTAAGCATTCCTACTCCGGTAAGCTCTCGGAATCTGGTAAGCTCTCCTAATCCAGAAAGCTCTCCTAATCCGGTAAGCTCTCCAAATCCGGTAAGCTCTCCGACTCCACGAAGCTCTCGTACTCCCGCAAGCTCCCCTACTCCGGTTAGCTCTCCTACTACGGTAAGCTCTCCTAATCTCCCAACTCTCCTACTCCCCCAAGCTCTCCTACTCCCGCAAGCTCTCCGACTCCCCAAAACTCTCCTACTCCCCCAAGCACTCCTCTTCCCCCAAGCTCTCCTACTCCCGCAAGCTCTCCTACTCCCGCAAGCTCTCCTACTCCCCCAAGTTCTTCTACTCCCCCAAGCTCTCCGAATCCCCCAAGCTCTCCGACACCCCAAAGCTCTCCGCCTTCCCCAAGCTCTCCGACTCCTCCAAGCTCTCTACCTCCCGCAAGCTCTCCGACTCCCCCAAGCTCTCCCACACCCTCAAGCTGTCCTACTCCCCCATGCTCTCCTACTCCCCCAAGCTCTCCTACTCCCCCAAGCTCTTCTACTCCCCCAAGCTCTCTTACTCCCCCAAGCTCTCCTACTCCCCCAAGCCCTCCACTTCCACAAGCTCTCCTACTCCCCCAAGCTCTCCGACTGCCCCAATCTCTCCTACTCCCTCAAGCGCTCCTACTGGCGCAAGCTCTCCTACACCCCCAAACTCTCCTACTCCGTTAAGCTCTCCTACTCCGGAAAGCTCTCCTACTCCGGTAAGCTCTCCTACTCCCCCAAGCTATCCTACTCCCGCAAGCTCTCCTACTCCGGTAAACTCTCCTACTCCGGTAAGCTCTCCTTCTGCGGTAAGCTCTTCTACTCCGGTAAGCTCTCCTACTCCGGTAAGCTCTTCTACTCCGGTAAGCTCTCCTACTCCGGTAAGCTCTTCTATTCCGGTAAGCTCTTCTACTCCGGTAAGCTCTCCTACTCCCCCAACCTCTCCTACTCCCCCAACCTCTCCTACTTCCCCAACCTCTCCTAATCCCCAAACTACTCCTGCTCCCCTAACCTCTCCTACTACCCCAAATTCTCCGACTCCCCCAACCTCTCCGAATCCCCCAAGCTATCCGATACCCCAAAGCTCTCCGCCTTCCCTATGCTCTCCGACTCCTCCAAGCTCTCTGACTCCCGCAAGCTCTCCGACTCCCTCAAGCTCTCCCACTCCCTCAAGCTGTCCTAATCCCCCAAGCTCTCCTACTCCCCCAAGCTCTCCTACTCACCCAGGCTCTTCTACTCCCCCAAGCTCTCCTACTCCCCCAAGCTCTCCTACTCGCCCAAGCTCTCCTACTCCCCCAATCTCTTCTACTCCCCCAAGCTCTCTTACTCCCCCAAGCTCTCCTACTCCCCCAAGCCCTCCGACTTCCCCAAGCTCTCCTACTCCCCCAAGCTCTCCGACTGCCCCAATCTCTCCTACTCCCTCAAGCGCTGCTACTCCGGTAAACTCTCCTACTCCGGTAAGCTCTCCTTCTCCGGTAAGCTCTTCTACTCCGGTAAGCTCTCTTACTCCGGTAAGCTCTTCTACTCCGGGAAGCTCTCCTACTCCGGAAAGCTCTTCTACTCCGGTTAGCTCGAATACTCCGGTAAGCTCTCCTACTTCCCCAACCTCTCCTACTCCCCCAACCTCTCCTACTTCCCCAACCTCTCCTAATCCCCAAACTTCTCCTGCTCCCCTAACCTCTCCTACTGCCACAAATTCTCCGACTCCCCCAACCTCTCCTACTCCCCCAAGCTCTCCTACCCACCCACCTATCATACTCCCCCAAACTCAACTATTCCGGTAAACTCTCCTACTCCGGTAAGCTCTCCTACTGCAGTCAGTTCTTCTACTCCGGTAAGCTCTCCAAATCCGGTTAGCGCTCCTAATCCAGTTAGCTCTCCTACTCCGGTAAGCTCTCCGACTCCCCCAAGCTCTACAACTCCGGTAAGCTCTCCTACTCCGGTAAGCTACCCTGCTCCTACAAGCTTTCCTACTCCCCCAACCTCACCTACTCCGGTAAGCACTCCAACTCTGGTAAGCTCTCCTACTCCTGTAAGCTCTCTTACTGCGGTAAGCATTCCTACTCCGGTAAGCTCTCGGAATCTGGTAAACTCTCCTAATCCGGTAAGCTCTCCTAATCCAGTAAGCTCTCCAAATCCGGTAAGCTCTCCGACTCCACGAAGCTCTCGTACTCCCGCAAGCTCCCCTACTCCGGTTAGCTCTCCTACTACGGTAAGCTCTCCTAATCTCCCAACTCTCCTACTCCCCCAAGCTCTCCTACTCCCGCAAGCTCTCCGACTCCCCAAAACTCTCCGACTCCCCCAAGCTCTCCCACTCCCCCAAGCTGTCCTACTCCCCCAAGCTTTCCTACTCCCCCAAGCTCTCCTACTCGCCCAGGCTCTTCTACTCCCCCAAGCTCTCCTACTCGCCCAAGCTCTCCTACTCCCCCAATATCTTCTACTCCCCCAAGCTCTCTTACTCCCCCAAGCTCTCCTACTCCCCCAAGCTCTCCGACTTCCCCAAGCTCTCCTACTCCCCCAAGCTCTCCCACTCCCCCAAGCTGTCCTACTCCCCCAAGCTTTCCTACTCCCCCAAGCTCTCCTACTCGCCCAGGCTCTTCTACTCCCCCAAGCTCTCCTACTCGCCCAAGCTCTCCTACTCCCCCAATATCTTCTACTCCCCCAAGCTCTCTTACTCCCCCAAGCTCTCCTACTCCCCCAAGCTCTCCGACTTCCCCAAGCTTTCCTACTCCCGCAAGCTCTCCTACTCCCCCAAGTTCTCCTACTCCCCCAAGCTCTCCGAATCCCCCAAGCACTCCGAATTCCCCAAGCTCTTCAACTCCCCCACCTCTACGACTCTCCCAAGCTCTCCGAATCCCCCAAGCTCTCCGACACCCCAAAGCTCTCCGCCTTCCCCAAGCTCTCCGACTCCTCCAAGCTCTCTGACTCCCGCAAGCTCTCCGACTCCCCCAAGCTCTCCCACTCCCCCAAGCTGTCCTACTCCCCCAAGCACTCCTCTTCCCCCAAGCTCTCCTACTCCCGCAAGCTCTCCTACTCCCGCAAGCTCTCCTACTCCCCCAAGTTCTCCTACTCCCCCAAGCTCTCCGAATCCCCCAAGCACTCCGAATCCCCCAAGCTCTTCAACTCCCCCAACCTCTACGACTCCCCCAAGCTCTCCGAATCCCCCAAGGTCTCCGACACCCCAAAGCTCTCCGCCTTCCCCAAGCTCTCCGACTCCTCCAAGCTCTCTGACTCCCGCAAGCTCTCCGACTCCCCCAAGCTCTCCCACTCCCCCAAGCTGTCCTACTCCCCCAAGCTTTCCTACTCCCCCAAGCTCTCCTACTCGCCCAGGCTCTTCTACTCCCCCAAGCTCTCCTACTCGCCCAAGCTCTCCTACTCCCCCAATATCTTCTACTCCCCCAAGCTCTCTTACTCCCCCAAGCTCTCCTACTCCCCCAAGCTCTCCGACTTCCCCAAGCTCTCCTACTCCCGCAAGCTCTCCGAATGCCCCAATCTCTCCTACTCCCTCAAGCGCTCCGACTGGCGCAAGCTCTCCTACACCCCCATACTCTCCTACTCCGTTGAGCTCTCCTGCTCCGGAAAGCTCTCCTACTCCGGTAAGCTCTCCTACTCCCCCAAGCTCTCCTACTCCCCCAAGCTCTCCTACTCCGGTAAACTCTCCTACTCCGGTAAGCTCTCCTACTCCGGTAAGCTCTTATACTCCGGTAAGCTCTCCTACTCCGGTAAGCTCTTCTACTCCGGTAAGCTCTCCTACTCCGGTAAGCTCTTCTACTCCGGTTAGCTCGAATACTCTGGTAAGCTCTCCTACTCCCCCAAACTCTCCTACTGCCCCAACCTCTCCGACTCTCCCAACCTCTCCTACTCCCCGAAGCTCTCCTGCTCCCCCACCTATCATACTCCCCCAAACTCAACTATTCCGGTAAGCTCTCCTACTCCGGTAAGCTCTCCTACTGCAGTCAGCTCTTCTACTACGGTAAGCTCTCCTACTCCCCCAAGCTCTCCAACTCCGGTAAGCGCTCCTACTCCAGTAAGCTACCTTGCTCCTACAAGCTCTCTTACTCCCCCAACCTCACCTACTCCGGTAAGCACTCCAACTCTGGTAAGCTCTCCTACTCCGGTTAGCTCTCCTACTACGGTAAGCTCTCCAAATCTCCCAAATCTCCTACTCCCCCAAGCTCTCCTACTCCCCCAACCTCTCCTCCTCCCCCAAGCTCTCCTACTCCCCCAAGCTCTCCTACTCCCCCAAGCTCTCCGACTGCCCCAATCTCTCCTACTCCCTCAAGCCCTCCTACTGGCGCAAGCTTTCCTACACCCGCAAACTCTCTTACTCCCTTCAGCTCTCCTACTCCGGGAAGCTCTCCTCCTCCCCCAAGCTCTCCTACTCCTCCAAGCTCTCCTACTCTGGTAAGCTCTCCTACTCCGGAAAGCTCTCCTACTCCGGTAAGCTCTTCTACTCCGGTAAGCTCTCCTACCATGGGAAGCCCTCCTACACCAGAAAGCTCTCCTACTCCGGTAAGCTCTGCTACTCCCCCAAGCACTCCTACTCCACCAAGCTATCCTACTCCGGTAAGCTCTCCTACTCCGTTAAGCTCTTCTACTCCGGTAAGCTCTCCTAATCAGGTAAGCTCTCCTACTCGCCCAAGCCATCCTACTCCCTCAACCTCTCCTACTCCCCCAACCTCTCCTACTCCCCCAATCTCTCCTACTTCCCCAACCTCTCACAATCCCCAAACCTCTCCTACTCCACCAACCTCTCCTACACACCCAAGCTCTCGTACTCCCCCAAGCTCTCCTACTCCCCCATCTATCATACTCACACAAACTCTCCTACTCCGGTAAGCTCTCCTAATCCGGTTAGCTCTCCTAATCCGGTTAGCTCTCCTACTCCAGTAAGCTCTCCTACTCCCGCTAGTTCTCCAACTCCGGTAAACTCTCCTACTCCGGAAAGCTACCCTGCACCTACACGCTCTCCTTCTCCCCCAACCCCCCCAATCCGGTAAGCTCTCCTACTCCGGTAAGCTCTCCTACTCCGGGAAGCTCTCTTACTGCGGTAAGCACTCCATCTCCGGTAAGCTCTCCTAATCCGGTAAACTCTCCTAATCTGGTAAACTCTCCTAATCCGGTAAGCTCTCCGACTCCCCCAAGCTCTCCGACTCCCGCAAGCTCTCCTACTCCGGTGAGCTCTCCAACTACGGTAAGCTCTCCTGCTCCCCCAAGCTCTCCTACTCCCCGAAGCTCTCCTACTCCCCCAAGCTCTCCAACTCCTCCAATCTCTCCTACTCCCCCAAGTTCTCCTACTCCCCCAAGCTGTCCTACTCCCCCAAGCCCTCCTACTCCCCCAAGCTCTCCTACTCCCCCAAGCTCTCCGACTCGCCCAAGCTCTGTTACTCCGGTAAGCTCTCCTTCTCTGTTAAACTCACCTAATCCGGTTAGCTCTCCTAATCCGGTTAGCTCTCCTACTCCGGTAAGCTCTCCTACTCCCCCAAGCCCTCCAGCACCAGTAAGCGCTCCTACTCCGGTCAGCGACACTGCTTCTACAAGCGCTCCTACTCCCCCAAGCTCACCTACTCCGGAAAGCTCTCTTACTGCGGTAAGCAGTCATACTCCGGTAAACTCTCCTAATCCGGTATGCTCTCCTAATCCGGTAAACTCTCCGACTCCCCCAAGCTCTCCTCCTCCCGCAAGCTCTCCTACTCCGGTTAGCTCTCCAACTCCGGTAAGCTCTGCTACTTCCCGAAGCTATCCTGCTCCCCCAAGCTCTCCTACTCTCCCAAGCTCTCCTACTCCCCCAAGCTCGCCTACTCCCGCAACCTCTCCTACTCCCCCAAGCTCTCGTTCTCCCCCAAGCTCTCCGAATCCCCCCAGCTCTCCGACTCCCCCAAGCTCTCCGACTCCCCCAAGCTATCCGACGCCCCCAAGCTCTCCGACTCCCCCAAGCTCTCCAACTCGTCCAAGCTTTCCAACTCCCCCAAGATCTTCTACTCCCCCAATCTCTCTACTCCCCCAAGCTCTCATACTCCCGAAAGCTCTCCTAATCCCCCAGGCTCTCCTACTCCCACAAGCACTCCTTCTCCCCCAAGCACTCCTAATCCCCCAAGGTCTCCTACTCCCCCAAGCTCTCCGACTCCCCCAAGCTCTCCCACTCCCCCAAGCTGTCCTACTGCCCCAAGCTCTCCTTCTCCCCCAGGCTCTCCGACTCCTCCAAGCTCTCCGAATCCCACAAGCACTCCGACTCGCCCAAAATCTCCTACTCCCCCAAGCTCTCCTCATCCCCCAAACTTTCCTACTGCCCCAAGCTCTCCAAATCCCCCAAGATCTCCTACTCCCCCAAGCTCTCCTCATCCCCCAAACTTTCCTACTCCCCCAAGCTCTCCAAATCCCCCAAGATCTCCTAATCCACCAAGCTCTCCGACTGCCCCAATCTCTCCTACTCCCTGTAGCGCTCCTACTGGCGCAAGCTCTCCTACACCCCAAAGCTCTCCTACTCGCCCAAGCTCTCCGAATCCCCCAAGTTCTCCGGCTCGCCCAAGCTCTCCTACTCCACCGAGCTCTCCTACTCCTCCCATCTCTCGCACACCTCCAAGCTCTGCTGCTCCCGAAAGCTCTCCAAGTCCCCCAAGCTCTACTACTCCACGAAGCTCTTCTACTCCCCCAAGCTCTCCTACTCCTCCAAGCTCTTCGAATCCGCCAAGTTCTCCGATTCCTCCAAGCACTCCTACTCCCCCAAGCTCTCCTACTCCCCCAATCTCTCCTAAACCCCCAAGCTCTCCTACTCCCGAAAGCTCTCCTACTCCCCCAAGCTCAACTACCCCCACAAGCTCTCCTTCACAAAGAAGCTCTCCTACTCCACCAAGCTCTCCTACTCCCCCAAGTTCTCCGACTCCCCCAAGCTCTCCTAATCCCCAAACCGCTCCGACTCCCCCAACCTCTCGTACTACCCCACCCTTTCCGACTCCCCCAACCTCTCCTACTCCACCAAGCTGTCCTACACCCCCAAGCTCTCCTTCTCCACCAAGCCCTCCTACTCCCCCACCTATCATACTCACCCAAACTCTCCTATTCCGGTAAGCTCTCCTAATCCGGTTAGCTCTCCTAATCCAGTTACCTCTCCTACTCCAGTAAGCTCTCCGACTCCCGCAAGCTCTCCTACTCCGGTTAGCTCTCCAACTACGGTAAGCTCTCCTACTCTCCCAAGCTCGCTTCTCATTAAGCTCTCCTCCTCCCCCAAGCTCTCCAACTCGCCCAAGCTCTCCTACTCCGGTAAGCTCTCCTTCTCTGGTAAGCTCTCCTAATCCGGTTAGCTCTCCTAATCCGGTTAGCTCTCCTACTCCAGTAAGCTCTCCTGCTCCCGCAAGCTCTCCAACTCCAGTAAGCTCTCCTACTCCGGTAAGCTACCCTGCTCCTACACGCTCTCCTACTCCCCCAAGCTCACCTGCTCCGGTAAGCTCTCCTACTCCGGTAAGCTCTCCTACTCCGGTAAGCTCTCTTACTGCGTTAAGCACTCCTACTCCGGTAAGCTCTCCTAATCCGGTAAGCTCTCCTAATCCGGTAAACACTCCTAATCCGGTAAACTCTCCTAATCCGGTAAGCTCTCCGACTCCCCCAAGCTCTCCGACTCCCGCAAGCTCTCCTGCTCCTGTTAGCTCTCCAATTACGGTAAGCTCTCCTGCTCCCCCAAGCTCTCCTACTCTCCGAAGCTCTCCTACTCCACCAAGCTCTCCTACTCCCCCAAGCTCTCCTACTCCCCCAAGCTCTACTACTCCCCAATCTCTCCTACTCCCAGAAGATCTCCTACTCCCCCAAGCTCTCCTACTCCTCCAAGTTCTCCGACTCCCCAAGCTCTCCTGCTCGCCGAATCTCTTCTACTCCCCCAAGCTCTCCTACTTCCCCAAGCAGTCCTACTCCCCCAAGCTCTCCTACTCCGGGAAGCTCTCCGACTCCCCCAAGCTCTCCTGCTCCGGTTAGCTCTCAAACTCCGGTAAGCTCTGCTAATTTCCCAAGCTCTCCGACTCCCCCAAGCTCTCCGACTCGCCCAAGCTCTCCTACACCCCCAAGCTCTCCTACTCCCCCAATATCTCTACCCCCCAAGCTCTGCTAATCCCGAAAGTTCTCCTACTCCCGCAAGCTCTCCTACTCATCCAAGCTCTCCTACTCCCCCAAGCTCTCGTACTCCCACAAGCTCTCCTACTCCCCCAAGCTCTCCGACTCACCCAAGCTCTCCTACACCCCCAAGCTGTCCTACTCCCACAAGCTCTCCTTCTCCCCTAAGCTCTCCGGCTCCCCCAAGCTCTCCGACTCCCACAAGCACTCCGACTCGCCCAAACTCTCCTACTCCCCCAAGCTCTCCTCATCACCCAAGCTTTCCTACTCCCCCAAGCTCTCCTACACCCTCAAGCTCTCCTACTCCCCCAAGCTCTCCGACTCCACCAAGCTCTCCTACTCCCCCAAGCTCTTCTACTCCCCCAAGCTCTCTTACACCCACAAGCTCTCCTTCTCCAGTAAGCAATCCTACTCCCCCAAGCTCTCCTACTGCCTCAAGCTCTCCCACTCAGGTAAGCTCCCCTACTCCCCCAAGCTATCCTACTCCCCACAGCTCTCCGACTCCCCCAAGCTCTCCGACTCCGGTAAGCTCACCAACTCCCCCAAGCTCTCCGACTCCCCGAATCTCTCCGACTGCCCCAAGCTTTCCGACTCCCCCAAGCTCTCCGACTCGCCCAAGCTCTCCTACTCCCCCAATTTCTTCTACTCCCCCAAGCCCTCCTACTCACCCAAGCTCTCCATTCCGCCAAGCTCTCCTACTCCCCCAAGCTCTTCTACGCATCCAAGCTCTCCGAATCCCCCAAGCTCTCCGACTCGCCCAAGCTCTCCTACTCCACCAAGCTCTCCTACTCCCCCAATAACTCGTACTCCCCCAAGCTCTCCAACTCCCTCAAGCTCTCCGACTCCCCCAAGCTCCCCCCAAGCTCTCCGACTCCCCCAAGCTCTCCGACTCGCCCAAGCTCTCCTACTCCCCAAGCTCTCCTACTCCCCGAAGATCTCCTACTCCCCCAAGCTCTCCTACTCCTCCAAGTTTTCCTACTCCCCAAGCTCTCCAACTCTCCCAAGCTCTCCTACTCCCCCAAACTCTCCTACTCCCCCAAGCTCTCCTTCTCCCCCAAGCTCTCCTAATCCCCAAGCTCTCCTACTCCGCCAAGCTCTCCTACTCCCCCAAGCTCTTCTACTCGCCCAAGCTCTCCGAATCCCCCAAGCTCTCCGACTCGCCCAAGCTCTCCTACTCCACCAAGCTCTCCTACTCCTCCCATCTCTCGCACACCCCCAAGCTCTGCTACTTCCGAAAGCTCTCCAAGTCCCCCAAGCTCTCCTACTCCACGAAGCTCTTCTACTCCCCCAAGCTCTCCTACTCCTCCAAGCTCTCCGAATCCGCCAAGTTCTCCGATTCCTCCAAGCACTCCTACATCCCCCAAGCTCTCCTACTCCCCCAATCTCTCCTACACCCCCAAGCTCTCCTACTCCCGAAAGCTCTCCTACTCCCCCAAGCTCAACTACCCCCACAAGCTCTCCTTCACAAAGAAGCTCTCCGACTCCACCAAGCTCTCCTACTCCCCCAAGTTCTCCGACTCCCCCATGCTCTCCTAATCTACAAACCTCTCCTACTCCCCCAACCTCTCGTACTACCCCACCCTCTCCGACTCCCCCAACCTCTCCTACTCCACCAAGCTCTCCTACACCCCCAAGCTCTCCTTCTCCCCCAAGCCCTCCTACTCCCCCACCTATCATACTCACCGAAACTCTCCTATTCCGGTAAGTTCTCCTAATCCGGTTAGCTCTCCTAATGCAGTTAGCTCTCCTACTCCAGTAAGCTCTCCGACTCCCGCAAACACTCCTACTCCGATTAGCTCTCCAACTACGGTAAGCTCTCCTACTCTCCCAAGCTCGCTTCTCCCCGAAGCTCTCCTCCTCCCCCAAGCTCTCCGACTCGCCCAAGCTCTCCTACTCCGTTAAGCTCTCCTTCTCTGGTAAGCTCTCCTAATCCGGTTAGCTCTCCTAATCCGGTTAGCTCTCCTACTCCAGTAAGCTCTCCTACTCCTGCAAGCTCTCCAACTCCGGTAAGCTCTCCTACTCCCGTAAGCTACCCTGCTCCTACACGCTCCCCTACTCCCCCAAGCTCACCTGCTCCAGTAAGCTCTCCTACTCCGGTAAGCTCTCCTACTCCGGTAAGCTCTCTTACTGCGGTAAGCACTCCTACTCCGGTAAGCTCTCCCAATCCGGTAAGCTCTCCTAATCCGGTAAACACTCCTAATCCGCTAAGCTCTCCGACTCCCCCAAGCTCTCCGACTCCTGCAAGCTCTCCTGCTCCTGTTAGCTCTCCAATTATGGTAATCTCTCCTGCTCCCCCAAGCTCTCCTACTCCCCGAAGCTCTCCTACTCCACCAAGCTCTCCTACTCCCACAAGCTCTCCTACTCCCCCAAGCTCTACTACTCCCCAATCTCTCCTGCTCCCCGAAGATCTCCTACTCCCCCAAGCTCTCCTACTCCTCCAAGTTCTCCGATTCCCCAAGCTCTCCTGCTCGCCGAATCTCTTCTACTCCCCCAAGCTGTCCTACTTCCCCAAGCTGTCCTACTCCCCCAAGCTCTCCTACTCCGGGAAGCTCTCCTCCTCCCCCAAGCTCTCCGACTCGCCCAAGCTCTGCTACTCAGGTAAGCTCTACTTCTCTGGTAAGCTCTCCTAATCCGGTGAGCTCTCCTAATCCGGTAAACTCTCCTACTCCGGTAAGCTCTCCTACTCCCCCAAGCTCTCCAACTCCGGTACGCGCTCCTACTCCGGTAAACTAGCCTGTTCCTACATGGTCTCCTACACCCCCCAAGCTCACCTACTCCGGAAATCTCTCCTACTCAGATCAGCTCTCCTACTCCGGTAAGCTCTCTTACTGCGGTAAGCATTCCTACTCCGGTAAACTCTCCTAATCCGGTAAACCCTCCTAATCCGGTAAGCTCTCCGACTCCCCAAAGCTCTCCTACTCCCGCAAGCTCTCCTACTCCGGTTAGCTCTCAAACTCCGGTAAGCTCTGCTACTTCCCCAAGCTCTCCTACTCCCCCAAGCTCTCCTACTCCCCCAAGCTCTCCTACTCCCCCAAGCTCTCCTACTCCCGCAACCTCTCCTACTCCCACAAGCTCCTCGAATCCCCCAAGTTCTCCGGCTCCCCCAATCTCTTCGAGTCCCCCAAGCTCTCCGACTCCCCCAAGCTCACCGACTCCCCCAAGCTCTCCGACTCCCCAAAACTCTCCGACTCGCCCAAGCTCTCCTACTCCCCCAAGCTCTCCTACTCCCCCAATCACTCGTACTTCCCCAAGCTCTGCCAATCCCGAAAGTTCTCCTACTCCCCCAAGCTCTCCTACTCCCCCAAGCTCTCCTACTCCCCCAAGCTCTCGTACTCCCCCAAGCTCTCCGAAGCCTCCAAGCTCTCCGACTCACCCAAGCTCTCCGACTCCCCCAAGCTCTCCGATTCCCCCAAGCTCTCCGACTCCCCCAAAGTCTCCGACTCCCCCAAGCTCTCCGACTCGCCCAAGCTCTCCTACACCCCCAAGTTCTCCTACTCCCCCAATCTCTCTACCCCCCAAGCTCTGCTAATCCCGAAAGTTCTCCTACTCCCCCAAGCTCTCTTACTCCCCCAAGCTCTCCTACTCCCCCACGCTCTCGTACTCCCCCAAGCTCTCCGAAGCCTCCAAGCTCTCCGACTCACCCAAGGTCTCCTACTCCCGCAAGCTCTCCTACTCCCCCAAGCTCTCCTACTCCCCCAAGCTCTCGTACTCCCCCAAGCTCTCCTACTCCCCCAAGCTCTCCGACTCACCCAAGCTCTCCTACTCCCCCAAGCTGTCCTACTCCCACAAGCACTCCTTCTCCCCTAAGCTCTCCGGCTCCCCCAAGCTCTCCGACTCCCACAAGCACTCCGACTCGCCCAAACTCTCCTACTCCCCCAAGCTCTCCTCATCCCCCAAGCATTCCTACTCCCCCAAGCTCTCCAACTCACCGAAGATCTCCTACTCCTCCAAGCTCTCCGACTGCCCCAATCTCTCCTACTCCCTCAAGCGCTCCTACTGGCGCAAGCTCTCCTACACCCTCAAGCTCTCCTACTCCCACAAGCTCTCCGACTTCCCCAAGCTCTCCTACTCCCCCAAGCTTGTCTACTCCCCCAAGCTCTCTTACACCCACAAGCTCTCCTACTCCCCCAAGCTCTCGTACTCCCCCAAGCTCTCCGAAGCCTCCAAGCTCTCCGACTCACCCAAGCTCTCCGACTCCCCCAAGCTCTCCGATTCCCCCAAGCTCTCCGACTCCCCCAAAGTCTCCGACTCCCCCAAGCTCTCCGACTCGCCCAAGCTCTCCTACACCCCCAAGTTCTCCTACTCCCCCAATCTCTCTACCCCCCAAGCTCTGCTAATCCCGAAAGTTCTCCTACTCCCCCAAGCTCTCTTACTCCCCCAAGCTCTCCTACTCCCCCACGCTCTCGTACTCCCCCAAGCTCTCCGAAGCCTCCAAGCTCTCCGACTCACCCAAGGTCTCCTACTCCCGCAAGCTCTCCTACTCCCCCAAGCTCTCCTACTCCCCCAAGCTCTCGTACTCCCCCAAGCTCTCCTACTCCCCCAAGCTCTCCGACTCACCCAAGCTCTCCTACTCCCCCAAGCTGTCCTACTCCCACAAGCACTCCTTCTCCCCTAAGCTCTCCGGCTCCCCCAAGCTCTCCGACTCCCACAAGCACTCCGACTCGCCCAAACTCTCCTACTCCCCCAAGCTCTCCTCATCCCCCAAGCATTCCTACTCCCCCAAGCTCTCCAACTCACCGAAGATCTCCTACTCCTCCAAGCTCTCCGACTGCCCCAATCTCTCCTACTCCCTCAAGCGCTCCTACTGGCGCAAGCTCTCCTACACCCTCAAGCTCTCCTACTCCCACAAGCTCTCCGACTTCCCCAAGCTCTCCTACTCCCCCAAGCTTGTCTACTCCCCCAAGCTCTCTTACACCCACAAGCTCTCCTACTCTGGTAAGCAATCCTACTCCCCCAAGCTCTCCTACTGCCTCAAGCTCTCCAACTCAGGTAAGCTCCCTACTCCCCCAAGCTATCCTACTCCCCACAGCTCTCCGACTCCCCCAAGCTCTCCCACTCCGGTAAGCTCTCCAACTCCCCCAAGCTCTCCGACTCCCCCAAGCTCTCCGACTGCCCCAAGCTTTCCGACGCCCCCAAGCTCTCCGACTCGCCCAAGCTCTCCTACTCCCCCAATTTCTTCTACTCCCCCAAGCCCTCCAACTCACCCAAGCTCTCCTACTCCGCCAAGCTCTCCTACTCCCCCAAGCTCTTCTACTCATCCAAGCTCTCCGAATCCCCCAAGCTCTCCGACTCGCCCAAGCTCTCCTACTCCACCAAGCTCTCCTACTCCCCCAATAACTCGTACTCCCCCAAGCTCTCCAACTCCCTCAAGCTCTCCGACTCCCCCAAGCTCTCCGACTCCCCCAAGCTCTCCGACTCCCCCAAGCTCTACGACTCGCCCAAGCTCTCCTACTCCCCAAGCTCTCCTACTCCCCGAAGATCTCCTACTCCCCCAAGCTCTCCTACTCTTCCAAGTTCTCCTACTCCCCAAGCTCTCCTGCTCGCCCAATCTCTTCTACTCCCCCAAGCTCTCCTACTTCCCAAGCTGTCCTACTCCCCCAAGCTCTCCTATTCCGGGAAGCTCTCCTCCTCCCCCAAGCTCTCCGACTCGCCCAAGCTCTGCTCCTCAGGTAAGCTCTCCTTCTCTGGTAAGCTCCCCTAATCCGGTGAGCTCTCCTAATCCAGTTAGCTCTCCTACTCCGGTAAGCTCTCCTACTCCCCCAAGCTCTCCAACTCCGGTAAGCGCTCCGACTCCGGTAAGCTACCCTGTTCCTAAAAGCTCTCCTACTCCCCCAAGCTCACCTATTCCTGAAAGCTCTCCCACTCAGGTCAGCTCTCCTATCCGGTAAGCTCTCTTACTGCGGTAAGCATTCCTACTCCGGTAAACTCTACTAATCCGGTAAGATCTCCTAATCCGGTAAGCTCTCCGACTCCCCCAAGTTCTCCTACTCCCGCAAGCTCTCCTACTCCGGTTCGCTCTCAAACTCCGGTAAGCTCTGCTACTTCCCCAAGCTCTCCTACTCCCCCAAGCTCTCCTACTCCCCCAAGCTCTCCTACGCCCCCAGGCTCTCCAACTCCACCAAGTTTCTTACTCCCGCAAGCTCTCCTACTCCCCCAAGCTCTCCTACTCCCCTAAGCTCTCCTACTCCCCCAAGCTCTCCTACTCCCACAAGCTCTCCTACTCCCCAAAGCTCTCCTACTCTCCCAAGCTCTCCAAAAGCCCCAAGCTCTCCGACTCCCCCAAGCTCTCCGACTCCCGCAAGCTCTCCGACACCCAAAGCTCTCCGACTCGCCCAAGCTCTACTACACCCCCAAGCTCTCCTACTCCGCCAATCTCTCTATCCCCCAAGCTCTCCTACTCCCGAAAGCTCTCCTACTCCCCCAAGCTCTCCTACTCCCACAAGCTCTCCTTCTCCCCCAAGCTCTCCTACTCCCCCAAGCTATCCTACTCCCCCAAGCTCTCCGACTCACCCAAGGTCTCCTACTCCCCCGAGCTGTCCTACTCCCCCAAGCTCTCTTTCTCCCATAAGCTCTCCGGCTCCCCCAAGCTCTCCGACTCCCACAAGCACGCCGACTCGCTCAAACTCTCCCACTCCCCCAAGCTCTCCTCATCCCCCAAGCTTTCCTACTCCCCCAAGCTCTCCAACTCCCCCAAGATCTCCTACTCCCCCAAGCTCTCCTACTCCCCCAAGCTCTTCTACTCCCCCAAGCTCTCTTACACCCACAAGCTCTCCTACTCCGGTAAGCAATCCTACTTCCCCAAGCTCACCGACTGCCTCAAGCTCTCCTACTCCGGTAAGCTCCCCTACTCCCCCAACCTCTCCTACTCCCCAAACTCTCCGACTCCCCCAAGCTCTCCTACTCCGGTAAGCTACCCTGTTCCTACAAGCTCTTCTACTCATCCAAGCTCACCTACTCCGGAAAGCTCTCCTACTCAGGTCAGCTCTCCTACTCCGGTAATCTCAGTTACTGCGGTAAGCAATCCTGCTCCGGTAAACTCTCCTAATCCGGTAAGATCTCCTAATCCGGTAAGCTCTCCTACACCCCCAAGCTCTCCTACTCCCGCAAGCTCTCCTACTCCGGTTAGCTCTCAAACTTCGGTAAGCTCTGCTACTTCCCCAAGCTCTCCGACTCCCCCAAGCTCTCCTACTCCCGCAACTTCTCCTACTCCCCCAAGCTCTCCGAATCCCCCAAGTTCTCCGACTCCCCCAATCTCTCCGATTCCCCCAAGCTCTCCGACTCCCCCAAGCTCACCGACTCCCCCAAGCTCTCCGACTCCCCCAAACTCTCCGACTCGCCCAAGCTCTCCTACTCCCCCAAGCACTCCTACTCGCCCAATCTCTCGTACTTCCCCCAGCTCTGCTAATCCCGAAAGTTCTCTTAATCCCCCAAGCTCTCCTACTCCCGCAAGCTCTCCTACTCCCCCAAGCTCTCCGGCTCCCCCAAGCTCTCCGACTCCCCCAAGCTCTCCGACTCCCCCAAGCTCTCCGACTCGCCCAAGCTCTCCTACACCCCCAAGATCTCTTACTCCACCAATCTCTCTACCCCGCAAGCTCTCCTAATCCCGAAAGCTCTCCTACACCCCAAGCTCTCCTACTCCCACAAGCTCTCCTTCTCCCCCAAGCTCTCCTACTCCCCCAAGCTCACCTACTCCCCCAGGCTCTCCAACTCCACCAAGTTTCTTACTCCCCCAAGCTCTCCTACTCCCCCAAGCTCTCCTACGCCCCCAGGCTCTCCAACTCCACCAAGTTTCATACTCCCCCAAGCTCTCCTACTCCCCCAAGCTCTCCTACTCCCCTAAGCTCTCCTACTCCCCCAAGCTCTCCTACTCCCACAAGCTCTCCTACTCCCCAAAGCTCTCCTACTCTCCCAAGCTCTCCAAAACCCCCAAGCTCTCCGACTCCCCCAAGCTCTCCGACTCCCCCAAGCTCTCCGATCCCCAAAGCTCTCCGACTCGCCCAAGCTCTACTACACCCCCAAGCTCTCCTACTCCACCAATCTCTCTATCCCCCAAGCTCTCCTACTCCCGAAAGCTCTCCTACTCCCCCAAGCTCTCCTACTCCCACAAGCTCTCCTTCTCCCCCAAGCTCTCCTACTCCCCCAAGCTATCCTACTCCCCCAAGCTCTCCGACTCACCCAAGCTCTCCTACTCCCCCGAGCTGTCCTACTCCCTCAAGCTCTCTTTCTCCCATAAGCTCTCCGGCTCCCCCAAGCTCTCCGACTCCCACAAGCACGCCGACTCGCTCAAACTCTCCCACTCCCCCAAGCTCTCCTCATCCCCCAAGCTTTCCTACTCCCCCAAGCTCTCCAACTCCCCCAAGATCTCCTACTCCCTCAAGCGCTCCTACTGGCGCAAGCTCTCCTACACCCTCAAACTCTCCTAATCCCCCAAGATCTCCGACTCCCCCAAGCTCTCCGACTCCCCCAAGCTCTCCGACTCCCCCAAGCTCTCCTACTCCCCCAAGCTCTTCTACTCCCCCAAGCTCTCTTACACCCACAAGCTCTCCTACTCCGGTAAGCAATCCTACTTCCCCAAGCTCTCCTACTGCCTCAAGCTCTCCTACTCTGGTAAGCTCCCCTACTCCCCCAAGCTCTCCTACTCCCCAAACTCTCCGACTCCCCCAAGCTCTCCTACTCCGGTAAGCTACCCTGTTCCTACAAGCTCTTCTACTCCCCCAAGCTCACCTACTCCGGAAAGCTCTCCTACTCAGGTCAGCTCTCCTACTCCGGTAAGCTCAGTTACTGCGGTAAGCAATCCTGCTCCGGTAAACTCTCCTAATCCGGTAAGATCTCCTAATCCGGTAAGCTCTCCTACACCCCCAAGCTCTCCTACTCCCGCAAGCTCTCCTACTCCGGTTAGCTCTCAAACTCCGGTAAGCTCTGCTACTTCCCCAAGCTCTCCGACTCCCCCAAGCTCTCCTACTCCCGCAACTTCTCCTACTCCCCCAAGCTATCCGAATCCCCCAAGTTCTCCGACTCCCCCAATCTCTCCGATTCCCCCAAGCTCTCCGACTCCCCCAAGCTCACCGACTCCCCCAAGCTCTCCGACTCCCCCAAACTCTCCGACTCGCCCAAGCTCTCCTACTCCCCCAAGCACTCCTACTCGCCCAATCTCTCGTACTTCCCCCAGCTCTGCTAATCCCGAAAGTTCTCTTAATCCCCCAAGCTCTCCTACTCCCGCAAGCTCTCCTGCTCCCCCAAGCTCTCCGGCTCCCCCAAGCTCTCCGACTCCCCCAAGCTCTCCGACTCCCCCAAGCTCTCCTACTCCCCCAAGCTCTTCTACTCCCCCAAGCTCTCTTACACCCACAAGCTCTCCTACTCCGGTAAGCAATCCTACTTCCCCAAGCTCTCCTACTGCCTCAAGCTCTCCTACTCTGGTAAGCTCCCCTACTCCCCCAAGCTCTCCTACTCCCCAAACTCTCCGACTCCCCCAAGATCTCCTACTCCGGTAAGCTACCCTGTTCCTACAAGCTCTTCTACTCCCCCAAGCTCACCTACTCCGGAAAGCTCTCCTACTCAGGTCAGCTCTCCTACTCCGGTAAGCTCAGTTACTGCGGTAAGCAATCCTGCTCCGGTAAACTCTCCTAATCCGGTAAGATCTCCTAATCCGGTAAGCTCTCCTACACCCCCAAGCTCTCCTACTCCCGCAAGCTCTCCTACTCCGGTTAGCTCTCAAACTCCGGTAAGCTCTGCTACTTCCCCAAGCTCTCCGACTCCCCCAAGCTCTCCTACTCCCGCAACTTCTCCTACTCCCCCAAGCTATCCGAATCCCCCAAGTTCTCCGACTCCCCCAATCTCTCCGATTCCCCCAAGCTCTCCGACTCCCCCAAGCTCACCGACTCCCCCAAGCTCTCCGACTCCCCCAAACTCTCCGACTCGCCCAAGCTCTCCTACTCCCCCAAGCACTCCTACTCGCCCAATCTCTCGTACTTCCCCCAGCTCTGCTAATCCCGAAAGTTCTCTTAATCCCCCAAGCTCTCCTACTCCCGCAAGCTCTCCTGCTCCCCCAAGCTCTCCGGCTCCCCCAAGCTCTCCGACTCCCCCAAGCTCTCCGACTCCCCCAAGCTCTCCGACTCGCCCAAGCTCTCCTACACCCCCAAGATCTCTTACTCCACCAATCTCTCTACCCCCCAAGCTCTCCTAATCCCGAAAGCTCTCCTACACCCCAAGTTCTCCTACTCCCACAAGCTCTCCTTCTCCCCCAAGCTCTCCTACTCCCCCAAGCTCTCGTACTCCCCCAAGCTCTCCTACTCCCCCAAGCTCTCCGACTCACCCAAGCTCTCCTACTCCCCCAAGCTGTCCTACTCCCACAAGCACTCCTTCTCCCCTAAGCTCTCCGGCTCCCCCAAGCTCTCCGACTCCCACAAGCACTCCGACTCGCCCAAACTCTCCTACTCCCCCAAGCTCTCCTCATCCCCCAAGCATTCCTACTCCCCCAAGCTCTCCAACTCACCGAAGATCTCCTACTCCTCCAAGCTCTCCGACTGCCCCAATCTCTCCTACTCCCTCAAGCGCTCCTACTGGCGCAAGCTCTCCTACACCCTCAAGCTCTCCTACTCCCACAAGCTCTCCGACTTCCCCAAGCTCTCCTACTCCCCCAAGCTTGTCTACTCCCCCAAGCTCTCTTACACCCACAAGCTCTCCTACTCTGGTAAGCAATCCTACTCCCCCAAGCTCTCCTACTGCCTCAAGCTCTCCAACTCAGGTAAGCTCCCTACTCCCCCAAGCTATCCTACTCCCCACAGCTCTCCGACTCCCCCAAGCTCTCCCACTCCGGTAAGCTCTCCAACTCCCCCAAGCTCTCCGACTCCCCCAAGCTCTCCGACTGCCCCAAGCTTTCCGACGCCCCCAAGCTCTCCGACTCGCCCAAGCTCTCCTACTCCCCCAATTTCTTCTACTCCCCCAAGCCCTCCAACTCACCCAAGCTCTCCTACTCCGCCAAGCTCTCCTACTCCCCCAAGCTCTTCTACTCATCCAAGCTCTCCGAATCCCCCAAGCTCTCCGACTCGCCCAAGCTCTCCTACTCCACCAAGCTCTCCTACTCCCCCAATAACTCGTACTCCCCCAAGCTCTCCAACTCCCTCAAGCTCTCCGACTCCCCCAAGCTCTCCGACTCCCCCAAGCTCTCCGACTCCCCCAAGCTCTACGACTCGCCCAAGCTCTCCTACTCCCCAAGCTCTCCTACTCCCCGAAGATCTCCTACTCCCCCAAGCTCTCCTAGTCTTCCAAGTTCTCCTACTCCCCAAGCTCTCCTGCTCGCCCAATCTCTTCTACTCCCCCAAGCTCTCCTACTTCCCAAGCTGTCCTACTCCCCCAAGCTCTCCTATTCCGGGAAGCTCTCCTCCTCCCCCAAGCTCTCCGACTCGCCCAAGCTCTGCTCCTCAGGTAAGCTCTCCTTCTCTGGTAAGCTCCCCTAATCCGGTGAGCTCTCCTAATCCAGTTAGCTCTCCTACTCCGGTAAGCTCTCCTACTCCCCCAAGCTCTCCAACTCCGGTAAGCGCTCCGACTCCGGTAAGCTACCCTGTTCCTAAAAGCTCTCCTACTCCCCCAAGCTCACCTATTCCTGAAAGCTCTCCCACTCAGGTCAGCTCTCCTATCCGGTAAGCTCTCTTACTGCGGTAAGCATTCCTACTCCGGTAAACTCTACTAATCCGGTAAGATCTCCTAATCCGGTAAGCTCTCTGACTCCCCCAAGTTCTCCTACTCCCGCAAGCTCTCCTACTCCGGTTCGCTCTCAAACTCCGGTAAGCTCTGCTACTTCCCCAAGCTCTCCTACTCCCCCAAGCTCTCCTACTCCCCCAAGCTCTCCTACGCCCCCAGGCTCTCCAACTCCACCAAGTTTCTTACTCCCGCAAGCTCTCCTACTCCCCCAAGCTCTCCTACTCCCCTAAGCTCTCCTACTCCCCCAAGCTCTCCTACTCCCACAAGCTCTCCTACTCCCCAAAGCTCTCCTACTCTCCCAAGCTCTCCAAAAGCCCCAAGCTCTCCGACTCCCCCAAGCTCTCCGACTCCCGCAAGCTCTCCGACACCCAAAGCTCTCCGACTCGCCCAAGCTCTACTACACCCCCAAGCTCTCCTACTCCGCCAATCTCTCTATCCCCCAAGCTCTCCTACTCCCGAAAGCTCTCCTACTCCCCCAAGCTCTCCTACTCCCACAAGCTCTCCTTCTCCCCCAAGCTCTCCTACTCCCCCAAGCTATCCTACTCCCCCAAGCTCTCCGACTCACCCAAGGTCTCCTACTCCCCCGAGCTGTCCTACTCCCCCAAGCTCTCTTTCTCCCATAAGCTCTCCGGCTCCCCCAAGCTCTCCGACTCCCACAAGCACGCCGACTCGCTCAAACTCTCCCACTCCCCCAAGCTCTCCTCATTCCCCAAGCTTTCCTACTCCCCCAAGCTCTCCAACTCCCCCAAGATCTCCTACTCCCCCAAGCTCTCCTACTCCCCCAAGCTCTTCTACTCCCCCAAGCTCTCTTACACCCACAAGCTCTCCTACTCCGGTAAGCAATCCTACTTCCCCAAGCTCACCGACTGCCTCAAGCTCTCCTACTCCGGTAAGCTCCCCTACTCCCCCAACCTCTCCTACTCCCCAAACTCTCCGACTCCCCCAAGCTCTCCTACTCCGGTAAGCTACCCTGTTCCTACAAGCTCTTCTACTCATCCAAGCTCACCTACTCCGGAAAGCTCTCCTACTCAGGTCAGCTCTCCTACTCCGGTAATCTCAGTTACTGCGGTAAGCAATCCTGCTCCGGTAAACTCTCCTAATCCGGTAAGATCTCCTAATCCGGTAAGCTCTCCTACACCCCCAAGCTCTCCTACTCCCGCAAGCTCTCCTACTCCGGTTAGCTCTCAAACTTCGGTAAGCTCTGCTACTTCCCCAAGCTCTCCGACTCCCCCAAGCTCTCCTACTCCCGCAACTTCTCCTACTCCCCCAAGCTCTCCGAATCCCCCAAGTTCTCCGACTCCCCCAATCTCTCCGATTCCCCCAAGCTCTCCGACTCCCCCAAGCTCACCGACTCCCCCAAGCTCTCCGACTCCCCCAAACTCTCCGACTCGCCCAAGCTCTCCTACTCCCCCAAGCACTCCTACTCGCCCAATCTCTCGTACTTCCCCCAGCTCTGCTAATCCCGAAAGTTCTCTTAATCCCCCAAGCTCTCCTACTCCCGCAAGCTCTCCTACTCCCCCAAGCTCTCCGGCTCCCCCAAGCTCTCCGACTCCCCCAAGCTCTCCGACTCCCCCAAGCTCTCCGACTCGCCCAAGCTCTCCTACACCCCCAAGATCTCTTACTCCACCAATCTCTCTACCCCCCAAGCTCTCCTAATCCCGAAAGCTCTCCTACACCCCAAGCTCTCCTACTCCCACAAGCTCTCCTTCTCCCCCAAGCTCTCCTACTCCCCCAAGCTCACCTACTCCCCCAGGCTCTCCAACTCCACCAAGTTTCTTACTCCCCCAAGCTCTCCTACTCCCCCAAGCTCTCCTACGCCCCCAGGCTCTCCAACTCCACCAAGTTTCATACTCCCCCAAGCTCTCCTACTCCCCCAAGCTCTCCTACTCCCCTAAGCTCTCCTACTCCCCCAAGCTCTCCTACTCCCACAAGCTCTCCTACTCCCCAAAGCTCTCCTACTCTCCCAAGCTCTCCAAAACCCCCAAGCTCTCCGACTCCCCCAAGCTCTCCGACTCCCCCAAGCTCTCCGATCCCCAAAGCTCTCCGACTCGCCCAAGCTCTACTACACCCCCAAGCTCTCCTACTCCACCAATCTCTCTATCCCCCAAGCTCTCCTACTCCCGAAAGCTCTCCTACTCCCCCAAGCTCTCCTACTCCCACAAGCTCTCCTTCTCCCCCAAGCTCTCCTACTCCCCCAAGCTATCCTACTCCCCCAAGCTCTCCGACTCACCCAAGCTCTCCTACTCCCCCGAGCTGTCCTACTCCCTCAAGCTCTCTTTCTCCCATAAGCTCTCCGGCTCCCCCAAGCTCTCCGACTCCCACAAGCACGCCGACTCGCTCAAACTCTCCCACTCCCCCAAGCTCTCCTCATCCCCCAAGCTTTCCTACTCCCCCAAGCTCTCCAACTCCCCCAAGATCTCCTACTCCCTCAAGCGCTCCTACTGGCGCAAGCTCTCCTACACCCTCAAACTCTCCTAATCCCCCAAGATCTCCGACTCCCCCAAGCTCTCCGACTCCCCCAAGCTCTCCGACTCCCCCAAGCTCTCCTACTCCCCCAAGCTCTTCTACTCCCCCAAGCTCTCTTACACCCACAAGCTCTCCTACTCCGGTAAGCAATCCTACTTCCCCAAGCTCTCCTACTGCCTCAAGCTCTCCTACTCTGGTAAGCTCCCCTACTCCCCCAAGCTCTCCTACTCCCCAAACTCTCCGACTCCCCCAAGCTCTCCTACTCCGGTAAGCTACCCTGTTCCTACAAGCTCTTCTACTCCCCCAAGCTCACCTACTCCGGAAAGCTCTCCTACTCAGGTCAGCTCTCCTACTCCGGTAAGCTCAGTTACTGCGGTAAGCAATCCTGCTCCGGTAAACTCTCCTAATCCGGTAAGATCTCCTAATCCGGTAAGCTCTCCTACACCCCCAAGCTCTCCTACTCCCGCAAGCTCTCCTACTCGGGTTAGCTCTCAAACTCCGGTAAGCTCTGCTACTTCCCCAAGCTCTCCGACTCCCCCAAGCTCTCCTACTCCCGCAACTTCTCCTACTCCCCCAAGCTATCCGAATCCCCCAAGTTCTCCGACTCCCCCAATCTCTCCGATTCCCCCAAGCTCTCCGACTCCCCCAAGCTCACCGACTCCCCCAAGCTCTCCGACTCCCCCAAACTCTCCGACTCGCCCAAGCTCTCCTACTCCCCCAAGCACTCCTACTCGCCCAATCTCTCGTACTTCCCCCAGCTCTGCTAATCCCGAAAGTTCTCTTAATCCCCCAAGCTCTCCTACTCCCGCAAGCTCTCCTGCTCCCCCAAGCTCTCCGGCTCCCCCAAGCTCTCCGACTCCCCCAAGCTCTCCGACTCCCCCAAGCTCTCCTACTCCCCCAAGCTCTTCTACTCCCCCAAGCTCTCTTACACCCACAAGCTCTCCTACTCCGGTAAGCAATCCTACTTCCCCAAGCTCTCCTACTGCCTCAAGCTCTCCTACTCTGGTAAGCTCCCCTACTCCCCCAAGCTCTCCTACTCCCCAAACTCTCCGACTCCCCCAAGATCTCCTACTCCGGTAAGCTACCCTGTTCCTACAAGCTCTTCTACTCCCCCAAGCTCACCTACTCCGGAAAGCTCTCCTACTCAGGTCAGCTCTCCTACTCCGGTAAGCTCAGTTACTGCGGTAAGCAATCCTGCTCCGGTAAACTCTCCTAATCCGGTAAGATCTCCTAATCCGGTAAGCTCTCCTACACCCCCAAGCTCTCCTACTCCCGCAAGCTCTCCTACTCCGGTTAGCTCTCAAACTCCGGTAAGCTCTGCTACTTCCCCAAGCTCTCCGACTCCCCCAAGCTCTCCTACTCCCGCAACTTCTCCTACTCCCCCAAGCTATCCGAATCCCCCAAGTTCTCCGACTCCCCCAATCTCTCCGATTCCCCCAAGCTCTCCGACTCCCCCAAGCTCACCGACTCCCCCAAGCTCTCCGACTCCCCCAAACTCTCCGACTCGCCCAAGCTCTCCTACTCCCCCAAGCACTCCTACTCGCCCAATCTCTCGTACTTCCCCCAGCTCTGCTAATCCCGAAAGTTCTCTTAATCCCCCAAGCTCTCCTACTCCCGCAAGCTCTCCTGCTCCCCCAAGCTCTCCGGCTCCCCCAAGCTCTCCGACTCCCCCAAGCTCTCCGACTCCCCCAAGCTCTCCGACTCGCCCAAGCTCTCCTACACCCCCAAGATCTCTTACTCCACCAATCTCTCTACCCCCCAAGCTCTCCTAATCCCGAAAGCTCTCCTACACCCCAAGTTCTCCTACTCCCACAAGCTCTCCTTCTCCCCCAAGCTCTCCTACTCCCCCAAGCTCACCTACTCCCCCAGGCTCTCCGACTCACCCAAGCTCTCCTACTCCCCCAAGCTGTCCTACTCCCCCAAGCTCTCGTTCTCCCCTAAGCTCTCCGGCTCCCCCAAGCTCTCCGACTCCCACAAGCACTCCGACTCGCCCAAACTCTTCTATTCCCCCAAGCTCTCCTCATCCCACAAGCTTTCCTACTCCCCCAAGCTTTCCAAATCCCCCAAGATCCCCTACTCCTCCAAGCTCTCCGACTGCCCCAATCTCTCCTACTCCCTCAAGCGCTCCAACTGGCGCAAGATCTCCTACACCCTCAAACTCTCCTGCTCCCCCAAGATCTCCGACTCCCCCAAGCTCTCCGACTCCCCCAAGCTCTCCGACTCCCCCAAGCTCTCCTACTCCCCCAAGCTCTTCTACTCCCCCAAGCTCTCTTACACCCACAAGCTCTCCTACTCCGGTAAGCAATCCTACTCCCCCAAGCTCTCCTACTGCCTTAAGCTCTCCTACTCCAGTAAGCTCCCCAACTCCCCCAAGCTATCCTACTCCCCAAAGCTCTCCGACTCCCCCAAGCTCTTCGACTCAATTAAGCTCTCCGACTCTCCCAAGCTCTCCGACTCCCCCCAGCTCTCCGACTGCCCCAAGCTCTCCGACGCCCCCAAGCTCTCCGACTCGCCCAAGCTCTCTTACTCCCCCAAGCTCTCCCACTCCCACAAGCTCTACTACTCCCTCAAGCTCGCCTACTTCCCCAACCTCTCATACACCCCAAGCTCTCACACTCCCACAAGCTGTCATATGACCCAAGCTCTCATAAGCCCCCAAAGCTCTCCTACCTTCCCAAGCTCTCCTACTCCCCAAGCTCTCCGACTCCCCCAAGCTCTCCTACTCCCCCAAGCTCTCCTACTCCCCCATGCTCTCCTACTCCCCTAAGCTCTCCTACTGCCCCAAGTTCTCCTATTCCGCCAAGCTCTCCTACTCTCTCAAGCTATCCTACTCCCCCAAGCTCTCCTAATCCCCCAAGCTCTCCTAATCCCCCAAGCTCTCCTACTCCCCCAAGATCTCCTACTACCCAAAGCTCTCCTACTCTCCCAAGCTCTCCTACTCCCCCAAGCTCTCCTACTCCCCCAAGCTCTCCTACTCCCCCAAGCTCTCCTACTCCCCCAAGATCTCCTTCTCCCCCAAGCTCTCCTACTCTCCCAAGCTCTACTACTCCCCCAAGATCTCCTTCTCCCCCAAGCTCTCCTACTCTCCCAAGCTCTACAACTCCCCCAAGATCTCCTACTCCCCCAAGCTCTCCTTCTCCCCCACGCTCTCCTACTCGCCCAAGCTCTCCTACTCCCCCAAGATATCCTGCTCCCCAGAGTTCTCCTAATGACCCAAGCTCTCTGACTCCCCCAAGCTCTCCTAATCCCCCAAGTTCTCCTACTCCCCCAAGCTCTCCTACTCCCACAAGCTTCCCTACTCCCCAAAGCTCTCCTACTCTCCCAAGCTCTCCTACTCCCCCAAAGTCTCCTACTCCCAAAACCTCTTCAACTCCCCCAAGCTCTCCTACTCCCCCAAACTCTCCTACTCCCCCAGATCTCCTACTCCCCCAACATCTCCTACTCTCCCAAGTTCTCCTACTCCCGCAAGCTCTCCTACTCCCCCAAGCTCTCCGGCTCCCCCAAGCTCTCCGACTCCCCCAAGCTCTCCGACTCCCCCAAGCTCTCCGACTCGCCCAAGCTCTCCTACACCCCCAAGATCTCTTACTCCACCAATCTCTCTACCCCCCAAGCTCTCCTAATCCCGATAGCTCTCCTACACCCCAAGCTCTCCTACTCCCACAAGCTCTCCTTCTCCCCCAAGCTCTCCTACTCCCCCAAGCTCACCTACTCCCCCAGGCTCTCCGACTCACCCAAGCTCTCCTACTCCCCCAAGCTGTCCTACTCCCCCAAGCTCTCCTTCTCCCCTAAGCTCTCCGGCTCCCCCAAGATCTCCGACTCCCACAAGCACTCCGACTCGCCCAAACTCTTCTATTCCCCCAAGCTCTCCTCATCCCACAAGCTTTCCTACTCCCCCAAGCTTTCCAAATCCCCCAAGATCCCCCACTCCTCCAAGCTCTCCGACTGCCCCAATCTCTCCTACTCCCTCAAGCGCTCCAACTGGCGCAAGATCTCCTACACCCTCAAACTCTCCTGCTCCCCCAAGATCTCCGACTCCCCCAAGCTCTCCGACTCCCCCAAGCTCTCCGACTCCCCCAAGCTCTCCTACTCCCCCAAGCTCTTCTACTCCCCCAAGCTCTCTTACACCCACAAGCTCTCCTACTCCGGTAAGCAATCCTACTCCCCCAAGCTCTCCTACTGCCTTAAGCTCTCCTACTCCAGTAAGCTCCCCAACTCCCCCAAGCTATCCTACTCCCCAAAGCTCTCCGACTCCCCCAAGCTCTTCGACTCAATTAAGCTCTCCGACTCCCCCAAGCTCTCCGACTCCCCCCAGCTCTCCGACTGCCCCAAGCTCTCCGACGCCCCCAAGCTCTCCGACTCGCCAAGCTCTCTTACTCCCCCAAGCTCTCCTACTCGCCCAAGCTCTCCCACTCCCACAAGCTCTACTACTCCCCCAAGCTCGCCTACTTCCCCAACCTCTCATACACCCCAAGCTCTCACACTCCCACAAGCTGTCATATGACCCAAGCTCTCATAAGCCCCCAAAGCTCTCCTACCCTCCCAAGCTCTCCTATTCCCCAAGCTCTCCGACTCCCCCAAGCTCTCCTACTCCCCCAAGCTCTCCTACTCCCCCATGCTCTCCTACTCCCCTAAGCTCTCCTACTGCCCCAAGTTCTCCTATTCCGCCAAGCTCTCCTACTCTCCCAAGCTATCCTACTCCCCCAAGCTCTCCTAATCCCCCAAGCTCTCCTAATCCCCCAAGCTCTCCTACTCCCCCAAGATCTCCTACTACCCAAAGCTCTCCTACTCTCCCAAGCTATCCTACTCCCCCAAGCTCTCCTACTCCCCCAAGCTCTCCTACTGCCCCAAGCTCTCCAAATCCCCCAAGATCTCCTACTCCCCCAAGCTCTCCTCATCCCCCAAACTTTCTTACTCCCCCAAGCTCTCCAAATCCCCCAAGATCTCCTAATCCACCAAGCTCTCCGACTGCCCCAATCTCTCCTACTCCCTGTAGCGCTCCTACTGGCGCAAGCTCTCCTACACCCCAAAGCTCTCCTACTCGCCCAAGCTCTCCGAATCCCCCAAGTTCTCCGACTCGCCCAAGCTCTCCTACTCCACCGAGCTCTCCTACTCCTCCCATCTCGCGCACACCTCCAAGCTCTGCTGCTCCCGAAAGCTCTCCAAGTCCCCCAAGCTCTACTACTCCTCCAAGCTCTTCGAATCCGCCAAGTTCTCCGATTCCTCCAAGCACTCCTACTCCCCCAAGCTCTCCTACTCCCCCAATCTCTCCTAAACCCCCAAGCTATCCTACTCCCGAAAGCTCTCCTACTCCCCCAAGCTCAACTACCCCCACAAGCTCTCCTTCACAAAGAAGCTCTCCTACTCCACCAAGCTCTCCTACTCCCCCAAGTTCTCCGACTCCCCCAAGCTCTCCTAATCCCCAAACCGCTCCTACTCCCCCAACCTCTCGTACTACACCACCCTTTCCGACTCCCCCAACCTCTCCTACTCCACCAAGCTCTCCTACACCCCCAAGCTCTCCTTCTCCACCAAGCCCTCCTACTCCCCCACCTATCATACTCACCCAAACTCTCCTATTCCGGTAAGCTCTCCTACTCCGGTTAGCTCTCCAACTACGGTAAGCTCTCCTACTCTCCCAAGCTCGCTTCTCATTAAGCTCTCCTCCTCCCCCAAGCTCTCCAACTCGCCCAAGCTCTCCTACTCCGGTAAGCTCTCCTTCTCTGGTAAGCTCTCCTAATCCGGTTAGCTCTCCTAATCCGGTTAGCTCTCCTACTCCAGTAAGCTCTCCTGCTCCCGCAAGCTCTCCAACTCCGGTAAGCTCTCCTACTCCGGTAAGCTACCCTGCTCCTACACGCTCTCCTACTCCCCCAAGCTCACCTGCTCCGGTAAGCTCTCCTACTCCGGTAAGCTCTCCTACTCCGGTAAGCTCTCTTACTGCGTTAAGCACTCCTACTCCGGTAAGCTCTCCTAATCCGGTAAAGCTCTCCTAATCCGGTAAACACTCCTAATCCGGTAAACTCTCCTAATCCGGTAAGCTCTCCGACTCCCCCAAGCTCTCCGACTCCCGCAAGCTCTCCTGCTCCTGTTAGCTCTCCAATTACGGTAAGCTCTCCTGCTCCCCCAAGCTCTCCTACTCTCCGAAGCTCTCCTACTCCACCAAGCTCTCCTACTCCCCCAAGCTCTCCTACTCCCCCAAGCTCTACTACTTCCCAATCTCTCCTACTCCCAGAAGATCTCCTACTCCCCCAAGCTCTCCTACTCCTCCAAGTTCTCCGACTCCCCAAGCTCTCCTGCTCGCCGAATCTCTTCTACTCCCCCAAGCTCTCCTACTTCCCCAAGCAGTCCTACTCCCCCAAGCTCTCCTACTCCGGGAAGCTCTCCGACTCCCCCAAGCTCTCCTACTCCGGTTAGCTCTCAAACTCCGGTAAGCTCTGCTACTTCCCCAAGCTCTCCGACTCCCCCAAGCTCTCCGACTCGCCCAAGCTCTCCTACACCCCCAAGCTCTCCTACACCCCCAATCTCTCTACCCCCCAAGCTCTGCTAATCCCGAAAGTTCTCCTACTCCCGCAAGCTCTCCTACTCATCCAAGCTCTCCTACTCCCCCAAGCTCTCGTACTCCCCCAAGCTCTCCTACTCCCCCAAGCTCTCCGACTCACCCAAGCTCTCCTACACCCCCAAGCTGTCCTACTCCCACAAGCTCTCCTTCTCCACTAAGCTCTCCGGCTCCCCCAAGCTCTCCGACTCCCACAAGCACTCCGACTCGCCCAAACTCTCCTACTCCCCCAAGCTCTCCTCATCCCCCAAGCATTCCTACTCCCTCAAGCTCTCCTACTCCCCCAAGCTCTCCGACTCCACCAAGCTCTCCTACTCCCCCAAGCTCTTCTACTCCCCCAAGCTCTCTTACACCCACAAGCTCTCCTTCTCCAGTAAGCAATCCTACTCCCCCAAGCTCTCCTACTGCCTCAAGCTCTCCCACTCAGGTAAGCTCCCCTACTCCCCCAAGCTATCCTACTCCCCACAGCTCTCCGACTCCCCCAAGCTCTCCGACTCCGGTAAGCTCTCCAACTCCCCCAAGCTCTCCGACTCCCCGAAGCTCTCCGACTGCCCCAAGCTTTCCGACTCCCCCAAGCTCTCCGACTCGCCCAAGCTCTCCTACTCCCCCAATTTCTTCTACTCCCCCAAGCCCTCCTACTCACCTAAGCTCTCCATTCCGCCAAGCTCTCCTACTCCCCCAAGCTCTTCTACGCATCCAAGCTCTCCGAATCCCCCAAGCTCTCCGACTCGCCCAAGCTCTCCTACTCCACCAAGCTCTCCTACTCCCCCAATAACTCGTACTCCCCCAAGCTCTCCAACTCCCTCAAGCTCTCCGACTCCCCCAAGCTCCCCCCAAGCTCTCCGACTCCCCCAAGCTCTCCGACTCGCCCAAGCTCTCCTACTCCCCAAGCTCTCCTACTCCCCGAAGATCTCCTACTCCCCCAAGCTCTCCTACTCCTCCAAGTTTTCCTACTCCCCAAGCTCTCCAACTCTCCCAAGCTCTCCTACTCCCCCAAACTCTCCTACACCCCCAAGCTCTCCTTCTCCCCCAAGCTCTCCTACTCCCCCAAAGTCTCCTACTCCCAAAACCTCTTCAACTCCCCCAAGCTCTCCTACTCCCCCAAACTCTCCTACTCCCCCAGATCTCCTACTCCCCCAACATCTCCTACTCTCCCAAGTTCTCCTACTCCCGCAAGCTCTCCTACTCCCCCAAGCTCTCCGGCTCCCCCAAGCTCTCCGACTCCCCCAAGCTCTCCGACTCCCCCAAGCTCTCCGACTCGCCCAAGCTCTCCTACACCCCCAAGATCTCTTACTCCACCAATCTCTCTACCCCCCAAGCTCTCCTAATCCCGATAGCTCTCCTACACCCCAAGCTCTCCTACTCCCACAAGCTCTCCTTCTCCCCCAAGCTCTCCTACTCCCCCAAGCTCACCTACTCCCCCAGGCTCTCCGACTCACCCAAGCTCTCCTACTCCCCCAAGCTGTCCTACTCCCCCAAGCTCTCCTTCTCCCCTAAGCTCTCCGGCTCCCCCAAGATCTCCGACTCCCACAAGCACTCCGACTCGCCCAAACTCTTCTATTCCCCCAAGCTCTCCTCATCCCACAAGCTTTCCTACTCCCCCAAGCTTTCCAAATCCCCCAAGATCCCCCACTCCTCCAAGCTCTCCGACTGCCCCAATCTCTCCTACTCCCTCAAGCGCTCCAACTGGCGCAAGATCTCCTACACCCTCAAACTCTCCTGCTCCCCCAAGATCTCCGACTCCCCCAAGCTCTCCGACTCCCCCAAGCTCTCCGACTCCCCCAAGCTCTCCTACTCCCCCAAGCTCTTCTACTCCCCCAAGCTCTCTTACACCCACAAGCTCTCCTACTCCGGTAAGCAATCCTACTCCCCCAAGCTCTCCTACTGCCTTAAGCTCTCCTACTCCAGTAAGCTCCCCAACTCCCCCAAGCTATCCTACTCCCCAAAGCTCTCCGACTCCCCCAAGCTCTTCGACTCAATTAAGCTCTCCGACTCCCCCAAGCTCTCCGACTCCCCCCAGCTCTCCGACTGCCCCAAGCTCTCCGACGCCCCCAAGCTCTCCGACTCGCCAAGCTCTCTTACTCCCCCAAGCTCTCCTACTCGCCCAAGCTCTCCCACTCCCACAAGCTCTACTACTCCCCCAAGCTCGCCTACTTCCCCAACCTCTCATACACCCCAAGCTCTCACACTCCCACAAGCTGTCATATGACCCAAGCTCTCATAAGCCCCCAAAGCTCTCCTACCCTCCCAAGCTCTCCTATTCCCCAAGCTCTCCGACTCCCCCAAGCTCTCCTACTCCCCCAAGCTCTCCTACTCCCCCATGCTCTCCTACTCCCCTAAGCTCTCCTACTGCCCCAAGTTCTCCTATTCCGCCAAGCTCTCCTACTCTCCCAAGCTATCCTACTCCCCCAAGCTCTCCTAATCCCCCAAGCTCTCCTAATCCCCCAAGCTCTCCTACTCCCCCAAGATCTCCTACTACCCAAAGCTCTCCTACTCTCCCAAGCTATCCTACTCCCCCAAGCTCTCCTACTCCCCCAAGCTCTCCTACTGCCCCAAGCTCTCCAAATCCCCCAAGATCTCCTACTCCCCCAAGCTCTCCTCATCCCCCAAACTTTCTTACTCCCCCAAGCTCTCCAAATCCCCCAAGATCTCCTAATCCACCAAGCTCTCCGACTGCCCCAATCTCTCCTACTCCCTGTAGCGCTCCTACTGGCGCAAGCTCTCCTACACCCCAAAGCTCTCCTACTCGCCCAAGCTCTCCGAATCCCCCAAGTTCTCCGACTCGCCCAAGCTCTCCTACTCCACCGAGCTCTCCTACTCCTCCCATCTCGCGCACACCTCCAAGCTCTGCTGCTCCCGAAAGCTCTCCAAGTCCCCCAAGCTCTACTACTCCTCCAAGCTCTTCGAATCCGCCAAGTTCTCCGATTCCTCCAAGCACTCCTACTCCCCCAAGCTCTCCTACTCCCCCAATCTCTCCTAAACCCCCAAGCTATCCTACTCCCGAAAGCTCTCCTACTCCCCCAAGCTCAACTACCCCCACAAGCTCTCCTTCACAAAGAAGCTCTCCTACTCCACCAAGCTCTCCTACTCCCCCAAGTTCTCCGACTCCCCCAAGCTCTCCTAATCCCCAAACCGCTCCTACTCCCCCAACCTCTCGTACTACACCACCCTTTCCGACTCCCCCAACCTCTCCTACTCCACCAAGCTCTCCTACACCCCCAAGCTCTCCTTCTCCACCAAGCCCTCCTACTCCCCCACCTATCATACTCACCCAAACTCTCCTATTCCGGTAAGCTCTCCTACTCCGGTTAGCTCTCCAACTACGGTAAGCTCTCCTACTCTCCCAAGCTCGCTTCTCATTAAGCTCTCCTCCTCCCCCAAGCTCTCCAACTCGCCCAAGCTCTCCTACTCCGGTAAGCTCTCCTTCTCTGGTAAGCTCTCCTAATCCGGTTAGCTCTCCTAATCCGGTTAGCTCTCCTACTCCAGTAAGCTCTCCTGCTCCCGCAAGCTCTCCAACTCCGGTAAGCTCTCCTACTCCGGTAAGCTACCCTGCTCCTACACGCTCTCCTACTCCCCCAAGCTCACCTGCTCCGGTAAGCTCTCCTACTCCGGTAAGCTCTCCTACTCCGGTAAGCTCTCTTACTGCGTTAAGCACTCCTACTCCGGTAAGCTCTCCTAATCCGGTAAAGCTCTCCTAATCCGGTAAACACTCCTAATCCGGTAAACTCTCCTAATCCGGTAAGCTCTCCGACTCCCCCAAGCTCTCCGACTCCCGCAAGCTCTCCTGCTCCTGTTAGCTCTCCAATTACGGTAAGCTCTCCTGCTCCCCCAAGCTCTCCTACTCTCCGAAGCTCTCCTACTCCACCAAGCTCTCCTACTCCCCCAAGCTCTCCTACTCCCCCAAGCTCTACTACTTCCCAATCTCTCCTACTCCCAGAAGATCTCCTACTCCCCCAAGCTCTCCTACTCCTCCAAGTTCTCCGACTCCCCAAGCTCTCCTGCTCGCCGAATCTCTTCTACTCCCCCAAGCTCTCCTACTTCCCCAAGCAGTCCTACTCCCCCAAGCTCTCCTACTCCGGGAAGCTCTCCGACTCCCCCAAGCTCTCCTACTCCGGTTAGCTCTCAAACTCCGGTAAGCTCTGCTACTTCCCCAAGCTCTCCGACTCCCCCAAGCTCTCCGACTCGCCCAAGCTCTCCTACACCCCCAAGCTCTCCTACACCCCCAATCTCTCTACCCCCCAAGCTCTGCTAATCCCGAAAGTTCTCCTACTCCCGCAAGCTCTCCTACTCATCCAAGCTCTCCTACTCCCCCAAGCTCTCGTACTCCCCCAAGCTCTCCTACTCCCCCAAGCTCTCCGACTCACCCAAGCTCTCCTACACCCCCAAGCTGTCCTACTCCCACAAGCTCTCCTTCTCCACTAAGCTCTCCGGCTCCCCCAAGCTCTCCGACTCCCACAAGCACTCCGACTCGCCCAAACTCTCCTACTCCCCCAAGCTCTCCTCATCCCCCAAGCTTTCCTACTCCCTCAAGCTCTCCTACTCCCCCAAGCTCTCCGACTCCACCAAGCTCTCCTACTCCCCCAAGCTCTTCTACTCCCCCAAGCTCTCTTACACCCACAAGCTCTCCTTCTCCAGTAAGCAATCCTACTCCCCCAAGCTCTCCTACTGCCTCAAGCTCTCCCACTCAGGTAAGCTCCCCTACTCCCCCAAGCTATCCTACTCCCCACAGCTCTCCGACTCCCCCAAGCTCTCCGACTCCGGTAAGCTCTCCAACTCCCCCAAGCTCTCCGACTCCCCGAAGCTCTCCGACTGCCCCAAGCTTTCCGACTCCCCCAAGCTCTCCGACTCGCCCAAGCTCTCCTACTCCCCCAATTTCTTCTACTCCCCCAAGCCCTCCTACTCACCTAAGCTCTCCATTCCGCCAAGCTCTCCTACTCCCCCAAGCTCTTCTACGCATCCAAGCTCTCCGAATCCCCCAAGCTCTCCGACTCGCCCAAGCTCTCCTACTCCACCAAGCTCTCCTACTCCCCCAATAACTCGTACTCCCCCAAGCTCTCCAACTCCCTCAAGCTCTCCGACTCCCCCAAGCTCCCCCCAAGCTCTCCGACTCCCCCAAGCTCTCCGACTCGCCCAAGCTCTCCTACTCCCCAAGCTCTCCTACTCCCCGAAGATCTCCTACTCCCCCAAGCTCTCCTACTCCTCCAAGTTTTCCTACTCCCCAAGCTCTCCAACTCTCCCAAGCTCTCCTACTCCCCCAAACTCTCCTACACCCCCAAGCTCTCCTTCTCCCCCAAGCACTCCTACTCCCCCAAGCTCTTCTACTCGCCCAAGCTCTCCGAATCCCACAAGCTCTCCGACTCGCCCAAGCTCTCCTACTCCACCAAGCTCTCCTACTCCTCCCATCTCTCGCACACCCCCAAGCTCTGCTACTTCCGAAAGCTCTCCAAGTCCCCCAAGCTCTCCTACTCCACGAAGCTCTTCTACTCCCCCAAGCTCTCCTACTCCTCCAAGCTCTCCGAATCCGCCAAGTTCTCCGATTCCTCCAAGCACTCCTACATCCCCCAAGCTCTCCTACTCCCCCAATCTCTCCTACACCCCCAAGCTCTCCTTCTCCCGAAAGCTCTCCTACTCCCCCAAGCTCATCTACCCCCACAAGCTCTCCTTCACAAAGAAGCTGGCCGACTCCACCAAGCTCTCCTACTCCCCCAAGTTCACCGACTCCCCCAATCTCTCCTAATCCTCAAACCTCTCCTACTCCCCCAACCTCTCGTACTACCCCACCCTCTCCGACTCCCCCAACCTCTCCTACTCCACCAAGCTCTCCTACACCCCCAAGCTCTCCTTCTCCCCCAAGCCCTCCTACTCCCCCACCTATCATACTCACCGAAACTCTCCTATTCCGGTAAGTTCTCCTAATCCGGTTAGCTCTCCTAATGCAGTTAGCTCTCCTACTCCAGTAAGCTCTCCGACTCCCGCAAGCACTCCTACTCCGATTAGCTCTCCAACTACGGTAAGCTCTCCTACTCTCCCAAGCTCGCTTCTCCCCGAAGCTCTCCTCCTCCCCCAAGCTCTCCGACTCGCCCAAGCTCTCCTACTCCGTTAAGCTCTCCTTCTCTGGTAAGCTCTCCTAATCCGGTTAGCTCTCCTAATCCGGTTAGCTCTCCTACTCCAGTAAGCTCTCCTACTCCTGCAAGCTCTCCAACTCCGTTAAGCTCCCCTACTCCCCCAAGCTCACCTGCTCCAGTAAGCTCTCCTACTCCGGTAAGCTCTCCTACTCCGGTAAGCTCTCTTACTGCGGTAAGCACTCCTACTCCGGTAAGCTCTCCTAATCCGGTAAGCTCTCCTAATCCGGTAAACACTCCTAATCCGCTAAGCTCTCCGACTCCCCCAAGCTCTCCGACTCCCGCAAGCTCTCCTGCTCCTGTTAGCTCTCCAATTATGGTAATCTCTCCTGCTCCCCCAAGCTCTCCTACTCCCCGAAGCTCTCCTACTCCACCAAGCTCTCCTACTCCCCCAAGCTCTCCTACTCCCCCAAGCTCTACTACTCCCCAATCTCTCCTACTCCCCGAAGATCTCCTACTCCCCCAAGCTCTCCTACTCCTCCAAGTTCTCCGATTCCCCAAGCTCTCCTGCTCGCCGAATCTCTTCTACTCCCCCAAGCTGTCCTACTTCCCCAAGCTGTCCTACTCCCCCAAGCTCTCCTACTCCGGGAAGCTCTCCTCCTCCCCCAAGCTCTCCGACTCGCCCAAGCTCTGCTACTCAGGTAAGCTCTACTTCTCTGGTAAGCTCTCCTAATCCGGTGAGCTCTCCTAATCCGGTAAGCTCTCCTACTCCGGTAAGCTCTCCTACTCCCCCAAGCTCTCCAACTCCGGTACGCGCTCCTACTCCGGTAAACTAGCCTGTTCCTACATGGTCTCCTACACCCCCCAAGCTCACCTACTCCGGAAATCTCTCCTACTCAGATCAGCTCTCCTACTCCGGTAAGCTCTCTTACTGCGGTAAGCATTCCTACTCCGGTAAACTCTCCTAATCCGGTAAACCCTCCTAATCCGGTAAGCTCTCCGACTCCCCCAAGCTCTCCTACTCCCGCAAGCTCTCCTACTCCGGTTAGCTCTCAAACTCCGGTAAGCTCTGCTACTTCCCCAAGCTCTCCTACTCCCCCAAGCTCTCCTACTCCCCCAAGCTCTCCTACTCCCCCAAGCTCTCCTACTCCCGCAACCTCTCCTACTCCCACAAGCTCCTCGAATCCCCCAAGTTCTCCGACTCCCCCAATCTCTTCGATTCCCCCAAGCTCTCCGACTCCCCCAAGCTCACCGACTCCCCCAAGCTCTCCGACTCCCCCAAACTCTCCGACTCGCCCAAGCTCTCCTACTCCCCCAAGCTCTCCTACTCCCCCAATCTCTCGTACTTCCCCAAGCTCTGCCAATCCCGAAAGTTCTCCTACTCCCCCAAGCTCTCCTACTCCCCCAAGCTCTCCTACTCCCCCAAGCTCTCGTACTCCCCCAAGCTCTGTGAAGCCTCCAAGCTCTCCGACTCACCCAAGCTCTCCGACTCCCCCAAGCTCTCCGATTCCCCCAAGCTCTCCGACTCCCCCAAAGTCTCCGACTCCCCCAAGCTCTCCGACTCGCCCAAGCTCTCCTACACCCCAAGCTCTCCTACTCCCCCAATCTCTCTACCCCCCAAGCTCTGCTAATCCCGAAAGTTCTCCTACTCCCCCAAGCTCTCTTACTCCCCCAAGCTCTCCTACTCCCCCACGCTCTCGTACTCCCCCAAGCTCTCCGAAGCCTCCAAGCTCTCCGACTCACCCAAGGTCTCCTACTCCCGCAAGCTCTCCTACTCCCCCAAGCTCTCCTACTCCCCCAAGCTCTCGTACTCCCCCAAGCTCTCCTACTCCCCCAAGCTCTCCGACTCACCCAAGCTCTCCTACTCCCCCAAGCTGTCCTACTCCCACAAGCTCTCCTTCTCCCCTAAGCTCTCCGGCTCCCCCAAGCTCTCCGACTCCCACAAGCACAACGACTCGCCCAAACTCTCCTACTCCCCCAAGCTCTCCTCATCCCCCAAGCATTCCTACTCCCCCAAGCTCTCCAACTCACCCAAGATCTCCTACTCCTCCAAGCTCTCCGACTGCCCCAATCTCTCCTACTCCCTCAAGCGCTCCTACTGGCGCAAGCTCTCCTACACCCTCAAGCTCTCCTACTCCCCCAAGCTCTCCGACTCCCCCAACTCTCCTACTCCCCCAAGCCCTCCAACTCACCCAAGCTCTCCTACTCCGCCAAGCTCTCCTACTCCCCCAAGCTCTTCTACTCATCCAAGCTGTCCGAATCCCCCAAGCTCTCCGACTCGCCCAAGCTCTCCTACTCCACCAAGCACTCCTACTCCCCCAATAACTCGTACTCCCCCAAGCTCTCCAACTCCCTCAAGCTCTCCGACTCCCCCAAGCTCTCCGACTCCCCCAAGCTCTCCGACTCCCCCAAGCTCTACGACTCGCCCAAGCTCTCCTACTCCCCAAGCTCTCCTACTCCCCGAAGATCTCCTACTCCCCCAAGCTCTCCTACTCCTCCAAGTTCTCCTACTCCCCAAGCTCTCCTGCTCGCCCAATCTCTTCTACTCCCCCAAGCTCTCCTACTTCCCAAGCTGTCCTACTCCCCCAAGCTCTCCTATTCCGGGAAGCTCTCCTCCTCCCCCAAGCTCTCCGACTCGCCCAAGCTCTGCTACTCAGGTAAGCTCTCCTTCTCTGGTAAGCTCTCCTAATCCGGTGAGCTCTCCTAATCCGGTTAGCGCTCCTACTCCGGTAAGCTCTCCTACTCCCCCAAGCTCTCCAACTCCGGTAAGCGCTCCGACTCCGGTAAGCTACCCTGTTCCTAAAAGCTCTCCTACTCCCCCAAGCTCACCTATTCCTGAAAGCTCTCCCACTCAGGTCAGCTCTCCTATCCGGTAAGCTCTCTTACTGCGGTAAGCATTCCTACTCCGGTAAACTCTACTAATCCGGTAAGATCTCCTAATCCGGTAAGCTCTCCGACTCCCCCAAGTTCTCCTACTTCCGCAAGCTCTCCTACTCCGGTTCGCTCTCAAACTCCGGTAAGCTCTGCTACTTCCCCAAGCTCTCCTACTCCCCCAAGCTCTCCTACTCCCCCAAGCTCTCCTACGCCCCCAGGCTCTCCAACTCCACCAAGTTTCTTACTCCCCCAAGCTCTCCTACTCCCCCAAGCTCTCCTACTCCCCTAATCTCTCCTACTCCCCCAAGCTCTCCTACTCCCACAAGCTCTCCTACTCCCCAAAGCTCTTCTACTCTCCCAAGCTCTCCAAAACCCCCAAGCTCTCCGACTCCCCCAAGCTCTCCGACTCCCCCAAGCTCTCCGACACCCAAAGCTCTCCGACTCGCCCAAGCTCTACTACACACCCAAGCTCTCCTACTCCGCCAATCTCTCTATCCCCCAAGCTCTCCTACTCCCGAAAGCTCTCCTACTCCCCCAAGCTCTCCTACTCCCACAAGCTCTCCTTCTCCCCCAAGCTCTCCTACTCCCCCAAGCTATCCTACTCCCCCAAGCTCTCCGACTCACCCAAGCTCTCCTACTCCCCCGAGCTGTCCTACTCCCCCAAGCTCTCTTTCTCCCATAAGCTCTCCGGCTCCCCCAAGCTCTCCGACTCCCACAAGCACGCCGACTCGCTCAAACTCTCCCACTCCCCCAAGCTCTCCTCATCCCCCAAGCTTTCCTACTCCCCCAAGCTCTCCAACTCCCCCAAGATCTCCTACTCCCTCAAGCGCTCCTACTGGCGCAAGCTCTCCTACACCCTCAAACTCTCCTAATCGCCCAAGATCTCCGACTCCCCCAAGCTCTCCGCCTCCCCCAAGCTCTCCGACTCCCCCAAGCTCTCCTACTCCCCCAAGCTCTTCTACTCCCCCAAGCTCTCTTACACCCACAAGCTCTCCTACTCCGGTAAGCAATCCTACTTCCCCAAGATCTCCTACTGCCTCAAGCTCTCCTACTCCGGTAAGCTCCCCTACTCCCCAAAGCTCTCCTACTCCCCAAGCTCTCCGACTCCCCCAAGCTCTCCTACTCCGGTAAGCTACCCTGTTCCTACAAGCTCTTCTACTCCCCCAAGCTCACCTACTCCGGAAAGCTCTCCTACTCAGGTCAGCTCTCCTACTCCGGTAAGCTCAGTTACTGCGGTAAGCAATCCTGCTCCGGTAAACTCTCCTAATCCGGTAAGATCTCCTAATCCGGTAAGCTCTCCTACACCCCCAAGCTCTCCTACTCCCGCAAGCTCTCCTACTCCGGTTAGCTCTCAAACTCCGGTAAGCTCTGCTACCTCCCCAAGCTCTCCGACTCCCCCAAGCTCTCCTACTCCCGCAACTTCTCCTACTCCACCAAGCTCTCCGAATCCCCCAAGTTCTCCGACTCCCCCAATCTCTCCGATTCCCCCAAGCTCTCCGACTCCCCCAAGCTCACCGACTCCCCCAAGCTCTCCGACTCCCCCAAACTCTCCGACTCGCCCAAGCTCTCCTACTCCCCCAAGCACTCCTACTCGCCCAATCTCTCGTACTTCCCCCAGCTCTGCTAATCCCGAAAGTTCTCTTAATCCCCCAAGCTCTCCTACTCCCGCAAGCTCTCCTACTCCCCCAAGCTCTCCGGCTCCCCCAAGCTCTCCGACTCCCCCAAGCTCTCCGACTCCCCCAAGCTCTCCGACTCGCCCAAGCTCTCCTACACCCCCAAGATCTCTTACTCCACCAATCTCTCTACCCCCCAAGCTCTCCTAATCCCGAAAGCTCTCCTACACCCCAAGTTCTCCTACTCCCACAAGCTCTCCTTCTCCCCCAAGCTCTCCTACTCCCCCAAGCTCACCGACTCCCCCAGGCTCTCCGACTCACCCAAGCTCTCCTACTCCCCCAAGCTGTCCTACTCCCCCAAGCTCTCCTTCTCCCCTAAGCTCTCCGGCTCCCCCAAGCTCTCCGACTCCCACAAGCACTCCGACTCGCCCAAACTCTTCTATTCCCCCAAGCTCTCCTCATCCCACAAGCTTTCCTACTCCCCCAAGCTTTCCAAATCCCCCAAGATCCCCTACTCCTCCAAGCTCTCCGACTGCCCCAATCTCTCCTACTCCCTCAAGCGCTCCAACTGGCGCAAGATCTCCTACACCCTCAAACTCTCCTGCTCCCCCAAGATCTCCGACTCCCCCAGCTCTCCGACTCCCCCAAGCTCTCCGACTCCCCCAAGCTCTCCGACTCCCCCAAGCTCTTCTACTCCCCCAAGCTCTCTTACACCCACAAGCTCTCCTACTCCGGTAAGCAATCCTACTCCCCAAAGCTCTCCTACTGCCTTAAGCTCTCCTACTCCAGTAAGCTATCCAACTCCCCCAAGCTATCCTACTCCCCAAAGCTCTCCGACTCCCCCAAGCTCTTCGACTCAATTAAGCTCTCCGACTCCCCCAAGCTCTCCGACTCCCCCCAGCTCTCCGACTGCCCCAAGCTCTCCGACGCCCCCAAGCTCTCCGACTCGCCCAAGCTCTGCCACTCCCACAAGCTCTACTACTCCCCCAAGCTCGCCTACTTCCCCAACTTCTCATACACCCCAAGCTCTCACACTCCCACAAGCTGTCATATGACCCAAGCTCTCATAAGCCCCCAAAGCTCTCCTACCCTCCCAAGCTCTCCTATTCCCCAAGCTCTCCGACTCCCCCAAGCTCTCCTACTCCCCCAAGCTCTCCTACTCCCCCATGCTCTCCTACTCCCCTAAGCTCTCCTACTGCCCCAAGTTCTCCTATTCCGCCAAGCTCTCCTGCTCTCCCAAGCTATCCTACTCCCCCAAGCTCTCCTAATCCCCCAAGCTCTCCTAATCCCCCAAGCTCTCCTACTCCCCCAAGATCTCCTACTACCCAAAGCTCTCCTACTCTCCCAAGCTCTCCTACTCCCCCAAGCTCTCCTACTCCCCCAAGCTCTCCTACTCCCCCAAGCTCTCCTACTCCCCCAAGATCTCCTTCTCCCCCAAGCTCTCCTACTCTCCCAAGCTCTACTACTCCCCCAAGATCTCCTTCTCCCCCAAGCTCTCCTACTCTCCCAAGCTCTACTACTCCCCCAAGATCTCCTACTCCCCCAAGCTCTCTTACACCCACAAGCTCTCCTACTCCGGTAAGCAATCCTACTCCCCCAAGCTCTCCTACTGCCTTAAGCTCTCCTACTCCAGTAAGCTCCCCAACTCCCCCAAGCTATCCTACTCCCCAAAGCTCTCCGACTCCCCCAAGCTCTTCGACTCAATTAAGCTCTCCGACTCCCCCAAGCTCTCCGACGCCCCCCAGCTCTCCGACTGCCCCAAGCTCTCCGACGCCCCCAAGCTCTCCGACTCGCCCAAGCTCTCTTACTCCCCCAAGCTCTCCTACTCGCCCAAGCTCTCCCACTCCCACAAGCTCTACTACTCCCCCAAGCTCGCCTACTTCCCCAACCTCTCATACACCCTAAGCTCTCACACTCCCACAAGCTGTCATATGACCCAAGCTCTCATAAGCCCCCAAAGCTCTCCTAACCTCCCAAGCTCTCCTACTCCCCCAAGCTCTCCGACTCCCCCAAGCTCTCCTACTCCCCCAAGCTCTCCGACTCCCCCATGCTCTCCTACTCCCCTAAGCTCTCCTACTGCCCCAAGTTCTCCTATTCCGCCAAGCTCTCCTACTCTCCCAAGCTATCCTACTCCCCCAAGCTCTCCTAATCCCCCAAGCTCTCCTAATCCCCCAAGCTCTCCTATTCCCCAAGATCTCCTACTACCCAAAGCTCTCCTACTCTCCCAAGCTCTCCTACTCCCCCAAGCTCTCCTACTCCCCCAAGCTCTCCTACTCCCCCAAGCTCTCCTACTCCCCCAAGATCTCCTTCTCCCCCAAGCTCTCCTACTCTCCCAGGCTCTACTTCTCCCCCAAGATCTCCTTCTCCCCCAAGCTCTCCTACTCTCCCAAGCTCTACTACTCCCCCAAGATCTCCTACTCCCCCAAGCTCTCCTTCTCCCCCACGCTCTCCTACTCGCCCAAGCTCTCCTACTCCCCCAAGATAGCCTGCTCCCCAGAGTTCTCCTAATGACCCAAGCTCTCTGACTCCCCCAAGCTCTCCTAATCCCCCAAGCTCTCCTACTCCCCCAAGCTCTCCTACTCCCACAAGCTTCCCTACTCCCCAAAGCTCTCCTACTCTCCCAAGCTCTCCTACTCCCCCAAGGTCTCCTACTCCCAAAACCTCTTCAACTCCCCCAAGCTCTCCTACTCCCCCAAACTCTCCTACTCCCACAAGCTCTCCTACTCCCCAAAGCTCTCCTACTCTCCCAAGTTCTCCTACTCTCCCAAGCTCTCCTACTCCCCCAAGCTCTCCTACTCCCGCAAGCTCTCCTACTCCCCCAAGCTCTCCTACTCCCCCAAGCTCTCTTACTCCCCCAACCTTCTTTCTCCCCCACGCTTTCTTCTTCCCCCAAATTTTCTTACTCCCCAAGCTCTCCTACTCGCCCAAGCTCTCCCACTCCCACAAGCTCTACTACTCCCCCAAGCTCGCCTAATTCCCCAAGCTCTCATACACCCCAAGCTCTCACACTCCCCCAAGCTCTCATACGACCCAAGCTCTCATAAGCATCCAAGCTCTCCTATTCCCCCAAATTCTCCTACTCTCCCAAGATCTCCTACTCCCCCAAGCTCACCTACTCTCCCAAGCTCTCCTACTCCCCCAAGATCTCCTACTCCCCCAAGCTCTTCTACTCCCCCAAGCTCTCCTACTCCCCCAAGCGCTCCTACTCCCCCAAGCTCTCCTACTCCCCCAAGCTCTCCCACTCCCCCAAGCTCTCTTACTCCCCAAGCTCTCTTACTCCACCAAGCTCTCTTCCTCCCCCAAGCTCTCCTACTCGCCCAAGCTCTCCTACTCCCCCAAGATCTCCTACTCCCCAGAGTTTTCCTAATGCCCCAAGCTCTCTGACTCCCCCATGCTCTCCTAATCTCCCAAGCTCTCCTACTCCCCAAAGCTCTCCTACTCCCACAAGCTTCCCTACTCCCCAAAGCTCTCCTACTCTCCCAAGCTCTCCTACTCCCTCAAGGTCTCCTACTACTATAAACTCTTCTACTCCCCCAAGCTCTCCTACTCCCCCAAACTCTCCTACTCTCCCAAGATCTCCTACTGCCCCAACATCTCCTACTCTCCCAAGCTGTCCTACTCTCCCAAGATCTCCTACTCCCCCAAGCTCTCCTACTCCCCCAAGCTCTCCTACTCCCCCAAGATCTCCTACTCCCCCAAGATCTCCTACTGCCCCAAGCTCTCTTACTCCCCCAAGCTCTCTTACTCCCCCAAGCTCTCTGACTCCCCCTAGCTCTCTTACTCCCCCAAGCTCTCCCACTGTGCCAAGTTCTCCTACTCCCCCAAGCTCCCAGAATCCCCCAACTTATCCTACTCCCCCAAGCTTCCCTGCTCCCCCAAGCTCACCTACTCCCCCAAGATCTCGTATTCCCCCAAGCTCTCTTACTCCCCCAAGCTCTCTTACTCCCCCAAGTTCTGTTACTCCTCCAAGCTCTCCTCCTCTGCCATGTTCTCCTACTCCCCCTAGCTCTCCTTCTCCCCCAAGGTCTCCTACTCCCGCAAGCGCTCCTACTGCCCCAAGCTCTCCTACTACCCCAAACTATCCTACTCCCCAAACTCTCCCACTCCCCCAGCCTCTCATACTCCCCCAGCCTCTCATACTCTCCCAGGCTATCATACTCCCCCAGGCTCTCTTCCTCCCCCAAGGTCACTTACTCCTCCAAGCTCTCCTACTGCCCCAAGTTCTCCCACTCCGCCAAGCTCTCGTACTCTCCAAAGCTCTCCTACTCCCCCAAGCTCTCCTACTCCCCCAAGCTCTCCTACTCCCCCAAGCATTCCTACTCCCCCAAGCTCTCCTTCTCCCCCAAGCTCTCCTACTCCCCCAAGCTCTCATACTCCCCCAGTCTCTCATTCTGCCCCAGGCTCTCATACTCCCCCAGCCTCTCATACTCCCCCAGCCTCTCATACTCTCCCAGGCTCTCTTACTCCCCCAGGCTCTCACACTCCCCCAGGCTCTCATACTCCCCCAGTCTCTCAGACTCCCCCAGGCTCTCATACTCCCCAAGCCTCTCATACTCGCACAGCCTCTCATACTCCCCCAGCCTCTCACACTCCCCCAGACTCTCATACTCCTCCAGCCTCTCCTACTCCCCCAAGCTCTCCTACTCCCCCAAGCTATCCTACTAAAACAAGCTCTGCCACTCCCCCAAGTTCTCCTATTCCCCCAAGCTCTCCTACTCCCCCAAGCTCTCCTTCTCCCCCAAGCTCTCCTTCTCCCACAAGCTCTCCTTCTTCCCCAAGCTCTCCTTCTCCCCCAAGCTCTCCTTCTCCCCCTTGCTCTCCTTCTCCCCCTTGCTCTCCTTCTCCCGAGGTTCTCCTTCTCCGCAACCTCTCCTACTCTCCCAAGCTCTCCTACTCCCCCAAGCTCTCCTAATCCCCCAAACTGTCCTACACCCCAAGCTCTCCTACTCCCCCATGCCCTCTTACTCACCTAAGCTCTCCTACTCCCCCAAGCGCTCTTACTGCCCCAAGCTCTCATACTCCCTTCAGGATCTCATACGCCCCCGTCTCTCATACTCCCCCAGGCGCTCATACTCCCCAAGCCTCTCATACTCCCACAACCTCTCATACTCACCCAGCCTCTCATACTCCCCAAAGCTCTCTTACTCCCCCAAGCTCGCCTACCTACCCAAGCTCTCCTACTTCCCCAATTTCTCATACTTCCCCAAGCTCTCATCCGCCCCCAAGCTCTCATACGCCCCCAAGCTCTCCTACTCCCACAAGCTCTCCTACTCGCCCATGCTCCCCTACTCCACAAAGCTCTCCTACTCCCCCAAGCTCTCCTACTCCCCCACCTATCCTATTCCAGGAAGCTCTCCTGCTCCCCTAAGCTCTCTTACTCTCCCAAGCTCTCTTCCTCCCCAAAGCTCTCTTACTCCCCCAAGCTCTCCTACTCGCCCAAGCTCTCCCACTCCCCCAAGCTCTACTACCTACCGAAGCTCTCTTACTTCCCCAAGTTCTCATACTTCCCCAAGCTCTCATCCGCCCCCAAGCTCTCATACGCCCCCAAGCACTCCTACCCTCCCAAGCTCTTCTACTCACCCAATCTCTCCGACTTCCCCAAGCTCTCCTACCCTCCCAAGCTCTCCTACTCCCCAAGCTGACCTACTCCCCTTAGCTCTCCTACTGCCCCAAGTTCTCCTACTCCGCCAAGCTCTCCTACTCTCCCAAGCTCTCCTACTCCCACCAGCTCTCCTACTCCCCCAAGCTCTCCTAAAATCCCAAGCTCTCCTACTCCCTCAAGATCTCCTACTCCCCCAAGCTTTCCTACTCCCACAAGCGCTCCTACTCCCCCAAGCTCTCCTACTCCCCCAAGCTCTCCTACTCTCCGAAGCTCTCCTACTCCCCCAAGCTCTCATACTCCCCCAGGCTCTCATTCTCCCCCAGGCTCACATACTCCCTCAGGCTCTGATACTCCCCCAGGCTCTCACACTCCCCCAGGATCTCATACTCCCCCAGTCTCTCATACTCCCCCAGGCGCTCATAATCTCCAAGCCTCTCATACTAACACAGCCTCTCTTACTCCCCCAGCCTCTCATACTCCCCCAGCCTCTCATACTCCCACAGCCTCTCATGCTCCCCCAGGCTCTCATATACCCCCAGGCTCTCCTACTCCCTCAGGCTCTCCTACTCCCCCAAGCTGTCCTACTCCCCCAAGCTATCCTACTCAAACAAGCTCTCCCACTCCCCCAAGTTCTCCTATTCCCCCAAGCTCTCCTACTCCCCCAAGCTCTCCTACTCCCCCAAGCTCTCCTTTTCCCACAAGCTCTCCTTCTCCCCCAAGCTCTCCTTCTCCTCCAAGCTCTCCTTCTGCCCCTTGCACTCCTTCCATCCCTTGCTCTCCTTCTCCCGAAGTTCTCCTTCTCCCCAACCTCTCCTACTCTCGCAAGCTCTCCTACTCCCCCAAGCTCTCCTACTCCCCCAAGCTGTCCTACTCCCCCAAGCTCTCCTACTCCCCTATGCTCTCCTACTCCCCCAAGCTCTCCTACTCCCCCAAGCTGTCCTACTCCCCCAAGCTCTCCTACTCCCCCATGCTCTCCTACTCCCCCAAGCTCTCCGACTTCCTCAAGCTCTACTACTCCACTAATCTCTCCTACTCCGGTACGCTCTCCTGCTTACGCAAGCTACCCTACTCCCCCAAGCTGTCCTACTACGGTACGCTCTCCTCCATCTCCTCCTCCAAGCTCTCTAAGGCCCCAAAGCTCTCCTACTCCCCCAAGCTCTCCTACTCCCTCAAGTTATCCTACTCGCCCATGCTCCCCTACTCCACAAAGCTCTCCTACTCTCCCAAGCTCTCCTACTCCCCCAAGCTCTCATACTCCCCCAGGCTCTCATTCTCCCCCAGGCTCTCATACTCCCCCAGCCTATCATACTCCCCCAGCCTCTCATACTCTCCCAGGCTCACATACTACCCCAGGCTCTGATACTTCCCCAGGCTCTCATACTTCCCCAAGCTCTCATCCGCCCCCAAGCTCTCATACGCCCCCAAGCACTCCTACCCTCCCAAGCTCTCCTACTCCCCCAATCTCTCCGACTTCCCCAAGCTCTCCTACCCTCCCAAGCTCTCCTACTCCCCAAACAGACTTACTCCCCTTAGCTCTCCTACTGCCCCAAGTTCTCCTACTCCGCCAAGCTCTCCTACTCTCCCAAGCTCTCCTACTCCCCCAAGCTCTCCTACTCCCCAAGCTCTCCTAAAATCCCAAGCTCTCCTACTCCCCCAAGATATCCTACTCCCCCAAGCTTTCCTACTCCCCCAAGCGCTCCTACTCCCCCAAGCTCTCCTACTCCCCCAAGCTCTCCTACTCCCCCAAGCTCTCCTACTCCCCCAAGCTCTCATACTCCCCCAGGCTCTCATTCTCCCCCAGGCTCTCATACTCCCCCAGCCTATCATACTCCCCCAGCCTCTCATAACCTCCCAGGCTCACATACTCCCCCAGGCTCTGATACTCCCCCAGGCTCTCACACTCCCCCAGGATCTCATACTCCCCCAGTCTCTCATACTCCCCCAGGCGCTCATAATCCCCAAGTCTCTCATACTAACACAGCCTCTCTTGCTCCCCCAGCCTCTCATACTCCCCCAGCCTCTCATACTCCCACAGCATCTCATACTCCCCCAGGCTCTCATACACCCCCAGGCTCTCCTACTCCTCAGGCTCTCCTACTACCCCAAGCTGTCCTACTCCCCCAAGCTATCCTACTCAAACAAGCTCTCCCACTCCCCCAAGTTCTCCTATTCCCCCAAGCTCTCGTATTCCCCCAAGCTCTCCTACTGCCCCAAGCTCTCCTTTTCCCACAAGCTCTCCTTCTCCCCCAAGCTCTCCTTCTCCTCCAAGCTCTCCTTCTACCCCTTGCACTCCTTCCATCCCTTGCTCTCCTTCTCCCGAAGTTCTCCTTCTCCCCAACCTCTCCTACTCTCCCAAGCTCTCCTACTCCCCCAAGCTCTCCTACTCCCCCAAGCTGTCCTACTCCCCCAAGCTCTCCTACTCCCCCATGCTCTCCTACTCCCCCAAGCTCTCCTACTTCCCCAAGCTCTACTACTCCACTAATCTCTCCTACTCCGGTACGCTCTCCTGCTTACCCAAGCTACCCTACTCCCCCAAGCTGTCCTACTACGGTAAGCTCTCCTCCATCTCCTCCTCCAAGCTCTCTAAGGCCCCAAATCTCTCCTACTCCCCCAAGCTCTCCTACTCCCTCAAGCTATCCTACTCGCCCATGCTCCCCTACTCCACAAAGCTCTCCTACTCCCCCAAGCTCTCCTACTCTCCGAAGCTCTCCTACTCCCCCAAGCTCTCATACTCCCCCAGGCTCTCATTCTCCCCCAGGCTCACATACTCCCTCAGGCTCTGATACTCCCCCAGGCTCTCACACTCCCCCAGGATCTCATACTCCCCCAGTCTCTCATACTCCCCCAGGCGCTCATAATCTCCAAGCCTCTCATACTAACACAGCCTCTCTTACTCCCCCAGCCTCTCATACTCCCCCAGCCTCTCATACTCCCACAGCCTCTCATGCTCCCCCAGGCTCTCATATACCCCCAGGCTCTCCTACTCCCTCAGGCTCTCCTACTCCCCCAAGCTGTCCTACTCCCCCAAGCTATCCTACTCAAACAAGCTCTCCCACTCCCCCAAGTTCTCCTATTCCCCCAAGCTCTCCTACTCCCCCAAGCTCTCCTACTCCCCCAAGCTCTCCTTTTCCCACAAGCTCTCCTTCTCCCCCAAGCTCTCCTTCTCCTCCAAGCTCTCCTTCTGCCCCTTGCACTCCTTCCATCCCTTGCTCTCCTTCTCCCGAAGTTCTCCTTCTCCCCAACCTCTCCTACTCTCGCAAGCTCTCCTACTCCCCCAAGCTCTCCTACTCCCCCAAGCTGTCCTACTCCCCCAAGCTCTCCTACTCCCCCATGCTCTCCTACTCCCCCAAGCTCTCCGACTTCCTCAAGCTCTACTACTCCACTAATCTCTCCTACTCCGGTACGCTCTCCTGCTTACGCAAGCTACCCTACTCCCCCAAGCTGTCCTACTACGGTACGCTCTCCTCCATCTCCTCCTCCAAGCTCTCTAAGGCCCCAAAGCTCTCCTACTCCCCCAAGCTCTCCTACTCCCTCAAGCTATCCTACTCGCCCATGCTCCCCTACTCCACAAAGCTCTCCTACTCTCCCAAGCTCTCCTACTCCCCCAAGCTCTCATACTCCCCCAGGCTCTCATTCTCCCCCAGGCTCTCATACTCCCCCAGCCTATCATACTCCCCCAGCCTCTCATACTCTCCCAGGCTCACATACTACCCCAGGCTCTGATACTTCCCCAGGCTCTCATACTTCCCCAAGCTCTCATCCGCCCCCAAGCTCTCATACGCCCCCAAGCACTCCTACCCTCCCAAGCTCTCCTACTCCCCCAATCTCTCCGACTTCCCCAAGCTCTCCTACCCTCCCAAGCTCTCCTACTCCCCAAGCAGACTTACTCCCCTTAGCTCTCCTACTGCCCCAAGTTCTCCTACTCCGCCAAGCTCTCCTACTCTCCCAAGCTCTCCTACTCCCCCAAGCTCTCCTACTCCCCAAGCTCTCCTAAAATCCCAAGCTCTCCTACTCCCCCAAGATATCCTACTCCCCCAAGCTTTCCTACTCCCCCAAGCGCTCCTACTCCCCCAAGCTCTCCTACTCCCCCAAGCTCTCCGACTCCCCCAAGCTCTCGTACTCCCCCAAGCTCTCATACTCCCCCAGGTTCTCATTCTCCCCCAGGCTCTCATACTCCCCCAGCCTATCATACTCCCCCAGCCTCTCATAACCTCCCAGGCTCACATACTCCCCCAGACTCTGATACTCCCCCAGGCTCTCACACTCCCCCAGGATCTCATACTCCCCCAGTCTCTCATACTCCCCCAGGCGCTCATAATCCCCAAGTCTCTCATACTAACACAGCCTCTCTTGCTCCCCAAGCCTCTCATACTCCCCCAGCCTCTCATACTCCCACAGCCTCTCATACTCCCCCAGGCTCTCATACACCCCCAGGCTCTCCTACTCCTCAGGCTCTCCTACTACCCCAAGCTGTCCTACTCCCCCAAGCTATCCTACTCAAACAAGCTCTCCCACTCCCCCAAGTTCTCCTATTCCCCCAAGCTCTCGTATTCCCCCAAGCTCTCCTACTGCCCCAAGCTCTCCTTTTCCCACAAGCTGTCCTTCTCCCCCAAGCTCTCCTTCTCCTCCAAGCTCTCCTTCTACCCCTTGCACTCCTTCCATCCCTTGCTCTCCTTCTCCCGAAGTTCTCCTTCTCCCCAACCTCTCCTACTCTCCCAAGCTCTCCTACTCCCCCAAGCTCTCCTACTCCCCCAAGCTGTCCTACTCCCCCAAGCTCTCCTACTCCCCCATGCTCTCCTACTCCCCCAAGCTCTCCTACTTCCCCAAGCTCTACTACTCCACTAATCTCTCCTACTCCGGTACGCTCTCCTGCTTACCCAAGCTACCCTACTCCCCCAAGCTGTCCTACTACGGTAAGCTCTCCTCCATCTCCTCCTCCAAGCTCTCTAAGGCCCCAAATCTCTCCTACTCCCCCAAGCTCTCCTACTCCCTCAAGCTATCCTACTCGCCCATGCTCCCCTACTCCACAAAGCTCTCCTACTCCCCCAAGCTCTCCAACTCCCCCACCTATCCTATTCCAGGAATCTCTCCTACTCCCCTAAGCTCTCTTACTCCCTCAAGCTCTCTTCCTCCCCAAAGCTCTCTTACTCCCCCAAGCTCTCCTACTCGCCCAAGCTATCCCACTCCCCAAAGCTCTACTACTTACCCAAGCTCTCTTACTTCCCCAAGTTCTCATACTTCCCAAAGCTCTCATCCGCCCCCAAGCTCTCATACGCCCCCAAGCTCTCCTACCCTCACAAGCTCTCCTACTCCCCAATCTCTCCGTCTCCCCCAAGCTCTCCTACCCTCCCAAGCTCTCCTACTCTCCAAGCTGACCTACTCCCCTTAGCTCTCCTACTGCCCCAAGTTCTCCTACTCCGCCAAGCTCTCCTAAAACACCAAGCTCTCCTACTCCCCCAAGCTCTCCTACTCCCCCAAGCTCTCCTACTCCCCCAAGCTCTCATACTCCCCCAGGCTCTCATTCTCCCCCAGGCTCTCATACTCCCCCAGCCTATCTTACTCCCTCAGCCTCTCATACTCTCCCAGGTTCACATACTCCCCCAGGCTCTGATACTTCCCCAGGCTCTCATACTCCCCCAGGATCTCATACTCCCCCAGTCTCTCATACTCCCCAGGCGCTCATAATCCCCAAGCCTCTCATACTCCCACAGCCTCTCATACTCCACCAGCCTCTCATACTCCCCCAGCCTCTCATACTCCCACAGCCTATCATACTCCCCCAGGCTCTCATATACACCCAGGCTCTCCTACTCCCTCAGGCTCTCCTACTCCCCCAAGCTATCCTACTCCCCCAAGCTATCCTACTCAAACAAGCTCTCCCACTCCCCGAAGTTCTCCTATTCCCCCAAGCTCTCCTACTCCCCCAAGCTCTCCTACTCCCCCAAGCTCTCCTTTTCCCACAAGCTCTCCTTCTCCCCCAAGCTCTCCTTCTCCTCCAAGCTCTCCTTCTCCCCCTTGCACTCCTTCTCCCCCTTGCTCTCCTTCTCCCGAAGTTCTCCTTCTCCCCAACCTCTCCTACTCTCCCAAGCTCTCCTTCTCCCCCAAGCTCTCCTACTCCCCCAAGCTGTCCTACTCCCCCAAGCTCTCCTAGTCCCCCACGCTCTCCTACTCCCCCAAGCTCTCCTACTTCCCCAAGCTCTACGACTCCACTAATCTATCCTACTCCGGTAAGCTCTCCTGCTTACCCAAGCTAACCTACTCCCCCAAGCTGTCCTACTACGGTAAGCTCTCCTCCTCCTCTTCCTCCAAGCCCTCTAACGCCCCCAATCTCTCCTACTCCCCCAAGTTCTCCTGCTCCCGCAAGCTCTCCTACTCCCCCATGCTCCCCTACTCCCCCAAGCTCTCCTACTCCCCCAAGCTCTCCTACTCCCCCACCTATCCTATTCCAGGAAGCTCTCCTACTCACCTAAGCTCTCTTACTCCCCCAAGCTCTCCTACTCCCCCAAGCTCTCTTACTCCCCCAAGCTCTCTTACTCGCCCAAGCTCTCTAACTCCCCCAAGCTGTCCTACTCTGCCAAATTCTCCTACTCCCCCAAGCTCTCTTACATCCCCAAGCTCTCTTACTCCCCCAATCTCTCTTACTCCCCCAAGCTCTCTTACTCCCCCTAGCTCTCTTACTTCCCCAAGCACTCTTTCTACACCAAGTTCTCTTATTTCCCCAAGCTCTCTTTCTCCCTCCCCCTCCTAATCTGCCAAGTACTCCTACTCCCCCAAGCTCGGCGACTCGCCCAAGCGCTCCTACTCCCCCAAACTCTCCTAATCTCCCAAGCTCTCCCACTCCCACAAGCTCTCCTACTCCCCCAAGCTCTCTTAATCCCCCAAGCTCTCGTTCTCCGCCAAGCTTTCTTCCTCCCCCAAGCTCTCCGACTCCCCCAAGCTCTCCGACTCCCCCAAGCTTTCCTACTCCGCCAAGCTCTCCTACTCCCGTAAGCTCTCCGACTGCCGCAAGTTCTCCTTCTCCGCCAAGCTCTCCTACTCTACCAACTCTCCTACTCCACAAAGCTCTCCTACTCTCCCAAGCTCTCCTTATCCCCCTAGCTCTCCTACTCCCCTAAGCTCTCCTAATTCCCCAAGCTCTCCTACTCCCCCAAGCTCTCCTACTCCCCCAAGCTCTCCTACTCCCCCAAGCTCTCCTACTCCCACAGGTTCTCCTACTCCCAAAAGCTCTCCTACTCTCCCAAGCTCTCCTACTCCCCCAAGGTCTCCTAATCCCCCAAGCTCTCCTACTCCCACAGGTTCTCCTACTCCCCAAAGCTCTCCTACTCTCCCAAGCTCTCTTACTCCCCAAGCTCTCTTACTCCACAAAGTTATCTTACTCCCCCAAGCTCTCCTACTCGCCCAAGCTCTCCTAATCCCCCAAGATCTCCTACTCCCCAAAGCTCTCCTACTGCCCCAAGCTCTCTGACTCCACCAAGCTCTCTGACTCCCCCAAGCTCTCCTAATCCCCCAAGCTCTCCAACTCGCCCAAGCTCTCCTACTCCCCCTAGATCTCCTACTCTCCAAAGCTCTCCTACTCCCCCAAGCTCTCCTACTCCCACAAGCTCCCCTACGCCCCAAAACTCTCCTACTCTCCAAAGCTCTCCTACTCCCCCAAGCTCGCCTACTCCCCCAAGCTCTCCTACTCCCCCAAGCTCTCCTACTCCCCGAAACTCTCCTACTCCCACAAGATCTCCTACTCCCCCAAGATCTCCTACTCCCCCAAGCTCTCCTACTCCCGCAAGTTCTCCTACTCCCGCAAGCTCTCCTACTCCCCCATGCTCCCCTACTCCCCCAAGTTCTCCTACTCCCCCAAGCTCTCCTACTCCCCCACCTAGCCGATTCCAGGAAGCTCTCCTACTCCCCTAAGCTTTCTTACTCCCCCAAGCTCTCTTACTCCCCCAAGCTCTCTTACTCCCCCAAGCACCCCTACTCCCCCAATTTCTCCTACGCCCCCAAGCTCCCTTACTCCCCCAATTTCTCCTACTCCCCCAAGCTCTCTTACTCCCCCAAGCTCTCTTACTCCCCCAAGCTCTCTTACTCCCCCAAGCACCCCTACTCCCCCAATTTCTCCTACGCCCCCAAGCTCCCTTACTCCCCCAATTTCTCCTACTCCCGCAAGTTCTCCTACTCCCGCAAGCTCTCCTACTCCCCCATGCTCCCCTACTCCCCCAAGCTCTCCTACTCGCCCAAGCTCTCCTACTCCCCCAAGCACTCCTACTCCCCCAAGCTCTCCTACTCCCCCAAGCTCTCTTACTCCCCCAAGCTCTCTAACTCCCCCAAGCTCTCTAACTCCCCCAAGCTGTCCTACTCTGCCAAATTCTCCGACTCCCCCAAGCTCTCTTACATCCCCAAGCTCTCTTACTCCCCCAATCTCTCTTACTCCCCCAAGCTCTCTTACTCCACCAAGCTCTCTTACTTCCCCAAGCACTCTTTCTACACCAAGCTCTCTTATTTCCCCAAGCTGTCTTTCTCCGTCCCCCAAGCACTCCTAATCTGCCAAGTTCTCCTACTCCCCCAAGCTCGGCGACTCGCCCAAGCTCTCCTACTCCCCCAAACTCTCCTAATCTCCCAAGCTCTCCCACTCCCACAAGCTCTCCTACTCCCCCAAGCTCTCTTAATCCCCCAAGCTCTCTTTCTCCGCCAAGCTTTCTTCCTCCCCCAAGCTCTTATACGCCCGCAAGCTCTCATACGCTCCCAAGCTCTCCTACCCTCCCAAGCTCTCCGACTCCCCCAAGCTCTCCGACTCCCCCAAGCTTTCCTACTCCGCCAAGCTCTCCCACTCCCGTAAGCTCTCCGACTGCCCCAAGTTCTCCTACTCCGCCAAGCTCTCCTACTCTACCAACTCTCCTACTCCACAAAGCTCTCCTACTCTCCCAAGCTCTCCTTATCCCCCTAGCTCTCCTACTCCCACAAGCTCTCCTAATCCCCCAAGCTCTCCTACTCCCCCAAGCTCTCCTACTCCCCCAAGCTCTCCTACTCCCCCAAGCTCTCCTACTCCCACAGGTTCTCCTACTCCCAAAAGCTCTCCTACTCTCCCAAGCTCTCCAACTCCCCCAAGCTCTCCTAATCCCCCAAGATCTCCTACTCCCACAGGTTCTCCTACTCCCCAAAGCTCTCCTACTCTCCCAAGCTCTCTTACTCCCCAAGCTCTCTTACTCCACAAAGTTATCTTACTCCCCCAAGCTCTCCTACTCGCCCAAGCTCTCCTAATCCCCCAAGATCTCCTACTCCCCAAAGCTCTCCTACTGCCCCAAGCTCTCTGACTCCCCCAAGCTCTCTGACTCCCCCAAGCTCTCCTAATCCCCCAAGCTCTCCTACTCGCCCAAGCTCTCCTACTCCCCCTAGATCTCCTACTCCCCAAAGCTCTCCTACTGCCTCAAGCTCTCTGACTCCCCCAAGCTCTCCTAATCCCCCAAGCTCTCCTACTCCCCCAAGCTCTCCTACTCCCACAAGCTCCCCTACGCCCCAAAACTCTCCTACTCTCCAAAGCTCTCCTACTCCCCCAAGCTCGCCTACTCCCCCAAGCTCTCCTACTCCCCCAAGCTCTCCTACTCCCCGAAACTCTCCTACTCCCACAAGATCTCCTGCTCCCCCAAGATCTCCTACTCCCCCAAGCTCTCCTACTCTCCCAAGCTCTCCTACTCCCCCAAGCTCTCCTACTCCCCCAAACACTCCTACTCCCCCAAGCTCCGCGACTCGCCCAAGCTCTCCTACTCCCCCAAACTCTCCTAATCTCCCAAGCTCTCCCAATCCCACAAGCTCTCCTACTCACCCAAGCTCTCTTAATCCCCCAAGCTCTCTTTCTCCCCCAAGCTTTCTTCCTCCCCCAAGCTCTCATACGCCCCCAAGCTCTCATACGCTCCCAAGCTCTTCTACCCTCCCAAGCTCTCCGACTCCCCCAAGCTCTCCGACTCCCCCAAGCTTTCCTACTCCGGCAAGCTCTCCTACCCCCGTAAGCTCTCCGACTGCCCCAAGTTCTCCTACTCCGCCAAGCTCTCCTACTCTACCAAATCTACTACTCCCCAAAGCTCTCCTACTCCCCCAAGCTCTCCTTCTTCCCCAAGCTCTACTGCTCCACTAATCTATCCTACTCCGGTACGCTCTCCTGCTTACCCAAGCTACCCTACTCCCCCAAGCTGTCCTACTACGGTAAGCTCTCCTCCAGCTCCTCCTGCAAGCTCTCTAAGGCCCCAAATCTCTCCTACTCCCCCAAGCTCTCCTACTCCCTCAAGCTCTCCTACTCGCCGATGCTCCCCTACTCCACAAAGCTCTCCTACACCCCCAAGCTCTCCAACTCCCCCACCTATCCTATTCCAGGAAGCTCTCCTACTCCCCTAAGCTCTCTTACTCCCTCAAGCTCTCTTCCTCCCCCAAGCTCTCTTACTCCCCCAAGCTCTCCTACTCGCCCAAGCTCTCCCACTCCCCAAAGCTCTACTACTTACCAAAGCTCTCCTACTTCCCCAAGTTCTCATACTTCCCCAAGCTCTCATCCGCCCCCAAGCTCTCATACGTCCTCAAGCTCTCCTACCCGCCATAGCTCTCCTACTCCCCCAATCTCTCCGTCTCCCCCAAGCTCTCCTACCCTCCCAAGCTCTCCTACTCCCCAAGCTGACCTACTCCCCTTAGCTCTCCTACTGCCCCAAGTTCTCCTACTCCGCCTAGCTCTCCTACTCTCCCAAGCTCTCCTGTTCCCCCAAGCTCTCCTACTCCCCAAAGCTCTCCTAAAACCCCAAGCTCTCCTACTCCCCCAAGATCTCCTACTCCCCCAAGCTCTCCTATTCCCCCAAGTTCTCCTACTCCCCCAAGCTCTCCTACTCCCCCAAGCTCTCCTACTCCCCCAAGCTCTCATACTCCCCCAGGCTCTCATTCTCCCCCAGGCTCTCATACTCCCCCAGCCTTTCATACTCCCCCAGCCTCTCATACTCTCCCAGGCTCACATAATCCCCCAGGCTCTGATACTTCCCCAGGCTCTCATACTCCCCCAGGATCTCATACTCCCCCAGTCTCTCATACTCCCCCAGGCGCTCATAATCCCCAAGCCTCTCCTACTCCCACAGCCTCTCATACTCCCCCAGCCTCTCATACTCCCCCAGCCTCTCATACTCCCACAGCCTATCATACTCCCCCAGGCTCTCATATACCCCCAGGCTCTCCTACTCCCTCAGGCTCTCCTACTCCCTCAGGCCCTCCTACTCCACCAAGCTGTCCTACTCCCCCAAGCTATCCTACTCAAACACGCTCTCCCACTCCCCCAAGTTCTCCTATTCGCCCAAGCTCTCCTACTCCCCCAAGCTCTCCTACTCCCCCAAGCTCTCCTTTTCCCACAAGTTCTCCTTCTCCCCCTTGCACTCCTTCTCCCCCTTGCTCTACTTCTCCCGAAGTTCTCCTTCTCCCCAACCTCTCCTACTCTCCCAAGCTCTCCTACTCCCCCAAGCTCTCCTACTCCCCCAAGCTGTCCTCCTCCCCCAAGCTCTCCTACTCCCCCGCGCTCTCCTACTCCCCCAAGCTCTCCTACTTCCCCAAGCTCTACGAAACCACTAATCTCTCCTACTCCGGTAAGCTCTCCTGCTTACCCAAGCTCTCCTACTCCCCCAAGCTCTCCTACTCCCCCAAGCTCTCCTACTCCCCCACCTATCCTATTCCAGGAAGCTCTCCTACTCCCCTAAGCTCTCTTACTCCCCCAAGCTCTCTTACTCCCCCAAGCTCTCTTACTCCCCCAAGCACCCCTACTCCCCCAATTTCTCCTACGCCCCCAAGCTCCCCTACTCCCCCAATTTCTCCTACTCCCCCAAGCTCTACTTCTCCCCCAAGCTCTCCGACACCCCCAAGCGCTACTACTGCCCCAAGCACTCCTACTCTCCCAAGCTCTTCTACTCCCCCAAACTCTCTTACTCCCCAAAGCTCTCTTAATCCCCCAAGCTTTCCTACTCGCCCAAGCTCTCCTACTCCCCCAAGCACTCCTACTCTCCCAAGCTCTCCTACTCGCCCAAGCTCTCTTACTCCCCCAAGCTCTCTTACTCCCCCAAGCTCTCTAACTCCCCCAAGCTGTCCTACTCTGCCAAATTCTCCTACTCCCCCAAGCTCTCTTACATCGCCAAGCTCTCCTACTCTACCAACTCTCCTACTCCCCAAAGCTCTCCTACTCTCCCAAGCTCTCCTTATCCCCCAAGCTCTCCTACTCCCCCAAGCTCTCCTAATCCCCCAAGCTCTCCTACTCCCCCAAGCTCTCCTAATCCCCCAAGCTCTCCTACTCCCCCAAGTACTCCTACTCCCCCAAGATCTCCTACTCCCCCAAAATCTCCTACTCCCCAAAGCTCTCCAACTCTCCCAAGCTCTCCTACTCCCCCAAGCTCTCCTACTCCCCCAAGCTCTACTACTCCCCCAAGCTATCCTACTCCCCCAAGCGCTCCTACTCCCCCAAGCTCTCCTACTCCCCCAAGCTCTCCCACTCCACCAAGCTCTCTATCTCCCCAAGCTCTCTTACTCCCCAAGCTCTCTTACTCCACAAAGTTATCTTACTCCCCCAAGCTCTCCTAGTCGCCCAAGCTCTCCTACTCCCCCAAGATCTCCTACTCCCCAAAGCTCTCCTACTGCCCCAAGCTCTCTGACTCCCCCAAGCTCTCCGAATCCCACAAGCTCTCCTACTCGCCCAAGCTCTCCTACTCCCCCAAGATCTCCTACTCCCCCAAGGTCTCCTACTGCCCCAAGCTCTCTGACTCCCCCAAACTCTCCAGATCCCCCAAACTCTCCAGATCCCCCAAGCTCTCCTACTCCCCCAAGCTCTCCTACTCCCACAAGCTCCCCTACGCCCCAAAACTCGCCTACTCTCCAAAGCTCTACTACTCCCCCAAGCTCTCCTATTCCCCCAAGTTCTCCTACTCCCCCAAGCTCTCCTACTCCCCGAAACTCTCCTACTCCCACAAGATCTCCTACTCCCCCAAGATCTCCTACTCCTCCAAGCTCTCCTACTCTCCCAAGCTCTCCTACTCCCCCAAGCTCTCCTACTCCCCAAGCACTCCTACTCCCCCAAGCTCTCCTACTCCCACAAGCGCTCCTACTCCCCCAAGCACTCCTACTCCCCCAAGCTCCGCGACTCGCCCAAGCTCTCCTACTCCCCCAAACTCTCCTAATCTCCCAAGCTCTCCCACTCCCTCAAGCTCTCCTACTCCCCAAAGCTCTCTTTATCCCCCAAGCTCTCTTTCTCCCCTAAGCTTTCTTCCTCCCCCAAGCTCTCATACGCCCCCAATCTCTCATACGCTCCCAAGCTCTCCTACCCTCTCAAGCTCTCCGACTCCCCCAAGCTCTCCGACTCCCCCAAGCTCTCCTACTCTCCAAAGCTCTCCTACTCCCCCAAGCTCTCCTACTCCCCCAAGCTCTACCTACTCCACCAAGCTTTCCTACTCCCCGAAACTCTCCTATTCCCCAAGATCTCCTACTCCCACAAGATCTCCTACTCCCCCAAGCTCTCCTACTCTCCCAAGCTCTCCTACTCCCCCAAGCTCTCCTACTCCCCCAAGCTCTCCTAATCCCCCAAGCTCTCCTACTCCCCCAAGTTCTCCTCCTCCCCCAAGATCTCCTACTCCCCCAAGATCTCCTACTCCCCAAAGCTCTCCAACTCTCCCAAGCTCTCCTACTCCCCCAAGCTCTCCTACTCCCCCAATCTCTACTACTCCCCCAAGCTATCCTACTCCCCCAAGCGCTCCTACTCCCCCAAGCTCTCTTACTCCCCCAAGCTCTCCCACTCCACCAAGCTCTCTATCTCCCCAAGCTCTCTTACTCCCCAAGCTCTCTTACTCCACAAAGTTATCTTACTCCCCCAAGCTCTCCTACTCGCCCAAGCTCTCCTACTCCCCCAAGATCTCCTACTCCCCAAAGCTCTCCTACTGCCCCAAGCTCTCTGACTCCCCCAAACTCTCCTGATCCCCCAAGCTCTCCTACTCCCACAAGCTCCCCTACGCCCCAAAACTCGCCTACTCTCCAAAGCTCTCCTACTCCCCCAAGCTCTCCTATTCCCTCAAGCTCTCCTACTCCACCAAGCTCTCCTACTCCCCGAAACTCTCCTACTCCCACAAGATCTCCTACTCCCCCAAGATCTCCTACTCCCCCAAGCTCTCCTACTCTCCCAAGCTCTCCTACTCCCCCAAGCTCTCCTACTCCCCAAGCACTCCTACTCCCCAAAGCTCTCCTACTCCCCCAAGCGCTCCTACTCCCCCAAGCACTCCTACTCCCCCAAGCTCCGAGACTCGCCCACGCTCTCCTACTCCCCAAACTCTCCTAATCTCCCAAGCTCTCCCACTCCCACAAGCTCTCCTACTCCCCAAAGCTCTCTTTATCCCCCAAGCTCTCTTTCTCCCCCAAGCTTTCTTCCTCCCCCAAGCTCTCATACGCCCCCAATCTCTCATACGCTCCCAAGCTCTCCTACCCTCTCAAGCTCTCCGACTCCCCCAAGCTCTCCGACTCCCCCAAGCTCTCCTACTCTCCCAAGCTCTCCTACTCCCCCAAGCTCTCCTACTCCCCCAAGTTCTACCTACTCCGCCAAGCTTTCCTACTCCCCGAAACTCTCCTACTCCCCCAAGATCTCCTACTCCCACAAGATCTCCTACTCCCCCAAGCTCTCCTACTCTCCCAAGCTCTCCTACTCCCCCAAGCTCTCCTACTCCCCCAAGCACTCCTACTCCGCCAAGCTCTCCTACTCCCCCAAGCGCTCCTACTCCCCCAGGATCTCCTAATCCCCCAAGCTCTCCCACTCCCCCAAACTCTCTTACTCCCCCAAGCTCTCTTACTCCACCAAGCTCTCTTACTCCCCCAAGTTCTCCTACTCGCCCAACCTCTCCTATTCCCCCAAGGTCTCCTTCTCCCCCAAGATCTCCTACTGCCCCAAGCTCTCTTACTCCCCCAAGCTCTCTTACTCCCCCAAGCTCTCTTACTCCCCCAAGCTCTCTCACTCCCCCAAGCTCCCTTACTCCCTCAAGCTCTCTTACTCCCACAAGCTCTCCTACTGTGCCAAGTTCTCCTACTCCCCCAAGCTCACCGAACCCCCAAGTTCTCCGACTCCCCCAAGCTCCCCTAGTCGCCCAAGATCTCCTACTCCCCCAATCTCTCGTATTCCCACAAGCTCTCTTAGTTCCCAGAGCTCACTTACTCCCCCAAGCTCTCTTACGCCTCCAAACTCTCCTACTCTGCCAAGTTCTCCTACTCCCCCAAGCTCTCCTTCTCCCCCGAGCTCTCCTACTCCCCCAAGCGCTGCTACTGCCCCAAGCTCTCCTACTCCCGCAAGCTCTCTTACACCCCCAAGCTCTCTTACTCCACCAAACTCTCTTCCTTCCCCAATCTTTCTTTATCCAACGAGCTCTCTTACTCCCCCAAACTCTCTTACTCCCCCAAGCTCTCCTACTCTGCCAAGTTCTCCTTCTCCCTCAAGCTCTCCTACACCCGCAAGCGCTCGTACTCCCCCAAGCTCTCCTATTCCCACAAGCTCACCTGTTCCCCAAGCTCTCCTACTCCCCCAAGCTATCTTACTCCCCCAAGCTCTCCTACTCTGCCAAGTTCTCCTTCTCCCTCAAGCTCTCCTACACCCGCAAGGGCTCGTACTCCCCCAAGCTCTCCTATTCCCACAAGCTCACCTGTTCCCCAAGCTCTCCTACTCCCCCAAGCTATCTTACTCCCCCAAGCTCTCTTACTCCCCCAAGCTCTCTTCCTCCCCCAAGCTCTCCTACTCGCCAAACGTCTCCTACTCCCCCAAGCTCCCCTTCTCCCCCAAGCTCTCCTACTCCCCCAGGCTCTCCTACTCGCCCAAGCTCTCCTACTCCCCCAAGATCTCCTACTCCCCAAAGCTCTCCTACTGCCCCAAGCTCTCTGACTCCCCCAAGCTCTCCTAATCCCCCAAGCTCTCCTACTCCCCCAAGCTCTCCTACTCCCACAAGCTCCCCTACTCCCCAAAGCTCGCCTACTCTCCCAAGCTCTCCTACTCCCCCAAGCTCTCCTACACCCCCAAGCTCTACTACTCCCCCAAGCTCTCCTACTCCCCCAAACTCTCCTACTCCCCCAAGATCTCCTACTCCCCCAAATATCTCCTACTCCCCCAAGCTCTCCATCTCTCCCAAGCTCTCCTACTCCCCCAAGCTCTCCTACTCTCCCAAGCTCTCCTTCTCCCCCAAGCTCTCCTACTCCCCCAAGCGCTCCTACTCCCCCAAGCTCTCCTACTCCCCCAAGCTCTCCCACTCCACCAAGCTCTCTTACTCCCCAAGCTCTCTTACTCCCCAAGCTCTCTTATTCCACCAAGCTCTCTTACTTCCCCAAGCGCCCCTACTCGCCCAAGCTCTCCTACTCCCCCAAGATCTCCTACTCCCCAAAGCTCTCCTACTGCCCCAAGCTCTCTGACTCCTCCAAGCTCTCCTAATCCCCCAAGCTCTCCTACTCCCCCAAGCTCTCCTACTCCCACAAGCTTCCCTACTCCCCAAAACTCTCCTACTCACCAAAGCTCTCCTACTCCCCCAAGCTCTCCTACTTCCCAAACTCTCCTGCTCCACAAGCAGTCCTACTCCCCCAACCTGTCCTACTCCCCCAAGCGCTCCTACTCCCCCAAGCTCTCATAATCCCCCAAGCTCTCCCACTCCCCCAAGCTCTCTTACTCCCCCAAGCTCTCTTACTCCCCAAGCTCTCTTACTCCACCAAGCTCTCTTACTTTCCCAAGCTCTCTTACTCCCCCAAGCTCTCTTACTCCCCCAAGCTCTCTCACTCCCCCAAGCCCTCTTACTCCCCCAAGTTCTCTTACTCCCCCAAGCTCTCCTACTGTGCCAAGTTCTCCTACTCCCCCAAGCTCACCGAAGCCCCAAATTCTCTTACTCCCCCAATCTCTCTTTCTCCACCGAGCTCTCTTACTCCCCCAAGCTCTCTTACTCCCCCAAGCTCTCCTACTCTGCCAAGTTCTCCTTCTCCCTCAAGCTCTCCTACACCGGCAAGCGCTCGTACTCCCCCAAGCTCTCCAATTCCCACAAGCTCACCTGTTCCCCAAGCTCTCCGACTCCAGCAAGTTATCTTACTCCCCCAAGCTCTCTTACTCCCCCAAGCTCTCTTCCTCCACCAAGCTCTCCTACTCGCCCAAGGTCTCCTACTCCCCCAATCTCCCCTAATCCCCCAAACTCTCCTAGTCCCCCAGGCTCTCCTACTCCCCCAAGCTCTACTACTCCCCTAAGCTCTCCTACTGCCCCAAGTACTCCTACTCCGGCAAGCTCTCCTGCTCCCCCAAGCTCTCCTACTCTGCAAACTCTCCTACTCCCCCCAGCTCTCCTATTCCCCCAAGCTCTCCTACTCCCCCAAGCTCTCCTACTACCCCAAGCGCTCCTACTACCCCAAGCTCTCCTACTCCCCCAAGCTCTTCGACTCCCCCAAGCTCTCTTACTCCCCCAAGCTCTCTTACTCCCCAAGCTCTCTTACTCCACCAAGCTCTCTTACTCCCCCAAGCTTTCCTACTCGCCCAAGCTCTCCTACTCCCCCAAGATCTCCTACTCCCCCAAGCTGTCCTTCTGCCCCAAGCTCTCCTACTCCCCCAAGCTCTCCTACTCTCCCAAGCTCTCCTTCTCCCCCAAGCTCTCCTACTCCCCCAAGCGCTCCTACTCCCCCAAGCTCTCCTACTCCCCCAAGCTCTCCCACTGCACCAAGCTCTCTTACTCCCCAAGCTCTCTTACTCCCCAAGCTCTCTTATTCCACCAAGCTCTCTTACTTCCCCAAGCGCCCCTACTCGCCCAAGCTCTCCTACTCCCCCAAGATCTCCTACTCCCCAAAGCTCTCCTACTGCCCCAAGCTCTCTGACTCCTCCAAGCTCTCCTAATCCCCCAAGCTCTCCTCCTCCCCCAAGCTCTCCTACTCCCACAAGCTTCCCTACTCCCCAAAACTCTCCTACTCACCAAAGCTCTCCTACTCCCCCAAGCTCTCCTACTTCCCAAACTCTCCTGCTCCACAAGCAGTCGTACTCCCCCAACCTGGCCTACTCCCCCAAGCGCTCCTACTCCCCCAAGATCTCATAATCCCCCAAGCTCTCCCACTCCCCCAAGCTCTCTTACTCCCCCAAGCTCTCTTACTCCTCAAGCTCTCTTACTCCTCCAAGCTCTCTTACTCTCCCAAGCTCTCTTACTCCCCCAAGCTCTCTTACTCCCCCAAGCTCTCTCACTCCCCCAAGCCCTCTTACTCCCCCAAGTTCTCTTACTCCCCCAAGCTCTCCTACTGTGCCAAGTTCTCCTACTCCCCCAAGCTCACCGAAGCCCCAAATTCTCTTACTCCCCCAATCTCTCTTTCTCCACCGAGCTCTCTTACTCCCCCAAGCTCTCTTACTCCCCCAAGCTCTCCTACTCTGCCAAGTTCTCCGTCTCCCTCAAGCTCTCCTACACCGGCAAGCGCTCGTACTCCCCCAAGCTCTCCTATTCCCACAAGCTCACCTGTTCCCCAAGCTCTCCTACTCCAGCAAGCTATCTGACTCCCCCAAGCTCTCTTACTCCCCCAAGCTCTCTTCCTCCACCAAGCTCTCCTACTCGCCCAAGGTCTCCTACTCCCCCAATCTCCCCTAATCCCCCAAACTCTCCTAGTCTTCCAGGCTCTCCTACTCCCCCAAGCTCTACTACTCCCCTAAGCTCTCCTACTGCGCCAAGTACTCCTACTCCGGCAAGCTCTCCTACTCCCCCAAGCTCTCTTACTCTGCAAACTCTCCTACTCCCCCCAGCTCTCCTATTCCCCCAAGCTCTCCTACTCCCCCAAGCTCTCCTACTACCCCAAGCGCTCCTACTACCACAAGCTCTCCTACTCCCCCAAGCTCTTCGACTCCCCCAAGCTCTCTTACTCCCCCAAGCTCTCTTACTCCCCAAGCTCTCTTACTCCACCAAGCTCTCTTACTCCCCCAAGCTTTCCTACTCGCCCAAGCTCTCCTACTCCCCCAAGATCTCCTACTCCCCCAAGCTGTCCTTCTGCCCCAAGCTCTCTGACTCCCCCAAGCTCTCCTAATCCCCCAAGCTCTCCTGCTCCCCTAAGCTCTCCAACTCCCACATGCTCCCCTAATACCCAAAGCTCTCCTACTCACCCAAGACCTCCTATCCCCCAAGCTCTCCTACTCCCCCAAGCTCTCTGACTCCCCCAAGCTCTCCTAATCCCCCAAGCTCTCCTGCTCCCCTAAGCTCTCCAACTCCCACAAGCTCCCCTAATACCCAAAGCTCTCCGACTCACCCAAGTCCTCCTATCCCCCAAGCTCTCCTACTCCCCCAAGCTCTCCAACTCCCCTAAGCTCTCCTACTCCCCCAAGCGCTCCTACTCCCCCAAGGCTCTCCTACTCCCCCAAGCTCTCCCACTCCCCTAAGCTCTCTTACACCCCCAAGCTATCTTACTCCCCCAAGCTCTCTTGCTCCCCAAGCTCTCTTCCTCCCCCAAGTTCTCCTACTCGCCCAAGGTCTCCTACTCCCCCAATCTCCCCTACTTCCCGAAGCTCTCCTACTCCCCAAGCTCTCTTTCACCCGCAAGCTCTCTTACTCCCCCAATCTCTCTTACTCCCTCAAGCTCTCTTGCTCCCCCAAGCTCTGTTACTCCCCAAGCTCTGTTACTCCCGCAAGCTCTCCTACTCTGCCAAGTTCTCCTACTCCCCCAAGCTCTCCTACTCCCCCAAGCTCGCCTACTTCCCCAAGCTCTCATACACCCCAAGCTCTCATACTTCCCCAAGCTCTCATACGCCCCCAAGCTCTCCTACACCCCCAAGCTCTACTACTCCCCCAAGCTCTCCTACTCCCCCAAACTCTCCTACTCCCCCAAGATCTCCTACTCCCCCAAATATCTCCTACTCCCCCAAGCTCTCCATCTCTCCCAAGCTCTCCTACTCCCCCAAGCTCTCCTACTCTCCCAAGCTGTCCTTCTCCCCCAAGCTCTCCTACTCCCCCAAGCGCTCCTACTCCCCCAAGCTCTCCTACTCCCCCAAGCTCTCCCACTCCACCAAGCTCTCTTACTCCCCAAGCTCTCTTACTCCCCAAGCTCTCTTATTCCACCAAGCTCTCTTACTTCCCCAAGCGCCCCTACTCGCCCAAGCTCTCCTACTCCCCCAAGATCTCCTACTCCCCAAAGCTCTCCTACTGCCCCAAGCTCTCTGACTCCTCCAAGCTCTCCTAATCCCCCAAGCTCTCCTACTCCCCCAAGCTCTCCTACTCCCACAAGCTTCCCTACTCCCCAAAACTCTCCTACTCACCAAAGCTCTCCTACTCCCCCAAGCTCTCCTACTTCCCAAACTCTCCTGCTCCACAAGCAGTCCTACTCCCCCAACCTGTCCTACTCCCCCAAGCGCTCCTACTCCCCCAAGCTCTCATAATCCCCCAAGCTCTCCCACTCCCCCAAGCTCTCTTACTCCCCCAAGCTCTCTTACTCCCCAAGCTCTCTTACTCCACCAAGCTCTCTTACTTTCCCAAGCTCTCTTACTCCCCCAAGCTCTCTTACTCCCCCAAGCTCTCTCACTCCCCCAAGCCCTCTTACTCCCCCAAGTTCTCTTACTCCCCCAAGCTCTCCTACTGTGCCAAGTTCTCCTACTCCCCCAAGCTCACCGAAGCCCCAAATTCTCTTACTCCCCCAATCTCTCTTTCTCCACCGAGCTCTCTTACTCCCCCAAGCTCTCTTACTCCCCCAAGCTCTCCTACTCTGCCAAGTTCTCCTTCTCCCTCAAGCTCTCCTACACCGGCAAGCGCTCGTACTCCCCCAAGCTCTCCAATTCCCACAAGCTCACCTGTTCCCCAAGCTCTCCGACTCCAGCAAGTTATCTTACTCCCCCAAGCTCTCTTACTCCCCCAAGCTCTCTTCCTCCACCAAGCTCTCCTACTCGCCCAAGGTCTCCTACTCCCCCAATCTCCCCTAATCCCCCAAACTCTCCTAGTCCCCCAGGCTCTCCTACTCCCCCAAGCTCTACTACTCCCCTAAGCTCTCCTACTGCCCCAAGTACTCCTACTCCGGCAAGCTCTCCTACTCCCCCAAGCTCTCCTACTCTGCAAACTCTCCTACTCCCCCCAGCTCTCCTATTCCCCCAAGCTCTCCTACTCCCCCAAGCTCTCCTACTACCCCAAGCGCTCCTACTACCCCAAGCTCTCCTACTCCCCCAAGCTCTTCGACTCCCCCAAGCTCTCTTACTCCCCCAAGCTCTCTTACTCCCCAAGCTCTCTTACTCCACCAAGCTCTCTTACTCCCCCAAGCTTTCCTACTCGCCCAAGCTCTCCTACTCCCCCAAGATCTCCTACTCCCCCAAGCTGTCCTTCTGCCCCAAGCTCTCCTACTCCCCCAAGCTCTCCTACTCTCCCAAGCTCTCCTTCTCCCCCAAGCTCTCCTACTCCCCCAAGCGCTCCTACTCCCCCAAGCTCTCCTACTCCCCCAAGCTCTCCCACTGCACCAAGCTCTCTTACTCCCCAAGCTCTCTTACTCCCCAAGCTCTCTTATTCCACCAAGCTCTCTTACTTCCCCAAGCGCCCCTACTCGCCCAAGCTCTCCTACTCCCCCAAGATCTCCTACTCCCCAAAGCTCTCCTACTGCCCCAAGCTCTCTGACTCCTCCAAGCTCTCCTAATCCCCCAAGCTCTCCTCCTCCCCCAAGCTCTCCTACTCCCACAAGCTTCCCTACTCCCCAAAACTCTCCTACTCACCAAAGCTCTCCTACTCCCCCAAGCTCTCCTACTTCCCAAACTCTCCTGCTCCACAAGCAGTCGTACTCCCCCAACCTGGCCTACTCCCCCAAGCGCTCCTACTCCCCCAAGATCTCATAATCCCCCAAGCTCTCCCACTCCCCCAAGCTCTCTTACTCCCCCAAGCTCTCTTACTCCTCAAGCTCTCTTACTCCTCCAAGCTCTCTTACTCTCCCAAGCTCTCTTACTCCCCCAAGCTCTCTTACTCCCCCAAGCTCTCTCACTCCCCCAAGCCCTCTTACTCCCCCAAGTTCTCTTACTCCCCCAAGCTCTCCTACTGTGCCAAGTTCTCCTACTCCCCCAAGCTCACCGAAGCCCCAAATTCTCTTACTCCCCCAATCTCTCTTTCTCCACCGAGCTCTCTTACTCCCCCAAGCTCTCTTACTCCCCCAAGCTCTCCTACTCTGCCAAGTTCTCCGTCTCCCTCAAGCTCTCCTACACCGGCAAGCGCTCGTACTCCCCCAAGCTCTCCTATTCCCACAAGCTCACCTGTTCCCCAAGCTCTCCTACTCCAGCAAGCTATCTGACTCCCCCAAGCTCTCTTACTCCCCCAAGCTCTCTTCCTCCACCAAGCTCTCCTACTCGCCCAAGGTCTCCTACTCCCCCAATCTCCCCTAATCCCCCAAACTCTCCTAGTCTTCCAGGCTCTCCTACTCCCCCAAGCTCTACTACTCCCCTAAGCTCTCCTACTGCGCCAAGTACTCCTACTCCGGCAAGCTCTCTTACTCCCCCAAGCTTTCCTACTCGCCCAAGCTCTCCTACTCCCCCAAGATCTCCTACTCCCCCAAGCTGTCCTTCTGCCCCAAGCTCTCCTACTCCCCCAAGCTCTCCTACTCTCCCAAGCTCTCCTTCTCCCCCAAGCTCTCCTACTCCCCCAAGCGCTCCTACTCCCCCAAGCTCTCCTACTCCCCCAAGCTCTCCCACTGCACCAAGCTCTCTTACTCCCCAAGCTCTCTTACTCCCCAAGCTCTCTTATTCCACCAAGCTCTCTTACTTCCCCAAGCGCCCCTACTCGCCCAAGCTCTCCTACTCCCCCAAGATCTCCTACTCCCCAAAGCTCTCCTACTGCCCCAAGCTCTCTGACTCCTCCAAGCTCTCCTAATCCCCCAAGCTCTCCTCCTCCCCCAAGCTCTCCTACTCCCACAAGCTTCCCTACTCCCCAAAACTCTCCTACTCACCAAAGCTCTCCTACTCCCCCAAGCTCTCCTACTTCCCAAACTCTCCTGCTCCACAAGCAGTCGTACTCCCCCAACCTGGCCTACTCCCCCAAGCGCTCCTACTCCCCCAAGATCTCATAATCCCCCAAGCTCTCCCACTCCCCCAAGCTCTCTTACTCCCCCAAGCTCTCTTACTCCTCAAGCTCTCTTACTCCTCCAAGCTCTCTTACTCTCCCAAGCTCTCTTACTCCCCCAAGCTCTCTTACTCCCCCAAGCTCTCTCACTCCCCCAAGCCCTCTTACTCCCCCAAGTTCTCTTACTCCCCCAAGCTCTCCTACTGTGCCAAGTTCTCCTACTCCCCCAAGCTCACCGAAGCCCCAAATTCTCTTACTCCCCCAATCTCTCTTTCTCCACCGAGCTCTCTTACTCCCCCAAGCTCTCTTACTCCCCCAAGCTCTCCTACTCTGCCAAGTTCTCCGTCTCCCTCAAGCTCTCCTACACCGGCAAGCGCTCGTACTCCCCCAAGCTCTCCTATTCCCACAAGCTCACCTGTTCCCCAAGCTCTCCTACTCCAGCAAGCTATCTGACTCCCCCAAGCTCTCTTACTCCCCCAAGCTCTCTTCCTCCACCAAGCTCTCCTACTCGCCCAAGGTCTCCTACTCCCCCAATCTCCCCTAATCCCCCAAACTCTCCTAGTCTTCCAGGCTCTCCTACTCCCCCAAGCTCTACTACTCCCCTAAGCTCTCCTACTGCGCCAAGTACTCCTACTCCGGCAAGCTCTCCTACTCCCCCAAGCTCTCTTACTCTGCAAACTCTCCTACTCCCCCCAGCTCTCCTATTCCCCCAAGCTCTCCTACTCCCCCAAGCTCTCCTACTACCCCAAGCGCTCCTACTACCCCAAGCTCTCCTACTCCCCCAAGCTCTTCGACTCCCCCAAGCTCTCTTACTCCCCCAAGCTCTCTTACTCCCCAAGCTCTCTTACTCCACCAAGCTCTCTTACTCCCCCAAGCTTTCCTACTCGCCCAAGCTCTCCTACTCCCCCAAGATCTCCTACTCCCCCAAGCTGTCCTTCTGCCCCAAGCTCTCTGACTCCCCCAAGCTCTCCTAATCCCCCAAGCTCTCCTGCTCCCCTAAGCTCTCCAACTCCCACATGCTCCCCTAATACCCAAAGCTCTCCTACTCACCCAAGACCTCCTATCCCCCAAGCTCTCCTACTCCCCCAAGCTCTCTGACTCCCCCAAGCTCTCCTAATCCCCCAAGCTCTCCTGCTCCCCTAAGCTCTCCAACTCCCACAAGCTCCCCTAATACCCAAAGCTCTCCGACTCACCCAAGTCCTCCTATCCCCCAAGCTCTCCTACTCCCCCAAGCTCTCCAACTCCCCTAAGCTCTCCTACTCCCCCAAGCGCTCCTACTCCCCCAAGGCTCTCCTACTCCCCCAAGCTCTCCCACTCCCCTAAGCTCTCTTACACCCCCAAGCTATCTTACTCCCCCAAGCTCTCTTGCTCCCCAAGCTCTCTTCCTCCCCCAAGTTCTCCTACTCGCCCAAGGTCTCCTACTCCCCCAATCTCCCCTACTTCCCGAAGCTCTCCTACTCCCCAAGCTCTCTTTCACCCGCAAGCTCTCTTACTCCCCCAATCTCTCTTACTCCCTCAAGCTCTCTTGCTCCCCCAAGCTCTGTTACTCCCCAAGCTCTGTTACTCCCGCAAGCTCTCCTACTCTGCCAAGTTCTCCTACTCCCCCAAGCTCTCCTACTCCCCCAAGCTCGCCTACTTCCCCAAGCTCTCATACACCCCAAGCTCTCATACTTCCCCAAGCTCTCATACGCCCCCAAGCTCTCATACGCCCCCAAGCTCTCCTACCCTCCCAAGCTCTCCTACTCTCCAAACTCTCCTATTCCCCCAAGCTCTCAAATTCCCCCAAACTCTCCTACTCCCCCAAGCTCTCCTACAAACCCAAGCGCTCCTACTCCCCCAAGCTCTCCTACTCCCCCAATCTCTCCCACTCCCCCAAGCTCTCTAACTCCACCAAGCTCTCTTACTCCCCATGCTCTCTTACTCCACCAAGCTCTCTTTCTACCCCAAGCTTTCCTACTCGCCCAAGCTCTCCTATTCCCCCAAGATCTCCTACTCCCCCAAGCTGTCCTACAGCCCCATGCTCTCTGTCTCCCCCAAGCTCTCCTAATCCCCCAAGCTCTCCTACTCCCCCAAGCTCTCCTAATCCCCCAAGCTCTACTACTCCCCCAAACTCTCCTACTCCCCCAAGATCTCCTACTCCCCCAAGATCTCCTACTCCCCCAAGCTCTTCTACTCTCCCAAGCTCTCCTACTCCCCCAAGCTTATCTACTCCCCCAAGCTCTCCAACTCCCCCAAGCTCTCCTACTGCCTCGAGCGCTCCTCCTCCCCCAAGCTCTCCTACTCCCCCAAGCTCTTCTACTCTCCCAAGCTCTCCTACTTCCCCAAGCTTACCTACTCCCCCAAGCTCTCCAACTCCCCCAAACTCTCCTACTCCCCCAAGCTCTCCTACTCTGCCAGGTTCTCCTACTCCCCCAAGCTCCTCGAATCCCCCAAGTTCTCCTACTCCCCCAAGCTCCCCTACTCACCCAAGCTCTCCTACTCCCACAAGCTCTCGTATTCCCCTAAGCGCTCTTACTCCCCCAAGCTCTCTTACTCCCCCAACCTCTCTTACTCCTCCAAGCTCTGCTACTCTGCCAGGTTCTCCTACTCCTCCAAGCTCTCCTTCTCCCCCAAGCTCTCCTACTCCCCCAAGATCTCCTACTCCCCCAAGCTCTCCAACTCTCCCAAGCTCTCCTACTCCCGCAAGCCCTCTTACTCCCCTAAGCTCTCTTACTCCCCCAAGCTATCCTACTCCCCCAAGCTCTCCTACTCCCCTAAGCTCTGCTACTCCCCCAAGCTCTCCTACTCCCACAAGCTCTCCTACTCCCCAAAGCTCTCATACTCTCCCAAGCTCTCCTACTCCCCCAAGCTCTCCTACTCCCCCAAGCACTACTACTCCCCCAAGCTCTCCTACTCCCCCAAACTCTCCTACTCCCCCAAGATCTCCTAATCCCCCAAGATCTCCTACTCCCCCAAGCTCTCCAACTCTCCCAAGCTCTCCTTCCACCCCAAGATCTCCTACTCCCCCATGCTCTCATTCTCCCCCAAGCTTTCCTACTCCCCCAAGCGCTCCTACTCCCCCAAGCTCCTCTACTCCCCCAAAATCTCCCACTCCACCAAGCTCTCTTACTCCCCAAGCTCTCTTACTCCCCAAGCTATCTTATTCCACCAAGCTCTCTTACTTCCCCAAGCTCTCCTACTCGCCCTAGCTCTCCTACTCCCCCAAGATCTCCTACTCCCCAAAGCTCTCCTACTGCCCCAAGCTCTCTCACTCCCCCATGCTCTCCTACTCCCCCAAGCTCTCCCACTCCACCAAGCTCTCTTACTCCCCAAGCTCTCTTACTCCGCAAGCTCTCTTATTCCACCAAGCTCTCTTACTTCCCCAAGCTCTCCTACTCGCTCAAGCTCTCCTACTCCCCCAAGCTCTCCTACTCCCCCAAGCTCTCCTACTCCCCCAAGCTCTCCTACTCCCCCAAACTCTCCTGCTCCCCCAAGCAGTCCTACTCCCCCAAGCTGTCCTACTCCCCCAAGCGCTCCTACTCCCCCAAGCTCTCCTACTCCCCCAAGCTCTCCCACTCCCCCAAGCTCTATTACTCCCCCAAGCTCTCTTACTCCCCAAGCTCTCTTACTCCACCAAGCTCTCTTACTCCACCAAGCTCTCTTACTCCCCCAAGCTCTCTTACTCCCCCAAGCTCTCTCACTCCCCCAAGCTCTCTTACTCCCCCAAGCACTCTTACTCCCCCAAGCTCTCCTACTGTGCCAAGTTCTCCTACTCCCCCAAGCTCACCGAACCCCCAAGGTCTCTTTCTCCCCCAAGCTTTCTAACTCCCCCAAGCTCTCCTACTCTGCCAAGTTCTCCTACTCCCCCAAGCTCTCTTTAACCCCCAAGCTCTCTTACTCCCCCAAGCTCTCTTACTCCACCAATCTCTCTTTCTCCACCGAGCTCTCTTACTCCCCCAAGCTCTCCTACTCCCCCAAGCTCTCCTACTACCCCAAGCGCTCCTACTACCCCAAGCTCTCCTACTCCCCCAAGCTCTTCGACTCCGCCAAGCTCTCTTACTCCCCCAAGCTATCTTACTCCCCAAGCTATCTTACTCCACCAAGCTCTCTTACTCCCCCAAGCTGTCCTACTCGCCCAAGCTCTCCTACTCCCCCATGATCTCCTACTCCCCCAAGCTGTCCTACTGCCCCAAGCTCTCTGACTCCCCCAAGCTCTCCTAATCCCCCAAGCTCTCCTGCTCCCCCAAGCTCTCCAACTCCCACAAGCTCCCCTACTACCCAAAGCTCTCCTACTCTCCCAATCCTCCTACTCCCCCAAGCTCTTCTGCTCTCCCAAGCTCTCCTACTGCCCCAAGCTCTCCTACTCCCCCAAGCTCTCCAACTCCCCTAAGCTCTCCTACTCCCCCAAGCGCTCCTACTCCCCCAAGGCTCTCCTACTCCCCCAAGCTCTCCCACTCCCCTAAGCTCTCTTACAACCCCAAGCTTTCTAAATCCTCCAAGCTCTCTTACTCCCCCAATCTCTCCTACTGTGCCAAGTTCTCCTACTTCCCCAAGCTCCCCTACTCCCCCAACTTCTCCTACTCCCCAAAGCTATCTTACTCCCCCAAGCTCTCTTGCTCCCCCAAGCTCTCTTCCGCCCCCAAGGTCTCCTACCTGCCCAAGGTCTCCTACTCCCCCAAGCTCCCCTACTCCCCGAAGCTCTCCTACTCCCCAAGCTCTCTTTCACCGGCAAGCTCTCTTACTCTCCCAATCTCTCTTACTCCCTCAAGCTCTCTTACTCCTCCAAGGTCTCTTACTCCCCAAGCTCTGTTACTCCCCCAAGCTCTCCTACTCTGCCAAGTTCTCCTACTCCCCCAAGCTCCGCGACACCCCCAAGCTCTCCTACTCCCCCAAACTCTCCTACTCCCCCAAGCTCTCCTACTCCCCCAAGCTCTCCTACTCCCCCAAGCTCGCCTACTTCCCCAAGCTCTCATACACCCCAAGCTCTCATACTTCCCCAAGCTCTCATTAGCCCCCAAGCTCTCATACGCCATCAAGCTCTCCTACCCTCCCAAGCTCTCCTACTCCCCAAAGCTCTCCTACTCCCCCAAGCTCTCCTACTCCCCAAAGCTCTCCTACTGCGCCAAGTTCTCCTACTCCGCCAAGCTCTCCTACTCCCCCAAGCTCTCCTACTCTCCAAACTCTCCTACTCCCCTAAGCTCTCAAATTCCCCCAAGCTCTCCTACTCCCCCAAGCTCTCCTACAAAACCAAGCGCTCCTACTCCCCCAAGCTCTCCTGCTCCCCCAATCTCTCCCACTCCCCCAAGCTCTCTTACTCCACCAAGCTCTCTTACTCCCCATGCTCTCTTACTCCACCAAGCTCTCTTTCTACCCCAAGCTTTCCTACTCGCCCAAGCTCTCCTACTCCCCCAAGATCTCCTACTCCCCCAAGCTGTCCTACTGCCCCAAGCTCTCTGACTCCCCCAAGCTCTCCTAATCCCCCAAGCTCTTCTACTCTCCCAAGCTCTCCTACTCCCCCAAGCTCTCCTACTCGCCCAAGCTCTCCTTCTCCCCCAAGCTCTCCTACTCCCCCAAGCTCTCCCACTCCCCCAAACTCTCCTACTGTGCCAGGTTCTCCTACTCCCCCAAGCTCCTCGAATCCCCCAAGTTCTCCTACTCCCCCAAGCTCCCCTACTCCCCCAAGCTCTCCTACTCCCCCAAGCTCTCGTATTCCCCGATACGCTCTTACTCCCCCAAGCTCTCTTACACCCCCAACCTCTCTTACTCCTCCAAGCTCCGCTACTTTGCCATGTTCTCCTACTCCTCCAAGCTCTCCTTCTCCCCCAAGCTCTCCTACTCCCCCAAGCGCTCCTACTACACCAAGCTATCCTACTCCCTCAAGCTCTCTTACTCCCCGAAGCTCTCTTACTCCCCCAAGCTCTCCGACTCGCCCAAGCTCTCCTACTCCCCCATGCTCTCCAACTCCCCTAAGCTCTCCTACTCCCTCAAGCGCTCCTACTCCCCCAAGGCTCTCCTACTCCCCCAAGCTCTCCCACTCCCCTAAGCTCTCTTACACCCCCAAGCTATCTCCTACGCCCCCAGGCTCTCCAACTCCACCAAGTTTATTACTCCCCCAAGCTCTCCTACTCCCCCAAGCTCTCCTACTCCCCTAAGCTCTCCTACTCCCAAAAGCTCTCCTACTCCCATAAGCTCTCCTACCCCCGAAATCTCTCCTACTCTCACAAGCTCTCCTACTCCCCCAACCTCTCCTACTGTGCCAGGTTCTCCTACACCCCAAGCTCCCCTACTCCCCCAAGCTCTCCTACTCCCCCAAGCAATCGTATTCCCCCAAGCGGTCTTACTCCCCCAAGCTCTCTTACTCCCTAAACCTCTCTTACTCCTCCAAGCTCTGCTACTCTGCCAGGTTCTCCTACTCCCCCAAGCTCTCCTTCTCCCCCAAGCTCTCCTACTCCCCCAAGCGCTCCTACTACACCTGGCTCTCCTACTCCCGCAAGCTCTCTTACTCCCCTGAGCTCTCTTACTCCCCCAAGCTCTCCTACTCGCCCAAGCTCTCCTACTCCCCCAAGCTCTCCTACGCCCCCAGGCTCTCCAACTCCACCAAGTTTCTTACTCCCCCAAGCTCTGCTACTCCCCCAAGCTCTCCTACTCCCACAAGCTCTCCTACTCCCCAAAGCTCTCCTACTCTCCCAAGCTCTCCTACTCCCCCAAGCTCTACTATTCCCCCAAGCTCTCCTACTCCCGCAAACTCTCCTACTCCCCCAAGATCTACTACTCCCCCAAGAACTCCTACTCCCCCAAGCACTCCAACTCTCCCAAGCTCTCCTACTCCCCCAAGCTCTCCTACTCCCCTAAGCTCTCCGACTCCCCCAAGCTCTCCTACTCCCCAAAGCTCTCCTACTCCCCCAAGCTCTCCTACTCCCCAAAGCTCTCCTACTGCGCCAAGTTCTCCTGCTCCGCCAAGCTCTCCTACTCCCCCAAGATCTCCTACTCCCCCAAGAACTCCTACGCCCCCAAGCTCTCCAACTCTCCCAAGCTCTCCTACTCCCCCAAGCTCTCCTACTCCCCCAAGCTCTCCGACTCCCCCAAGCTCTCCTACTCCCCAAAGCTCTCCTACTCCCCCAAACTCTCCTACTCCCCCAAGCTCTCAAATTCCGCCAAGTTCTCCAACTCCGGTGAGCTCTCCTACTCCGGTAAGCTTCCTTGCTCCTACAAGCTCTCTTACTCCCCCAACCTCACCTACTCCGGTAAGCACTCCAACTCTGGTAAGCTCTCCTACTCCAGTTAGCTGTCCTACTACGGTAAGCTCTCCTAATCTCCCAACTCTCCTACTCCCCCAAGCTCTCCTACTCCCCCAAGCTCTCCTCCTCCCACAAGCTCTCCTACTCCCCCAAGCTCTCCTACTCCCCCAAGCTCTCCGATTGCCCCAATCTCTCCTGCTCCCTCAAGCCCTCCTACTGGCGCAAGCTTTCCTACAACCGCAAACTTTCTTACTCCCTTCATCTCTACTACTCCGGTAAGCTCTTCTACTCCCCCAAGCTCTCCTACTCCTCCAAGCTCTCCTACTCAGGTAATCTCTCCTACTCCGGAAAGCTCTCCTACTCCGGTAAGCTCTTCTACTCCGGTAAGCTCTCCTACCATGGGAAGCCCTCCTACACCAGAAAGCTCTCCTACTCCGGTAAGCTCTGCTACTCCCCCAAGCTCTCCTACTCCACCAAGCTATCCAACTCCGGGAAGCTCTCCTACTCCGTTAAGCTCTTCTACTCCGGTAAGCTCTCCAAATCAGGTAAGCTCTCCTACTCGCCCAAGCCATCCTACTCCCTCAACCTCTCCTACTCCCCCAACCTCTCCTACTCCCCAAACCTCTCCTACTCCACCAACCTCTCCTACACCCCCAAGCTCTCGTACTCCCCCAAGCTCTCCTACTCCCCCACCTATCATACTCACACAAACTCTCCTACTCCGGTAAGCTCTCCTAATCCGGTTAGCTCTCCTAATCCGGTTAGCTCTCCTACTCCAGTAAGCTCTCCGACTCCCGCAAGCTCTCCTACTCCGGTTAGCTCTCTAACTACGGTAAGCTATCCGACTCCCCCAAGCTCTCCTACTCCGCGCAGCTCTTCTCCTCCCCCAAGCTCTGCAACTCGCCCAAGCTCTCCTACTCGGGTAAGCTCTCCTTCTCTGGTAAGCTCTCCTAATCTGGTTAGCTCTCCTAATCCGGTTAGCTCTCCTACTCCAGTAAGCTCTCCTACTCCCGCAAGTTCTCCAACTCCGGTAAACTCTCCTACTCCGGAAAGCTACCCTGCACCTACACGCTCTCCTTCTCCCCCAACCCCCCCAATCCGGTAAGCTCTCCTACTCCGGTAAGCTCTCCTACTCCGGGAAGCTCTCTTACTGCGGTAAACACTCCATCTCCGGTAAACTCTCCTAATCCGGTAAGCTCTCCTAATCTGGTAAACTCTCCTAATCCGGTAAGCTCTCCGACTCCCCCAAGCTCTCCGACTCCCGCAAGCTCTCCTACTCCGGTGAGCTCTCCAACTACGGTAAGCTCTCCTGCTCCACCAAGCTCTCCTACTCCCCGAAGCTCTCCTACTCCCCCAAGCTCTCCAACTCCTCCAATCTCTCCTACTCCCCCAAGTTCTCCTACTCCCCCAAGCTGTCCTACTCCCCCAAGCCCTCCTACTCCCCCAAGCTCTCCTACTCCCCCAAGCTCTCCGACTCGCCCAAGCTCTGTTACTCCGGTAAGCTCTCCTTCTCTGGTAAACTCTCCTAATCCGGTTAGCTCTCCTAATCCGGTTAGCTCTCCTACTCCGGTAAGCTCTCCTACTCCCCCAAGCGCTCCTATTCCGGTCAGCTACACTGCTTCTACAAGAGCTCCTACTCCCCCAAGCTCACCTACTCCGGAAAGCTCTCTTACTGCGGTAAGCAGTCATACTCCGGTAAACTCTCCTAATCCGGTATGCTCTCCTAATCCGGTAAACTCTCCGACTCCCCAAGCTCTCAGACTCCCCCAAGCTCTCCTACTCCTCCAAGCTCTTCTACTCGCCCAAGCTCTCTTACACCCACAATCTCCCCGAGTCCCCCAAACTATCCGACTCCCCCAAACTCTCCGACTCCCCCAATCTCTTCGACTCTGGTAAGCTCTCCGACTCCCCCAAGCTCACCGACTCCCCCAATCTCTCCGACTGCCCCAAGCTCTCCGACTCCCCCAAGCACTCCGACTCGCCCAAACTCTCCTACTCCCCCAATCTCTTCTACTCCCCCAAGCTCTCCGACTCGCCCAAGCTCTCCTACTCCACCAAGCTCTCCTACTCCTCCCATCTCTCGCACACCTCCAAGCTCTGCTACTCCCGAAAGCTCTCCAAGTCCCCCAAGCACTCCTACTCCACGAAGCTCTTCTACTCCCCCAAGTTCTCCGACTCCCCCAAGCTCTCCTAATCCCCAAACCTCTCCTACTCCCCCAACCTCTCGTACTACACTACCCTTTCCGACTCCCCCAACCTCTCCTACTCCACCAAGCTCTCCTACACCCCCAAGCTCTCCTTCTCCCCCAAGCCCTCCTACTCCCCCACCTATCATACTCACCCAAACTCTCCTATTCCGGTAAGCTCTCCTAATCCGGTTAGCTCTCCTAATCCAGTTCGCTCTCCTACTCCAGTAAGCCCGCCGACTCCCGCAAGCTCTCCTACTCCGGTTAGCTCTCCAACTACGGTAAGCTCTCCTACTCTCCCAAGCTCGCTTCTCCCCGAAGCTCTCCTCCTCCCCCAAGCTCTCCGACTCGCCCAAGCTCTCCTACTCCGGTAAGCTCTCCTTCTCTGGTAAGCTCTCCTAATCCGGTTAGCTCTCCTAATCCGGTTAGCTCTCCTACTCCAGTAAGCTCTCCTGCTCCCGCAAGCTCTCCAACTCCGGTAAGCTCTCCTACTCCGGTAAGCTACCCTGCTCCTACACGCTCTCCTACTCCCCCAAGCTCACCTGCTCCGGTAACCTCTCCTACTCCGGTAAGCTCTCCTACTCCGGTAAGCTCTCTTACTGCGGTAAGCACTCCTACTCCGGTAAGCTCTCCTAATCCGGTAAGCTCTCCTAATCCGGTAAACACTCCTAATCCGGTAAGCTCTCCTAATCCGGTAAGCTATCCGACTCCCCCAAGCTCTCCGACTCCCGCAAGCTCTCCTGCTCCTGTTAGCTCTCCAATTACGGTAAGCTCTCCTGCTCCCCCAAGCTCTCCAACTCCCCGAAGCTCTACTACTCCACCAAGCTCTCCTACTCCCCCAAGCTCTCCTACTCCCCCAAGCTCTACTACTCCCCAATCTCTCCTATTCCCCGAAGATCTCCTACCCCCCCAAGCTCTCCTACTCCTCCAAGTTCTTCGACTCCCCAAGCTCTCCTGCTCGCCGAATTTCTTCTACTCCCCCAAGCTCTCCTACATCCCCAAGCAGTCCTACTCCCCCAAGCTCTCCTACTCCGGGAAGCTCTCCGACTCCCCCAAGCTCTCCTACTCCGGTTAGCTCTCAAACTCCGGTAAGCTCTGCTACTTCCCCAAGCTCTCCTACTCCCCCAATCTCTCTACCCCCCAAGCTCTGCTAATCCCGAAAGTTTTCCTACTCCCGCAAGCTCTCCTACTCATCCAAGCTCTCCTACTCCCCCAAGCTCTCGTACTCCCCCAAGCTCTCCTACTCCCCCAGGCTCTCCGACTCACCCAAGCTCTCCTACTCCCCCAAGCTGTCCTACTCCCACAAGCTCTCCTTCTCCCCTAAGCTCTCCGGCTCCCCCAAGCTCTCCGACTGCCCCAATCTCTCCTACTCCCTCAAGCGCTCCTACTGGCGCAAGCTCTCCTACACCCTCAAGCTCTCCTACTCCCCCAAGCTCTCCTACTCCACCAAGCTCTCCTACTCCCCCAAGCTCTTCTACTCCCCCAAGCTCTCTTACACCCACAAGCTCTCCTACTCCGGTAAGCAATCCTACTCCCCCAAGCTCTCCTACTGCCTCAAGCTCTCCTACTCAGGTAAGCTCCCCTACTCCCCCAAGCTGTCCTACTCCCCACAGCTCTCCAACTCCCCCAAGCTCTCCGACTCCCCCAAGCTCTCCGACTGCCCCAAGCTTTCCGACTCCCCCAAGCTCTCCGACTCGCCCAAGCTCTCCTACTCCCCCAATTTCTTCTACTCCCCCAAGCCCTCCTACTCACCCAAGCTCTCCTACTCCGCCAAGCTCTCCTACTCCCCCAAGCTCTTCTACGCATCCAAGCTCTCCGAATCCCCCAAGCTCTCCGACTCGCCCAAGCTCTCCTACTCCACCAAGCTCTCCTACTCCCTCAATAACTCGTACTCCCCCAATCTCTCCAACTCCCTCAAGCTCTCCGACTCCCGCAAGCTCTCCTGCTCCTGATAGCTCTCCAATTACGGAAAGCTCTCCTGCTCCCCCAAGCTCTCCTACTCCCCGAAGCTCTCCTACTCCACCAAGCTCTCCTACTCCCCCAAGCTCTCCTACTCCCCCAAGCTCTACTACTCCCCAATCTCTCCTACTCCCCGAAGATCTCCTACTCCCCCAAATTCTCCTACTCCTCCAAGTTCTCCGATTCCCCAAGCTTTCCTGCTCGCCGAATCTCTTCTACTCCCCAAGCACTCCTACTTCCCCAAGCTGTCCTACTCCCCCAAGCTCTCCTACTCCGGGAAGCTCTCCTCCTCCCCCAAGCTCTCCGACTCGCCCAAGCTCTGCTACTCAGGTAAGCTCTACTTCTCTGGTAAGCTCTCCTAATCCGGTGAGCTCTCCTAATCCGGTTAGCTCTCCTACTCCGGTAAGCTCTCCTACTCCCCCAAGCTCTCCAACTCCGGTACGCGCTCCTACTCCGGTAAACTAGCCTGTTCCTACATGGTCTCCTACACCCCCCAAGCTCACCTACTCCGGAAGTCTCTCCTACTCAGGTCAGCTCTCCTACTCCGGTAAGCTCTCTTACTGCGGTAAGCATTCCTACTCCGGTAAACTCTCCTAATCCGGTAAGCCCTCCTAATCCGGTAAGCTCTCCGACTCCCCCAAGCTCTCCTACTCCCGCAAGCTCTCCTACTCCGGTTAGCATTCAAACTCCGGTAAGCTCTGCTACTTCCCCAAGCTCTCCTACTCCCCCAAGCTCTCCTACTCCCCCAAGCTCTCCTACTCCCCCAAGCTCTCCTACTCCCGCAAGCTCTCCTACTCCCCAAAGCTCTCCGAATCCCCCAAGTTCTCTGACTCCCCCAATCTCTCCGACTCCCCCAAGCCCACCGACTCCCCCAAGCTGACCGACTCCCCCAAGCTCTCCGACTCCCCCAAACTCTCCGACTCGCCCAAGCTCTCCTACTCCCCCAAGCTCTCCTACTCCCCCAATCTCTCGTACTTCCCCAAGCTCTGCCAATCCCGAAAGTTCTCCTACTCCCCCAATCTCTCTACCCCCCAAGCTCTGCTAATCCCCAAAGTTCTCCTACTCCCCCAAGCTCTCTTACTCCCCCAAGCTCTCCTACTCCCCCAAGCTCTCGTACTCCCCCAAGCTCTCCGAAGCCTCCAAGCTCTCCGACTCACCCAAGCTCTCCTACTCCCGCAAGCTCTCCTACTCCCCCAAGCTCTCCTACTCCCCCAAGCTCTCGGACTCCCCCAAGCTCTCCTACTCCCCCAAACTCTCCGACTCACCCAAGCTCTCCTACTCCCCCAAGCTGTCCTACTCCCACAAGCTCTCCTTCTCCCCTGAGCTCTCCGGCTCCCCCAAGCTCTCCGACTCCCACAAGCACTCCGACTCGCCCAAACTCTCCTACTCCCCCAAGCTCTCCTCATCCCCCAAGCATTCCTACTCCCCCAAGATCTCCAACTCACCCAAGATCTCCTACTCATCCAAGCTCTCCGACTGCCCCAATCTCTCCTACTCCCTCAAGCGCTCCTACTGGCGCAAGATCTCCTACACCCTCAAGCTCTCCTACTCCCCCAAGCTCTCCGACTCCCCCAAGCTCTCCTACTCCCCCAAGCTCGTCTACTCCCCCAAGCTCTCTTACACCCACAAGCTCTCCTACTCCTGTAAGCAATTCTACTCCCCCAAGCTCTCCTACTGCCTCAAGCTCTCCAACTCAGGTAAGCTCCCCTACTCCCCCAAGCTATCCTACTCCCCACAGCTCTCCGACTCCCCCAAGCTCTCCGACTCCGGTAAGCTCTCCAACTCCCCCAAGCTCTCCGACTCCCCCAAGCTCTCCGACTGCCCCAAGCATTCCGACTCCCCCAAACTCTCCAACTCGCCCAAGCTCTCCTACTCCCCCAATTTCTTCTACTCCCCAAGCCCTCCAACTCACCCAAGCTCTCCTACTCCGCCAAGTTCTCCGACTCCCCCAAGCTCTTCTACTCATCCAAGCTCTCCGAATCCCCCAAGCTCTCCGACTCGCCCAAGCTCTCCTACTCCACCAAGCTCTCCTACTCCCCCAATAACTCGTGCTCCGCCAAGCTCTCCAACTCCCTCAAGCTCTCCGGCTCCCCCAAGCTCTCCGACTCCCCCAAGCTCTCCGACTCCCCCAAGCTCTCCGACTCGCCCAAGCTCTCCTAGTCCCCAAGCTCTCCTACTCCCCGAAGATCTCCTACTCCCCCAAGCTCTCCTACTCCTCCAAGTTCTCCTACTCCCCAAGCTCTCCTGCTCGCCCAATCTCTTCTACTCCCCCAAGCTCTCCTACTTCCCAAGCTGTCCTACTCCCCAAGCTCTCCTATTCCGGGAAGCTCTCCTCCTCCCCCAAGCTCTCCGACTCGCCCAAGCTCTGCTACTCAGGTAAGCTCTCCTTCTCTGATAAGCTCTCCTAATCCGGTGAGCTCTCCTAATCCGGTTAGCTCTCCTACTCCGGTAAGCTCTCCTACTCCCCCAAGCTCTCCAACTCCGGTAAGCGCTCCGACTCCGGTAAGCTACCCTGTTCCTAAAAGCTCTCCTACTCCCCCAAGCTCACATATTCCTGAAAGCTCTCCCACTCAGGTCAGCTCTCCGACTCCGGTAAGCTCTCTTACTGCGGTAAGCATTCCTACTCCGGTAAACTCTACTAATCCGGTAAGATCTCCTAATCCGGTAAGCTCTCCGACTCCCCCAAGTTCTCCTACTCCCGCAAGCTCTCCTACTCCGGTTCGCTCTCAAACTCCGGTAAGCTCTGCTACTTCCCCAAGCTCTCCTACTCCCCAAAGCTCTCCTACTCCCCCAAGCTCTACTACACCCCCAAGCTCTCCTACTCCGCCAATCTCTCTATCCCCCAAGCTCTCCTACTCCCGAAAGCTCTCCTACTCCCCCAAGCTCTCCTACTCCCACAAGCTCTCCTTCTCCCCCAAGCTCTCCTACTCCCCCAAGCTATCCTACTCCCCCAAGCTCTCCGACTCACCCAAGCTCTCCTACTCCCCCAAGCTGTCCTACTACCCCAAGCTCACTTTCTCCCAGAAGCTCTCCGGCTCCCCCAAGCTCTCCGACTCCCACAAGCACGCCGACTCGCTCAAACTCTCCCACTCCCCCAAGCTCTCCTCATCCCCCAAGCTTTCCTACTCCCCCAAGCTCTCCAACTCCCCCAAGATCTCCTACTCCCTCAAGCGCTCCTACTGGCGCAAGCTCTCCTACACCCTCAAACTCTCCTAATCCCCCAAGATCTCCGACTCCCCCAAGCTCTCCGACTCCCCCAAGCTCTCCGACTCCCCCAAGCTCTCCTACTCCCCCAAGCTCTTCCAGTCCCCCACGCTCTCTTACACCCACAAGCTCTCCTACTCCGGTAAGCAATCCTACTTCCCCAAGCTCTCCTACTGCCTCAAGCTCTCCTACTCCGGTAAGCTCCCCTACTCCCCCAAGCTCTCCTTCTCCCCAAACTCTCCGACTCCCCCAAGCTCTCCCACTCCGGTAAGCTACCCTGTTCCTACAAGCTCTTCTACTCCCCCAAGCTCAACTACTCCGGAAAGCTCTCCTACTCAGGTCAGCTCTCCTACTCCGGTAAGCTCAGTTACTGCGGTAAGCATTCCTACTCCGGTAAACTCTCCTAATCCGGTAAGATCTCCTAATCCGGTAAGCTCTCCTACACCCCCAAGCTCTCCTACTCCCGCAAGCCCTCCTACTCCGGTTAGCTCTCAAACTCCGGTAAGCTCTGCTACTCCCCCAAGCTCTCCTACTCCCGCAACTTCTCCTACTCCCCCAAGCTCACCGACTCCCCCAAACTCTTCGACTCGCCCAAGCTCTCCGACTCCCCCAAGCACTCCTAATCGCCCAATCTCTCGTACTTCCCCCAGCTCTTCAAATCCCGAAAGTTCTCTTAATCCCCCAAGCTCTCCTACTCCCGCAAGCTCTCCTACTCCCCCAAGCTCTCCGACTCCCCCAAGCTCTCCGACTCCCCCAAGCTCTCCGACTCCCCCAAGCTCTCCGACTCGCCCAAGCTCTCCTACACCCCCAAGATCTCCTACTCCACCAATCTCTCTACCCCCAAGCTCTCCTACTCCCGAAAGCTCTCCAACACCCCAAGCTCCCCTACTCCCACAAGCTCTCCTTCTCCCCCAAGCTCTCCTACTCCCCCAAGCTCACCTACTCCCCCAGGCTCTCCGACTCACCCAAGCTCTCCTACTCCCCCAAGCTGTCCTACTCCCCCAAGCCCTCCTTCTCCCCTAAGCTCTCCTGCTCCCCCAAGCTCTCCGACTCCCACAAGCACTCCGACTTGCCCAAACTCTCCTACTCCTCCAAGCTCTCCTCATCCCACAAGCTTTCCTACTCCCCCAAGCTCTCCAAATCCCCCAAGATCCCCTACTCCTCCAAGCTCTCCGACTGCCCCAATCTCTCCTACTCCCTCAAGCGCTCCTACTGGCGCAAGATCTCCTACACCCTCAAACTCTGCTGCTCCCCCAAGGTCTCCGACTCCCCCAAGCTCTCCGACTCCCCCAAGCTCTCCGGCTTCCCCCAGCTCTCCTACTCCCCCAAGCTCTTCTACTCCCCCAAGCTCTCTTACACCCACAAGCTCTCCTACTCCGGTAAGCAATCCTACTCCCCCAAGCTCTCCTACTGCCTTAAGCTCTCCTACTCCAGTAAGCTCCCCTACTCCCCCAAGCTATCCTACTCCCCAAAGCTCTCCGACTCCCCCAAGCTCTTCGACTCAATTAAGCTCTCCGACTCCCCCAAGCTCTCCGACTCCCCCCAGCTCTCCGACTGCCCCAAGCTCTCCGACTCCTCCAAGCTCTCCGACTCGCCCAAGCTCTCTTACTCCGCCAAGCTCTCCTACTCGCCCAAGCTCTCCCACTCCCACAAGCTCTACTACTCCCCCAAGCTCGCCTACTTCCCCAACCTCTCATACACCCCAAGCTCTCACACTCCCACAAGCTGTCATATGACCCAAGCTCTCATAAGCCCCCAAAGCTCTCCTACCCTCCCAAGCTCTCCTACTCCCTCAAGCTCTCCGACTCCCCCAAGCTCTCCTACTCCCCCAAGCTCTCCTTCTCCCCCATGCTCTCCTACTCCCCTAAGCTCTCCTACTGCCCCAAGTTCTCCGACTCCGCCAAGCTCTCCTACTCTCCCAAGCTGTCCTACTCCCCCAAGCTCTCCTAATCCCCCAAGCGCTGCTACTCCCCCAAGCTCTCCTACTCCCCCAAGCTCTCCCACTCCCCCAAGCTCTCTTACTCCACCAAGCTCTCTTCCTTCCAAAGCTCTTTTACTCCACCAAGCTCTCTTACTCCCCCAAGCTCTCCTACTCGCCCAAGCTCTCCTACTCCCCCAAGATCTCGTATTCCCCCAAGCTCTCTTCCTCCCCCAAGCTCTCTTACTCCCCCAAGTTCTGTTACTCCTCCAAGCTCTCCTACTCTGCCATATTCTCCTGCTCCCCCAAGCTCTCCTTCTCCCCCAAGGTCTCCTACTCCCGCAAGCGCTCCTACTGCCCCAAGCTCTCCTACTCCCCCAAACTATCCTACTCCCCAAACTCTCCCACTCCCCCAGCCTGTCATACTCCCCCAGCCTCTCATACTCTCCCAGGCTCTCATACTCCCCCAGGCTCTCTTCCTCCCCCAAGGTCACTTACTCCTCCAAGCTCTCCTGTTCGCCCAAGCTCTCCCACTCCCCCATGCTCTGCTACTTCCGCAAGCTCTCCTACTGCCCCAAGTTCTCCTACTCCGCCAAGCTCTCGTAATCTCCAAAGCTCTCCTACTCCCCCAAGCTCTCCTACTCCCCCAAGCTCTCCTACTCCCCCAATCTCTCCTACTCCCCCAAGCTCTACTATTCCCCCAAGCTCTCCTACTCCCCCAAGCTCTCATACTCCCCCAGGCTCTCATTCTCCCCCAGGCTCTCATACTCCCCCAGCATCTCAACTACCCCAGCCTCTCATACTCTCCCAGGCTCTCATACTCCCCCAGGCTCTCACACTCCCCCAGGCTCTCATACTCCCCCAGTCTCTCAGACTCCCCCAGGCTCATACTCCCCAAGCCTCTCATACTCGCACAGCCTCTCATACTCCCCCAGCCTCTCACACACCCGCAGACTCTCATACTCCTCCAGCCTCTCCTACTCCCCCAAGCTCTCCTACTCCCCCAAGCTCTCCTACTCCCCCAAGCTCTCCTTCTCCCACAAGCTCTCCTTCTGCCCCAAGCTCACCTTCTCCCCCAAGCTCACCTACTCCCCCATGCCCTCTTACTCCCCTAAGCTCTCCTACTCCCCGAAGCGCACCTACTGCCCCAAGCTCTCACACTCCCCCAGGCTCTCATACTCCCCCAGTCTCTCATACTCCCCCATGCTCTCATACTCCCCAAGCCTCTCATACTCGCACAGCCTCTCATACTCCCCCAGCCTCTCACACTCCTCCAGACTCTCATACTCCTCCAGCCTCTCCTACTCCCCCAAGCTCTCCTACTCCATCAAGCTATCCTACTCAAACAAGCTCTGCCACTCCCCCAATTTCTCCTATTCCCCCAAGCTCTCCTACTCCCCCAAGCTCTCCTACTCCCCCAAGCTCTCCTTCTCCCACAAGCTCTCCTTCTCCCCCAAGCTCTCCTTCTCCCCCAATCTCTCCTTCTCCCCCTTGCTCTCCTTCTCCCCCTTGCTCTCCTTCTCCCGAAGTTCTCCTTCTCCGCAACCTCTCCTACTCTCCCAAGCTCTCCTACTCCCCCAAGCTCTCCTAATCCCCCAAACTGTCCTACTCCCCCAAGCTCTCCTACTCCCCCAAGCTCTCCTACTCCCCCAAGCTCTCCTACTCCCCCAAGCTCTCCTACTCCCACAAGCTCTCCTACTCCCCCAAACTCTCCTACTCCCCCAAGATCTCCTACTCCCCCAAGCTCTCCTACTCTCCCAAGCTCTACTACTCCCCCAAGATCTCCTACTCCCCCAAGCTCTCCTTCTCCCACACGCTCTACTACTCCCCCAAGCTCTCCCACTCATCCAAGCTCTCCTACTCGCCCAAGCTCTCCTACTCCCCCAAGAACTCCTGCTCCCCAGAGTTCTCCTAATGACCCAAGCTCTCTGACTCCCCCAAGCTCTCCTTATCCCCCAAGCTCTCCTACTCCCCCAAGCTCTCCTACTCCCACAAGCTTCCCTACTCCCCAAAGCTCTCCTACTCTCCCAAGCTCTCCTACTCCCCCAAGGTCTCCTACTCCCATAACCTCTTCTACTCCCTCAAGCTCTCCTACTCCCCCAAACTCTCCTACTCCCCCAAGATCTCCTACTCCCCCAACATCTCCTACTCTCCCAAGTTCTCCTACTTTCCCAAGCTCTCCTACTCCCCCAAGGTCTCCCACTCCCCCAAACTCTCCTACTCCCCCAATCTCACCTGCTCCCCCAAGCTCTCCTACTCCCCCAAGCTCTCCTACTCCCACAAGCTCTCCTACTCCCCAAAGCTCTCCTACTCTCCCGAGCTCTCCTACTCCCCCAAGCTTTCCTACTCCCCCAAGCTCTCCTACTCCCCCAAGCTCTCCTACTCCCCTAAGCTCTCCTACTCCCCCAAGCTCTCTTACTCCCCCAACCTTCTTTCTCCCCCAAGCTTTCTTCTTCCCCCAAGCTCTCTTACTCCCCAAGCTCTCCTACTCGCCCAAGCTCTCCCACTCCCACAAGCTCTACTACTCCCCCAAGCTCGCCTACTTCCCCAAGCTCTCATACACCCCAAGCTCTCACACTCCCCCAAGCTCTCATACGACCCAAGCTCTCATAAGCACCCAAGCTCTCCTACTCCCCCAAACTCTCCTACTCTCCCAAGATCTCCTATTCCCCCAAGCTCACCTACTCTCCCAAGCTCTCCTACTCCTCCAAGATCTCCTACTCCCCCAAGCTCTTCTACTCCCCCAAGCTCTCCTAATCCCCCAAGCGCTCCTACTCCCCCAAGCTCTCCTACTCCCCCAAGCTCTCCCACACCCCCAAGCTCTCTTACTCCCCAAGCTCTCTTACTCCACCAAGCTCTCTTACTCCCCCAAGCTCTTCTACTCCCCCAAGCTCTCCTACTCCCCCAAGGTCTCCTACTACTATAAACTCTTCTACTCCCCCAAGCTCTCCTACTCCCCCAAACTCTCCTACTCCCCCAAGATCTCCTACTCCCCCAACATCTCCTACTCTCCCAAGCTGTCCTACTCTCCCAAGATCTCCTACTCCCCCAAGCTCTCCTACTCCCCCAAGCGCTCCTACTCCCCCAAGCTCTCCTACTCGCCCAAGCTCTCCTACTCCCCCAAGATCTCCTACTCCCCCAAGATCTCCTACTGCCCCAAGCTCTCTTACTCCCCCAAGCTCTCTTACTCCCCCAAGCTCTCTTACTCCCCCTAGCTCTCTTACTCCCCCAAGCTCTCCTACTGTGCCAAGTTCTCCTACTCCCACAAGCTCCCAGAATCCCCCAATTTCTCCTACTCCCCCAAGCTTCCTTGCTAGCCAAGCTCACCTAGTCCCCCAAGATCTCGTATTCCCCCAAGCTCTCTTCCTCCCCCAAGCTCTCTTACTCCCCCAAGTTCTGTTACTCCTCCAAGCTCTCCTACTCTGCCATGTTCTCCAACTCCCCCAAGCTCTCCTTCTCCCCCAAGGTCTCCTACTCCCGCAAGCGCTCCTACTGCCCCAAGCTCTCCTACTCCCCCAAACTATCCTACTCCCCAAACTCTCCCACTCCCCCGGCCTCTCATACTCCCCCAGCCTCTCATACTCTCCCAGGCTCTCATACTCTCCAGGCTCTCTTCCTCCCCCAAGGTCACTTACTCCTCCAAGCTCTCCTACTCGCCCAAGCTCTCCCACTCCCCAAGCTCTGCTACTTCCGCAAGCTCTCCTACTGCCCCAAGTTCTCCCACTCCGCCAAGCTCTCGTACTCTCCAAAGCTCTCCTACTCCCCCAAGCTCTCCTACTCCCCCAAGCTCTCCTACTCCCCCAAGCTCTCCTACTCCCCCAAGCTCTCCTACTCCCCCAAGCCCTCCTACTCCCCAAGCTCTCATACTCCCCCAGGCTCTCATTCTGCCCCAGGCTCTCATACTCCCCCAGCCTCTCATACTCCCCCAGCCTCTCATACTCTCGCAGGCTCTCATACTCCCCCAGGCTCTCACACTCCCCCAGGCTCTCATACTCCCCCAGTCTCTCAGACTCCCCCAGGCTCTCATACTCCCCAAGCCTCTCATACTCGCACAGCCTCTCATACTCCCCCAGCCTCTCACACTCCCCCAGACTCTCATACTCCTCCAGCCTCTCCTACTCCCCCAAGCTCTCCTAATCCCCCAAACTGTCCTACTCCGCCAAGCTCTCCTACTCCCCCATGCCCTCTTACTCCCCTAAGCTCTCACACTCCCCCAGGCTCTCATACTCCCCCAGTCTCTCAGACTCCCCCAGGCTCTCATACTCCCCAAGCCTCTCATACTCGCACAGCCTCTCACACTCGCCCAGACTCTCATACTCCTCCAGCCTCTCCTACTCCCCCAAGCTCTCCTACTCCCCCAAGCTATTCTACTCAAATAAGCTCTGCCACTCCCCCAAGTTCTCCTATTCCCCCAAGCTCTCCTACTCCCCCAAGCTCTCCTACTCCCCCAAGCTCTCCTTCTCCCACAAGCTCTCCTTCTGCCCCAAGCTCTCCTTCTCCCCCAAGCTCTCCTTCTCCCCCTTGCTCTCCTTCTCCCCCTTGCTCTCCTTCTCCCGAGGTTCTCCTTCTCCGCAACCTCTCCTACTCTCCCAAGCTCTCCTACTCCCCCAAGCTCTCCTAATCCCCCAAACTGTCCTACTCCGCCAAGCTCTCCTACTCCCCCATGCCCTCTTACTCCCCTAAGCTCTCCTACACCCCCAAGCGCTCCTACTGCCCCAAGCTCTCACACTCCCCCAGGCTCTCATACTCCCACAGTCTCTCATACTCCCCCAGGCTCTCATACTCCCCAAGCCTCTCATACTCGCACAGCCTCTCATACTCTCCCAGCCTCTCACACTCCCCCAGACTCTCATACTCCTCCAGCCTCTCCTACTCCCCCAAGCTCTCCTATCCCCTCAATCTATCCTACTCAAACAAGCTCTGCCACTCCCCCAAGTTCTCCTATTCCCCCAAGCTCTCCTACTCCCCCAAGCTCTCCTACTCCCCCAAGCTCTCCTTCTCCCACAAGCTCTCCTTCTCCCCCAAGCTCTCCTTCTCACCCAAGCTCTCCTTCTCCCCCTTGCTCTCCTTCTCCCCCTTGCTCTCCTTCTCCCGAAGTTCTCCTTCTCCGCAACCTCTCCTACTCTCCCAAGCTCTCCTACTCCCCTAAGCTCTCCTAATCCCCCAAACTGTCCTCCTCCCCCAAGCTCTCCTACTCCCCCATGCCCTCTTACTCCCCTAAGCTCTCCTACTCCCCCAAGCGCTCCTACTGCCCCAAGCTCTCCTACTCCCCCAAACTCTCCTACTCCCCCAAGCTCTCCTACTCCCCCAGCTCTCCTACTCCCCCAAGCTCTATTACTCCCCCAAGCTCTCTTTCTCCCCCAAGCTCTCTTCCTCCCCAAGCTCTCTTACTCCCCCAAGCTCTACTACTCGCCCAAGCTCTCCCACTCCCCCAGGCTCTACTACTTACCCAAGCTCTCCTACTTCCCCAAGCTCTCATACTCCACCAGGCTCTCATACTCCCTTCAGGATCTCATACGCCCCCAGTCTCTCATACTCCCCCAGGCGCTCATACTCCCCAAGCCTCTCATACTCCCACAACCTCTCATACTCACCCAGCCTCTCATACTCCCCGAAGCTCTGTTACTCACCCAAGCTCGCCTACTCGCCCAAGCTCCCCCACTCCCCCAAGCTCTACTACCTACCCAAGCTCTCCTACTTCCCCAATTTCTCATACTTCCCCAAGCTCTCATCCGCCCCCAAGCTCTCATACGCCCCAAAGCTCTCCTCCTCCCGCAAGCTCTCCTACTCGCCCATGCTCCCCTACTCCACAAAGCTCTCCTACTCCCCCAAGCTCTCCTACTCCCCCACCTATCCTATTCCAGGAAGCTCTCCTACTCCCCTAAGCTCTCTTACTCTCCCAAGCTCTCTTCCTCCCCAAAGCTCTCTTACTCCCCCAAGCTCTCCTGCTCGCCCAAGCTCTCCCACACCCCAAGCTCTACTACCTACCGAAGCTCTCTTACTTCCCCAAGTTCTCATACTTCCCCAAGCTCTCATCCGCCGCCAAGCTCTCATACGCCCCCAAGCACTCCTACCCTCCCAAGCTCTTCTACTCCCCCAATCTCTCCGACTTCACCAAGCTCTCCTACCCTCCCAAGCTCTCCTACTCCCCAAGCTGACCTACTCCCCTTAGCTCTCCTACTGCCCCAAGTTCTCCTACTCCGCCAAGCTCTCCTACTCTCCCAAGCTCTCCTACTCCCCCAAGCTCTCCTACTCCCCCAAGCTCTCCTAAAATCCCAAGCTCTCCTACTCCCCCAAGATATCCGACTCCCCCAAGCTTTCCTACTCCCCCAAGCGCTCCTACTCCCCCAAGCTCTCCTACTCCCCCAAGCTCTCCTACTCCCCCAAGCTCTCCTATTCCCCCAAGCTCTCATACTCCCCCAGGCTCTCATTCTCCCCCAGGCTCTCATACTCCCCCAGCCTATCATACTCCCCCAGCCTCTCATAATCTCCCAGGCTCACATACTCCCCCAGGCTCTGATACTCCCCCAGGCTCTCACACTCCCCCAGGATCTCATACTCCCCCAGTCTCTCATACTCCCCCAGGCGCTCATAATCCCCAAGCCTCTCATACTAACACAGCCTCTCTTACTCCCCCAGCCTCTCATACTCCCCCAGCCTCTCATACTCCCACAGCCTCTCATACTCCCCCAGGCTCTCATACACCCCCAGGCTCTCCTACTCCCTCAGGCTCTCCTACTCCCCCAAGCTGTCCTACTCCCCCAAGCTATCCTACTCAAACAAGCTCTCCTACTCCGCCAAGTTCTCCTATTCCCCCAAGCTCTCCCACTCCCCCAAGCTATCCTACTCCCCCAAGCTCTCCTTTTCCCACAAGCTCTCCTTCTCCCCAAGCTCTCCTTCTCCTCCAAGCTCTCCTTCTGCCCCTTGCACTCCTTTTCCCCCTTGCTCTCCTTCTCCCGAAGTTCTCCTTCTCCACAACCTCTCCTACTCTCACAAGCTCTCCTACTCCCCCAAGCTCTCCTACTCCCCCAAGCTGACCTACTCCCCCAAGCTCTCCTACTCCCCCATGCTCTCCTACTCCCCCAAGCTCTCCTACTTAACCAAGCTCTACTACTCCACTAATCTCTCCTACTCCGGTACGCTCTCCTGCTTACCCAAGCTACCCTACTCCCCCAAGCTGTCCTACTACGGTAAGCTCTCCTCCATCTCCTCCTCCAAGCTCTCTAAGGCCCCAAATCTCTCCTACTCCCCGAAGCTCTCCTACTCCCTCAAGCTATCCTACTCGCCCATGCTCCCCTACTCCACAAAGCTCTGCTACTCCCCCAAGCTCTCCAACTCCCCCACCTATCCTATTCCAGGAAGCTCTCCTACACCCCTAAGCTCTCTTACTCCCTCAAGCTCTCTTCCTCTCCCAAGCTCTCTTGCTCCCCCAAGCTCTCCTACTCGCCCAAGCTCTCCCACTCCCCAAAGCTCTACTACTTACCCAAGCTCTCCTACTTCCCCAAGTTCTCATACTTTCCCAAGCTCTCTTCCGCCCCCAAGCTCTCATATGCCCCCAAGCTCTCCTACCCTCCCAAGCTCTCCTACTCCCCAATCTCTCCGTCTCCCCCAAGCTCTCCTACCCTCCCAAGCTCTCCTACTCCCCAAGCTGACCTACTCCCCTTAGCTCTCCTACTGCCCCAAGTTCTCCTACTCCGCCAAGCTCTCGTAAAACCCCAAGCTCTCCTACTCCCCCAAGATCTCCTACTCCCCCAAGCTCTCCTATTCCCCCAAGATCTCCTACTCCCCCAAGCTCTCCTACCTCCCCAATCTCTCCTACTCCCCCAAGCTCTCATACTCCCCCAGGCTCTCATTCTCCCCCAGGCTCTCATACTCCCCCAGCCTATCATACTCCCCCAGCCTCTCATACTCTCCCAGGCTCACATACTCCCCCAGGCTCTGATACTTCCCCAGGCTCTCATACTTCCCCAAGCTCTCATCCGCTCCCAAGCTCTCATACGCCCCCAAGCACTCCTACCCTCCCAAGCTCTCCTACTCCCCCAAACTCTCCGACTTCCCCAAGCTCTCCTACCCTCCCAAGCTCTCCTACTCCCCAAGCAGACCTACTCCCCTTAGCTCTCCTACTGCCCCAAGTTCTGCTACTCCGCCAAGCTCTCGTAAAACCCCAAGCTCTCCTACTCCCCCAAGATCTCCTACTCCCCCAAGCTCTCCTATTCCCCCAAGATCTCCTACTCCCCCAAGGTCTCCTACCTCCCCAAGCTCTCCTACTCCCCCAAGCTCTCATACTCCCCCAGGCTCTCATTCTCCCCCAGGCTCTCATACTCCCCCAGCCTATCATACTCCCCCAGCCTCTCATACTCTCCCAGGCTCACATACTCCCCCAGGCTCTGATACTTCCCCAGGCTCTCATACTTCCCCAAGCTCTCATCCGCCCCCAAGCTCTCATACGCCCCCAAGCACTCCTACCCTCCCAAGCTCTCCTACTCCCCCAATCTCTCCGACTTCCCCAAGCTCTCCAACCCACCCAAGCTCTCCTACTCCCCAAGCAGACCTACTCCCCTTAGCTCTCATACTGCCCCAATTTCTCCTACTCCGCCAAGCTCTCCTACTCTCCCAAGCTCTCCTACTCCCCCAAGCTCTCCTACTCCCCCAAGCTCTCCTACTCCCCCAAGCTCTCCTACTCCCCTAAGCTCTCCTACTCCCCCAAGCTCTCCTACTCCCACAAGCTCTCCTGCTCCCCAAAGCTCTCCTACTCTCCCAAGCTCTCCAAAACCCCCAAGCTCTCCGACTCCCCCAAGCTCTCTGACTCCCCCAAGCTCTCCGACACCCAAAGCTCTCCGACTCGCCCAAGCTCTACTACACCCCCAAGCTCTCCTACTCCGCCAATCTCTCTATCCCCCAAGCTCTCCTACTCCCGAAAGCTCTCCTACTCCCCCAAGCTCTCCTACTCCCACAAGCTCTCCTTCTCCCCCAAGCTCTCCTACTCCCCGAAGCTATCCTACTCCCCCAAGCTCTCCGACTCACCCAAGCTCTCCTACTCCCCCAAGCTGTCCTACTCCCCCAAGCTCACTTTCTCCCAGAAGCTCTCCGGCTCCCCCAAGCTCTCCGACTCCCACAAGCACGCCGACTCGCTCAAACTCTCCCACTCCCCCAAGCTCTCCTCATCCCCCAAGCTCTCCTACTCCCCCAAGCTCTCCAGCTCCCCCAAGATCTCCTACTCCCTCAAGCGCTCCTACTGGCGCAAGCTCTCCTACACCCTCAAACTCTCCTAATCCCCCAAGATCTCCGACTCCCCCAAGCTCTCCGACTCCCCCAAGCTCTCCGACTCCCCCAAGCTCTCCTACTCCCCCAAGCTCTTCTACTCCCCCACGCTCTCTTACACCCACAAGCTCTCCTACTCCGGTAAGCAATCCTACTTCCCCAAGCTCTCCTACTGCCTCAAGCTCTCCTACTCCGGTAAGCTCCCCTACTCCCCCAAGCTCTCCTTCTCCCCAAACTCTCCGACTCCCCCAAGCTCTCCCACTCCGGTAAGCTACCCTGTTCCTACAAGCTCTTCTACTCCCCCAAGCTCACCTACTCCGGAAGTCTCTCCTACTCAGGTCAGCTCTCCTACTCCGGTAAGCTCAGTTACTGCGGTAAGCATTCCTACTCCGGTAAACTCTCCTAATCCGGTAAGATCTCCTAATCCGGTAAGCTCTCCTACACCCCCAAGCTCTCCTACTCCCGCAAGCCCTCCTACTCCGGTTAGCTCTCAAACTCCGGTAAGCTCTGCTACTTCCCCAAGCTCTCCGACTCCCCCAAGCTCTCCGACTCCCCCAAGCTCTCCTACTCCCGCAACTTCTCCTACTCCCCCAAGCTCTCCGAATCCCCCAAGTTCTCCGACTCCCCCAATCTCTCCGATTCCCCCAAGCTCTCCGACTCCCCCAAGCTAACCGACTCCCCCAAGCTCTCCGACTCCCCCAAACTCTTCGACTCGCCCAAGCTCTCCTACTCCCCCAAGCACTCCTACTCGCCCAATCTCTCGTACTTCCCCCAGCTCTGCAAATCCCGAAAGTTCTCTTAATCCCCCAAGCTCTCCTACTCCCGCAAGCTCTCCTACTCCCCCAAGCTCTCCGACTCCCCCAAGCTCTCCGACTCCCCCAAGCTCTCCGACTCCCCCAAGCTCTCCGACTCGCCCAAGCTCTCCTACACACCCAAGATCTCCTACTCCACCAATCTCTCTACCCCCAAGCTCTCCTACTCCCGAAAGCTCTCCAACACCCCAAGCTCCCCTACTCCCACAAGCTCTCCTTCTCCCCCAAGCTCTCCTACTCCCCCAAGCTCACCTACTCCCCCAAGCTCTCCGACTCCCCCAAGCTCTCCGACTCCCCCAAGCTCTCCGACTCCCCCAAGCTCTCCGACTCGCCCAAGCTCTCCTACACACCCAAGATCTCCTACTCCACCAATCTCTCTACCCCCAAGCTCTCCTACTCCCGAAAGCTCTCCAACACCCCAAGCTCCCCTACTCCCACAAGCTCTCCTTCTCCCCCAAGCTCTCCTACTCCCCCAAGCTCTCCGACTCCCCCAAGCTCTCCGACTCCCCCAAGCTCTCCGACTCCCCCAAGCTCTCCGACTCGCCCAAGCTCTCCTACACACCCAAGATCTCCTACTCCACCAATCTCTCTACCCCCAAGCTCTCCTACTCCCGAAAGCTCTCCAACACCCCAAGCTCCCCTACTCCCACAAGCTCTCCTTCTCCCCCAAGCTCTCCTACTCCCCCAAGCTCACCTACTCCCCCAGGCTCTCCGACTCACCCAAGCTCTCCTACTCCCCCAAGCTGTCCTACTCCCCCAAGCTCTCCTTCTCCCCTAAGCTCTCCGGCTCCCCCAAGCTCTCCGACTCCCACAAGCACTCCGACTCGCCCAAACTCTCCTACTCCTCCAAGCTCTCCTCATCCCACAAGCTTTCCTACTCCCCCAAGCTCTCCAAATCCCCCAAGATCCCCTACTCCTCCAAGCTCTCCGACTGCCCCAATCTCTCCTACTCCCTCAAGCGCTCCTACTGGCGCAAGATCTCCTACACCCTCAAACTCTCCTGCTCCCCCAAGATCTCCGACTCCCCCAAGCTCTCCGACTCCCCCAAGCTCTCCGGCTTCCCCAAGCTCTCCTACTCCCACAAGCTCTTCTACTCCCCCAAGCTCTCTTACACCCACAAGCTCTCCTACTCCGGTAAGCAATCCTACTCCCCCAAGCTCTCCTCCTGCCTTAAGCTCTCCTACTCCAGTAAGCTCCCCTACTCCCCCAAGCTATCCTACTCCCCAAAGCTCTCCGACTCCCCCAAGCTCTTCGACTCAATTAAGCTCTCCGACTCCCCCAAGCTCTCCGACTCCCCCCAGCTCTCCGACTGCCCCAAGCTCTCCGACACCCCCAAGCTCTCCGACTCGCCCAAGCTCTCTTACTCCCCCAAGCTCTCCTACTCGCCCAAGCTCTCCCACTCCCACAAGCTCTACTACTCCCCCAAGCTCGCCTACTTCCCCAACCTCTCATACACCCCAAGCTCTCACACTCCCACAAGCTGTCATATGACCCAAGCTCTCATAAGCCCCCAAAGCTCTCCTCCCCTCCCAAGCTCTCCTACTCCCCCAAGCTCTCCGACTCCCCCAAGATCTCGTATTCCCCCAAGCTCTCTTCCTCCCCCAAGCTCTCTTACTCCCCCAAGTTCTGTTACTCTTCCAAGCTCTCCTACTCTGCCATGTTCTCCTACTCCCCCAAGCTCTCCTTCTCCCCCAAGGTCTCCTACTCCCGCAAGCGCTCCTACTGCCTCAAGCTCTCCTACTCCCCCAAACTATCCTACTCCCCAAAATCTCCCACTCCCCCAGCCTCTCATACTCCCCCAGCCTCTCATACTCTCCCAGGATCTCATACTCCCCCAGGCTCTCTTCCTCCCCCAAGGTCACTTACTCCTCCAAGCTCTCCTGTTCGCCCAAGCTCTCCCACTCCCCCATGCTCTGCTACTTCCGCAAGCTCTCCTACTGCCCCAAGTTCTCCTACTCCGCCAAGCTCTCGTACTCTCCAAAGCTCTCCTACTCCCCCAAGCTCTCCTACTCCCCCAAGCTCTCCTACTCCCCCAAGCTCTCCTACTCCCCCAAGCTCTACTATTCCCCCAAGCTCTCCTACTCCCCCAAGCTCTCTTACTCTCCCAGGCTCTCATTCTCCCCCAGGCTCTCATACTCCCCCAGCCTCTCATACTCCCCCAGCCTCTCATACTCCCCCAGGCTCTCATACTCCCCCAGGCTCTCACACTCCCCCAGGCTCTCATACTCCCCCAGTCTCTCAGACTCCCCCAGGCTCTCATACTCCCCAAGCCTCTCATACTCGCACAGCCTCTCATACTCCCCCAGCCTCTCACACTCCCCCAGACTCTCATACTCCTCCAGCCTCTCCTACTCCCCCAAGCTCTCCTACTCCCCCAAGCTCTCCTACTCCCCCAAGCTCTCCTTCTCCCACAAGCTCTCCTTCTGCCCCAAGCACTCCTTCTCCCCCAAGCTCTCCTTCTCCCGAGGTTCTTCTTCTCCGCAACCTCTCCTACTCTCCCAAGCTCTCCTACTCCCCCAAGCTCTCCTAATCCCCCAAACTGTCCTACTCCCCCAAGCTCTCCTACTCCCCCATACCCTCTTACTCCCCTAAGCTCTCCTACTCCCCCAAGCGCACCTACTGCCCCAAGCTCTCACACTCCCCCAGGCTCTCATACTCCCCCAGTCTCTCATACTCCCCCATGCTCTCATACTCCCCAAGCCTCTCATACTCGCACAGCCTCTCATACTCCCCCAGCCTCTCACACTCCTCCAGACTCTCATACTCCTCCAGCCTCTCCTACTCCCCCAAGCTCTCCTACTCCATCAAGCTATCCTACTCAAACAAGCTCTGCCACTCCCCCAAGTTCTCCTATTCCCCGAAGCTCTCCTACTCCCCCAAGCTCTCATACTCCCCCAAGCTCTCCTTCTCCCACAAGCTCTCCTTCTCCCCCAAGCTTTCCTTCTCCCCCAATCTCTCCTTCTCCCCCTTGCACTCCTTCTCCCCCTTGCTCTCCTTCTCCCGAAGTTCTCCTTCTCCGCAACCTCTCCTACTCTCCCAAGCTCTCCTACTCCCCCAAGCTCTCCTAATCCCCCACACTGTCCTACTCCCCCAAGCTCTCCTACTCCCCCAAGCTCTCCTACTCCCCCAAGCTCTCCTACTCCCCCAAGCTCTCCTACTCCCACAAGCTCTCCTACTCCCCCAAACTCTCCTACTCCCCCAAGATCTCCTACTCCCCCAAGCTCTCCTACTCTCCCAAGCTCTACTACTCCCCAAGATCTCCTACTCCCCCAAGCTCTCCTTCTCCCCCACGCTCTACTACTCCCCCAAGCTCTCCCACTCCTCCAAGCTCTCCTACTCGCCCAAGCTCTCCTACTCCCCCAAGATCTCCTGCTCCCCAGAGTTCTCCTAATGACCCAAGCTCTCTGACTCCCCCAAGCTCTCCTTATCCCCCAAGCTCTACTACTCCCCCAAGCTCTCCTACTCCCACAAGCTTCCCTACTCCCCAAAGCTCTCCTACTCTCCCAAGCTCTCCTACTCCCCCAAGGTCTCCTACTCCCATAACCTCTTCTACTTCCTCAAGCTCTCCTACTCCCCCAAACTCTCCTACTCCCCCAAGATCTCCTACTCCCCCAACATCTCCTACTCTCCCAAGTTCTCCTACTCTCCCAAGCTCTCCCACTCCCCCAAGCTCTCCCACTCCCCCAAACTCTCCTGCTCCCCCAATCTCACCTGCTCCCCCAAGCTCTCCTACTCCCCCAAGCTCTCCTACTCCCACAAGCTCTCCTACTCCCCAAAGCTCTCCTACTCTCCCGAGCTCTCCTACTCCCCCAAGCTTTCCTACTCCCCCAAGCTCTCCTACTCCCCCAAGCTCTCCTACTCCCCCAAGCTCTCCTACTCCCCCAAGCTCTCTTACTCCCCCAACCTCTTTCTCCCCCAAGCTTTCTTCTTCCCCCAAGCTCTCTTACTCCCCAAGCTCTCCTACTCGCCCAAGCTCTCCCACTCCCACAAGCTCTACTACTCCTCCAAGCTCGCCTACTTCCCCAAGCTCTCATACACCCCAAGCTCTCACACTCCCCCAAGCTCTCATACGACCCAAGCTCTCATAAGCACCCAAGCTCTCCTACTCCCCCAAACTCTCCTACTCTCCCAAGATCTCCTACTCCCCCAAGCTCACCTACTCTCCCAAGCTCTCCTACTCCTCCAAGATCTCCTACTCCCCCAAGCTCTTCTACTCCCCCAAGCTCTCCTTCTCCCCCAAGCGCTCCTACTCCCCCAAGCTCTCCTACTCCCCCAAGCTCTCCCACTCCCCCAAGCTCTCTTACTCCCCAAGCTCTCTTACTCCACCAAGCTCTCTTACTCCCCCAAGCTCTTCTACTCCCCCAAGCTCTCCTACTCCCCCAAGCGCTCCTACTCCCCCAAGCTCTCCTACTCCCCCAAGCTCTCCCACTCCCCCAAGCTCTCTTACTCCCCAAGCTCTCTTACTCCACCAAGCTCTCTTACTCCCCCAAGCTCTCCTACTCTTCCAAGCTCTCCTACTCCCCCAAGGTCTCCTACTACTATAAACTCTTCTACTCCCCCAAGCTCTCCTACTCCCCCAAACTCTCCTACTCCCCCAAGATCTCCTACTCCCCCAACATCTCCTACTCTCCCAAGCTGTCCTACTCTCCCACGATCTCCTACTCCCACAAGCTCTCCTACTCCCCCAAGCGCTCCTACTCCCCCAAGCTCTCCTACTCGCCCAAGCTCTCCTACTCCCCCAAGATCTCCTACTCCCCCAAGATCTCCTACTGCCCCAAGCTCTCTTACTCCCCCAAGTTCTCTTACTCCCCCAAGCTCTCTTACTCCCCCTAGCTCTCTTACTCCCCCAAGCTCTCCTACTGTGCCAGGTTCTCCTACTCCCACAAGCTCCCAGAATCCCGCAATTTCTCCTACTCCCCCAAGCTTCCCTGCTAGCCAAGCTCACCTACTCCCCCAAGATCTCGTATTCCCCCAAGCTCTCTTCCTCCCCCAAGCTGTCTTACTCCCCCAAGTTCTGTTACTCCTCCAAGCTCTCCTACTCTGCCATGTTCTCCTACTCCCCCAAGCTCTCCTTCTCCCCCAAGGTCTCCTACTCCCGCAAGCGCTCCTACTGCCCCAAGCTCTCCTACTCCCCCAAACTATCCTACTCCCCAAACTCTCCCACTCCCCCAGCCTCTCATACTCCCCCAGCCTCTCATACTCTCCCAGGCTCTCATACTCCCCCAGGCTCTCTTCCTCCCCCAAGGTCACTTACTCCTCCAAGCTCTCCTACTCGCCCAAGCTCTCCCACTCCCCCAAGCTCTGCTACTTCCGCAAGCTCTCCTACTGCCCCAAGTTCTCCCACTCCGCCAAGCTCTCGTACTCTCCAAAGCTCTCCTACTCCCCCAAGCTCTCCTACTCCCCCAAGCTCTACTGCTCCCCCAAGCTCTCCTACTCCCCCAAGCTCTCCTACTCCCCCACGCCCTCCTACTCCCCAAGCTCTCATACTCCCCCAGGCTCTCATTCTGCCCCAGGCTCTCATACTCCCCCAGCCTCTCATACTCCCCCAGCCTCTCATACTCTCCCAGGCTCTCATACTCCCCCAGGCTCTCACACTCCCCCAGGCTCTCATACTCCCCCAGTCTCTCAGACTCCCCCAGGCTCTCATACTCCCCAAGCCTCTCATACTCGCACAGCCTCTCATACTCCCCCAGCCTCTCACACTCCCCCAGACTCTCATACTCCTCCAGCCTCTCCTACTCCCCAAGCTCTCCTACTCCCCCAAGCTATCCTACTCAAACAAGCTCTGCCACTCCCCCAAGTTCTCCTATTCCCCCAAGCTCTCCTACTCCCCCAAGCTCTCCTACTCCCCCAAGCTCTCCTTCTCCCACAAGCTCTCCTTCTGCCCCAAGCTCTCCTTCTCCCCCAAGCTCTCCCTCTCCCCCTTGCTCTCCTTCTGCCCCTTGCTCTCCTTCTCCCGAGGTTCTCCTTCTCCGCAACCTCTCCTACTCACCCAAGCTCTCCTACTCCCCCAAGCTCTCCTAATCCCCCAAACTGTCCTACTCCCCCAAGCTCTCCTACTCCCCCATGCCCTCTTCCTCCCCTAAGCTCTCCTACTCCCCTAAGCGCTCCTACTGCCCCAAGCTCTCACACTCCCCCAGGCTCTCATACTCCCCCAGTCTCTCATACTCCCCCAGGCTCTCATACTCCCCAAGCCTCTCATACTCGCACAACCTCTCATACTCCCCCAGCCTCTCACACTCCCCCAGACACTCATACTCCTCCAGCCTCTCCTACTCCCCCAAGCTCTCCTACTCCCTCAATCTATCCTACTCAAACAAGCTCTGCCACTCCCCCAAGGTCTCCTTCTCCCCCAAGGTCTCCTACTCCCGCAAGCGCTCCTACTGCCCCAAGCTCTCCTACTCCCCCAAACTATCCTACTCCCCAAACTCTCCCACTCCCCCAGCCTCTCATACTCCCCCAGCCTCTCATACTCTCCCAGGCTCTCATACTCCCCCAGGCTCTCTTCCTCCCCCAAGGTCACTTACTCCTCCAAGCTCTCCTACTCGCCCAAGCTCTCCCACTCCCACAAGCTCTGCTACTTCCGCAAGCTCTCCTACTGCCCCAATTTCTCCCACTCCGCCAAGCTCTCGTACTCTCCAAAGCTCTCCGACTCCCAAAAGCTCTCCTACTCCCCCAAGCTCTCCTACTCCACCAAGCTCTCCTACTCCCCCAAGCTCTCCTACTCCCCCAAGCTCTCCTACTCCCCCAAGCTCTCATACTCCCCCAGGCACTCATTCTGCCCCAGGCTCTCATACTCCCCCAGCCTCTCATACTCCCCCAGCCTCTCATACTCTCCCAGGCTCTCATACTCCCCCAGGCTCTCACACTCCCCCAGGCTCTCATACTCCCCCAGTCTTTCAGAATCCCCAGGCTCTCATACTCCCCAAGCCTCTCATACTCGCACAGCCTCTCATACTCCCCCAGCCTCTCACACACCCCCAGACTCTCATACTCCTCCAGCCGCTCCTACTCCCCCAAGCTCTCCTACTCCCCCAAGCTATTCTACTCAAACAAGCTCTGCCACTCCCCCAAGTTCTCCTATTCCCCCAAGCTCTCCTAGTCCCCCAAGCTCTCCTACTCCCCCAAGCTCTCCTTCTCCCACAAGCTCTTCTTCTGCCCCAAGCTCTCCTTCTCCCCCAAGCTCTCATACTCCCCCAGGCTCTCATTCTGCCCCAGGCTCTCATACTCCCCCAGCCTCTCATACTCCCCCAGCCTCTCATACTCTCCCAGGCTCTCATACTCCCCCAGGCTCTCACACTCCCCCAGGCTCTCATACTCCCCCAGTCTCTCAGACTCCCCCAGGCTCTCATACTCCCCAAGCTTCTCATACTCGCACAGCCTCTCATACTCCCCCAGCCTCTCACACTCCCCCAGACTCTCATACTCCTCCAGCCTCTCCTACTCCCCCAAGCTCTCCTACTCCCCCAAGCTATCCTACTCAAACAAGCTCTGCCACTCCCCCAAGTTCTCCTATTCCCCCAAGCTCTCCTACTCCCCCAAGCTCTCCTACTCCCCCAAGCTCTCCTTCTCCCACAAGCTCTCCTTCTGCCCCAAGCTCTCCTTCTCCCCCAAGCTCTCGTTCTCCCCCTTGCTCTCCTTCTGCCCCTTGCTCTCCTTCTCCCGAGGTTCTCCTTCTCCGCAACCTCTCCTACTCACCCAAGCTCTCCTACTCCCCCAAGCTCTCCTAATCCCCCAAACTGTCCTACTCCCCCAAGCTCTCCTACTCCCCCATGCCCTCTTTCTCCCCTAAGCTCTCCTACTCCCCTAAGCGCTCCTACTGCCCCAAGCTCTCACACTCCCCCAGGCTCTCATACTCCCCCAGCCTCTCACACTCCCCCAGACTCTCATACTCCTCCAGCCTCTCCTACTCCCCCAAGCTCTCCTACTCCCTCAATCTATCCTACTCAAACAAGCTCTGCCACTCCCCCAAGGTCTCCTTCTCCCCCAAGGTCTCCTACTCCCGCAAGCGCTCCTACTGCCCCAAGCTCTCCTACTCCCCCAAACTATCCTACACCCCAAACTCTCCCACTCCCCCAGCCTCTCATACTCCCCCAGCCTCTCATACTCTCCCAGGCTCTCATACTCCCCCAGGCTCTCTTCCTCCCCCAAGGTCACTTACTCCTCCAAGCTCTCCTACTCGCCCAAGCTCTCCCACTCCCACAAGCTCTGCTACTTCCGCAAGCTCTCCTACTGCCCCAAGTTCTCCCACTCCGCCAAGCTCTCGTACTCTCCAAAGCTCTCCTACTCCCCCAAGCTCTCCTACTCCCCCAAGCTCTCCTACTCCACCAAGCTCTCCTACTCCCCCAAGCTCTCCTACTCCCCCAAGCTCTCCTACTCCCCCAAGCTCTCATACTCCCCCAGGCACTCATTCTGCCCCAGGCTCTCATACTCCCCCAGCCTCTCATACTCCCCCAGCCTCTCATACTCTCCCAGGCTCTCATACTCCCCCAGACTCTCACACTCCCCCAGGCTCTCATACTCCCCCAGTCTTTCAGACTCCCCCAGGCTCTCATACTCCCCAAGCCTCTCATACTCGCACAGCCTCTCATACTCCCCCAGCCTCTCACACACCCCCAGACTCTCATACTCCTCCAGCCGCTCCTACTCCCCCAAGCTCTCCTACTCCCCCAAGCTATTCTACTCAAACAAGCTCTGCCACTCCCCCAAGTTCTCCTATTCCCCCAAGCTCTCCTAGTCCCCCAAGCTCTCCTACTCCCCCAAGCTCTCCTTCTCCCACAAGCTCTCCTTCTGCCCCAAGCTCTCCTTCTCCCCCAAGCTCTCGTTCTCCCCCTTGCTCTCCTTCTGCCCCTTGCTCTCCTTCTCCCGAGGTTCTCCTTCTCCGCAACCTCTCCTACTCACCCAAGCTCTCCTACTCCCCCAAGCTCTCCTAATCCCCCAAACTGTCCTACTCCCCCAAGCTCTCCTACTCCCCCATGCCCTCTTTCTCCCCTAAGCTCTCCTACTCCCCTAAGCGCTCCTACTGCCCCAAGCTCTCACACTCCCCCAGGCTCTCATACTCCCCCAGCCTCTCACACTCCCCCAGACTCTCATACTCCTCCAGCCTCTCCTACTCCCCCAAGCTCTCCTACTCCCTCAATCTATCCTACTCAAACAAGCTCTGCCACTCCCCCAAGGTCTCCTTCTCCCCCAAGGTCTCCTACTCCCGCAAGCGCTCCTACTGCCCCAAGCTCTCCTACTCCCCCAAACTATCCTACACCCCAAACTCTCCCACTCCCCCAGCCTCTCATACTCCCCCAGCCTCTCATACTCTCCCAGGCTCTCATACTCCCCCAGGCTCTCTTCCTCCCCCAAGGTCACTTACTCCTCCAAGCTCTCCTACTCGCCCAAGCTCTCCCACTCCCACAAGCTCTGCTACTTCCGCAAGCTCTCCTACTGCCCCAAGTTCTCCCACTCCGCCAAGCTCTCGTACTCTCCAAAGCTCTCCTACTCCCCCAAGCTCTCCTACTCCCCCAAGCTCTCCTACTCCACCAAGCTCTCCTACTCCCCCAAGCTCTCCTACTCCCCCAAGCTCTCCTACTCCCCCAAGCTCTCATACTCCCCCAGGCACTCATTCTGCCCCAGGCTCTCATACTCCCCCAGCCTCTCATACTCCCCCAGCCTCTCATACTCTCCCAGGCTCTCATACTCCCCCAGACTCTCACACTCCCCCAGGCTCTCATACTCCCCCAGTCTTTCAGACTCCCCCAGGCTCTCATACTCCCCAAGCCTCTCATACTCGCACAGCCTCTCATACTCCCCCAGCCTCTCACACACCCCCAGACTCTCATACTCCTCCAGCCGCTCCTACTCCCCCAAGCTCTCCTACTCCCCCAAGCTATTCTACTCAAACAAGCTCTGCCACTCCCCCAAGTTCTCCTATTCCCCCAAGCTCTCCTAGTCCCCCAAGCTCTCCTACTCCCCCAAGCTCTCCTTCTCCCACAAGCTCTTCTTCTGCCCCAAGCTCTCCTTCTCCCCCAAGCTCTCCTTCTCCCCCTTGCTCTCCTTCTCCCCCTTGCTCTCCTTCTCCCGAGGTTCTCCTTCTCCGCAACCTCTCCTACTCTCCCAAGCTCTCCTACTCCCCCAAGCTCTCCTAATCCCCCAAACTGTCCTACTCCGCCAAGCTCTCCTACTCCCCCATGACCTCTTACTCCCCTAAGCTCTCCTACACCCCCAAGCGCTCCTACTGCCCCAAGCTCTCACACTCCCCCAGGCTCTCATACTCCCCAAGTCTCTCATACTCCCCCAGGCTCTCATACTCCCCAAGCCTCTCATATTCGCACAGCCTCTCATACTCCCCCAGCCTCTCACACTCCCCCAGACTCCCATACTCCTCCAGCCTCTCCTACTCCCCCAAGCTCTCCTACTCCCTCAATCTATCCTACTCAAACAAGCTCTGCCACTCCCCCAAGCTCTCCTTCTCCCCCAAGGTCTCCTTCTCCCGCAAGCGCTCCTACTGCCCCAAGCTCTCCTCCTCCCCCAAACTGTCCTACTCCCCAAACTCTCCCACTCCCCCAGCCTCTCATACTCCCCCAGCCTCTCATACTCTCCCAGGCTCTCATACTCCCCCAGGCTCTCTTCCTCCCCCAAGGTCACTTACTCCTCCAAGCTCTCCTACTCGCCCAAGCTCTCCCACTCCCCCAAGCTCTGCTACTTCCGCAAGCTCTCCTACTGCCCCAAGTTCTCCCACTCCGCCAAGCTCTCGTACTCTCCAAAGCTATCCTACTCCCCCAAGCTCTCCTACTCCCCCAAGCTCTCCTACTCCCCCAAGCTCTCCTACTCCCCCAAGCTCTCCTACTCCCCCAAGCTCTCATACTCCCCCAGGCTCTCATACTCCCCCAGCCTCTCATACTCCCCCAGCCTCTCATACTCTCCCAGGCTCTCATACTCGCACAGCATCTCATACTCCCCCAGCCTCTCACACTCCCCCAGACTCTCATACTCCTCCAGCCTCTCCTACTCCCCCAAGCTCTCCTACTCCCCCAAGCTATCCTACTCAAACAAGCTCTGCCACTCCCCCAAGTTCTCCTATTCCCCCAAGCTCTCCTACACCCCCAAGCTCTCCTACTCCCCCAAGCTCTCCTTCTCCCACAATCTCTCCTTCTGCCCCAAGCTCTCCTTCTCCCCCAAGCTCTCCTTCTCCCCCTTGCTCTCCTTCTCCCCCTTGCTCTCCTTCTCCCGAGGTTCTCCTTCTCCGCAACCTCTCCTACTCTCCCAAGCTCTCCTACTCACCCAAGCTCTCCAAATCCCCAAACTGTCCTACTCCCCCAAGCTCTCCTACTCCCCCTTGCCCTCTTCCTCCCCTAAGCTCTCCTACGCCCCTAAGCGCTCCTACTGCCCCAAGCTCTCACACTCCCCCAGGCTCTCATACTCCCCCAGTCTCTCATACTCCCCCAGGCTCTCATACTCCCCAAGCCTCTCATACTCGCACAGCCTCTCATACTCCCCCAGCCTCTCACACTCCTCCAGACTCTCATACTCCTCCAGCCTCTCCTACTCCCCCAAGCTCTCCTACACCCTCAATCTATCCTACTCAAACAAGCTCTGCCACTCCCCCAAGCTCTCCTTCTCCCCCAAGGTCTCCTACTCCCGCAAGCGCTCCTACTGCCCCAAGCACTCCTACTCCCCCAAACTATCCTACTCCCCAAACTCTCCCACTCCCCCAGCCTCTCATACTCCGCCAGCCTCTCATACTCTCCCAGGCTCTCATACTCCCTCAGGCTCTCTTCCTCCCCCAAGGTCACTTACTCCTCCAAGCTCTCCTACCCGCCCAAGCTCTCCCACTCCCACAAGCTCTGCTACTTCCGCAAGCTCTCCTACTGCCCCAAGTTCTCCCACTCCGCCAAGCTCTCGTACTCTCCAAAGCTCTACTACTCCCCCAAGCTCTCCTACTCCCCCAAGCTCTCCTACTCCACCAAGCTCTCCTACTCCCCCAAGCTCTCCTACTCCCCCAAGCTCTCCTACTCCCCCAAGCTCTCATACTCCCCCAGGCACTCATTCTGCCCCAGGCTCTCATACTCCCCCAGCCTCTCATACTCCCCCAGCCTCTCATACTCTCCCAGGCTCTCATACTCCCCCAGGCTCTCACACTCCCCCAGGCTCTCATTCTCCCCCAGTCTTTCAGACTCCCCCAGGCTCTCATACTCCCCAAGCCTCTCATACTCGCACAGCCTCTCATACTCCCCCAGCCTCTCACACTCCCCCAGACTCTCATACTCCTCCAGCCGCTCCTACTCCCCCAAGCTCTCCTACTCCCCCAAGCTATTCTACTCAAACAAGCTCTGCCACTCCCCCAAGTTCTCCTATTCCCCCAAGCTCTCCTAGTCCCCCAAGCTCTCCTACTCCCCCAAGCTCTCCTTCTCCCACAAGCTCTCCTTCTGCCCCAAGCTCTCCTTCTCCCCAAGCTCTCCTTCTCCCCCTTGCTCTCCTTCTCCCCCTTGCTCTCCTTCTCCCGAGGTTCTCCTTCTCCGCAACCTCTCCTACTCTCCCAAGCTCTCCTACTCCCCCAAGCGCTCCTAATCCCCCAAACTGTCCTACTCCACCAAGCTCTCCTACTCCCCCATGCCCTCTTACTCCCCTAAGCTCTCCTACACCCCCAAGCGCTCCTACTGCCCCAAGCTCTCAAACTCCCCCAGGCTCTCATACTCCCCAAGCCTCTCATACTCGCACAGCCTCTCATACTCCCCCAGCCTCTCACACTCCCCCAAACTCTCATACTCCTACAGCCTCTCCTACTCCCCCAAGCTCTCCTACTCCCTCAATCTATCCTACTCAAATAAGCTCTGCCACTCCCCCAAGCTCTCCTTCTCCCCCAAGGTCTCCTTCTCCCGCAAGCGCTCCTACTGCCCCAAGCTCTCCTACTCCCCCAAACTATCCTACTCCCCAAACTCTCCCACTCCCCCAGCCTCTCATACTCCCCCAGCCTCTCATACTCTCCCAGGCTCTCATACTCCCCCAGGCTCTCTTCCTCCCCCAAGGTCACTTACTCCTCCAAGCTCTCCTACTCGCCCAAGCTCTCCCACTCCCCCAAGCTCTGCTACTTCCGCAAGCTCTCCTACTGCCCCAAATTCTCCCACTCCGCCAAGCTCTCGTACTCTCCAAAGCTCTCCTACTCCCCCAACTCTCCTACTCACCCAAGCTCTCCTACTCCCCCAAGCTCTCCTACTCCCCCAAGCTCTCCTACTCCCCCAAGCTCTCACACTCCCCCAGACTCTCATACTCCTGCAGCCTCTCCTACTCCCCCAAGCTCTCCTACTCCCCCAAGCTATTCTACTCAAACAAGCTCTGCCACTCCCCCAAGTTCTCCTATTGCCCCAAGCTCTCCTACTCCCCCAAGCTCTCCTACTCCCCCAAGCTCTCCTTCTCCCACAAGCTCTCCTTCTGCCCCAAGCTCTCCTTCTCCCCCAAGCTCTCCTTCTCCCCCTTGCTCTCCTTCTCCCCCTTGCTCTCCTTCTCCCGAGGTTCTCCTTCTCCGCAACCTCTCCTACTCTCCCAAGCTCTCCTACTCCCCCAAGCTCTCCTAATCCCCCAAACTGTCCTACTCCCCCAAGCTCTCCTACTCCCCCATGCCCTCTTACTCCCCTAAGCTCTCCTACACCCCCAAGCGCTCCTACTGCCCCAAGCTCTCACACTCCCCCAGGCTCTCATACTCCCCCAGTCTCTCATACTCCCCCAGGCTCTCATACTCCCCAAGCCTCTCATACTCGCACAGCCTCTCATACTCTCCCAGCCTCTCACACTCCCCCAGACTCTCATACTCCTCCAGCCTCTCCTACTCCCCCAAGCTCTCCTATCCCCTCAATCTATCCTACTCAAACAAGCTCTGCCACTCCCCCAAGTTCTCCTATTCCCCCAAGCTCTCCTACTCCCCCAAGCTCTCCTACTCCCCCAAGCTCTCCTTCTCCCACAAGCTCTCCTTCTCCCCCAAGCTCTCCTTCTCACCCAAGCTCTCCTTCTCCCCCTTGCTCTCCTTCTCCCCCTTGCTCTCCTTCTCCCGAATTCTCCTTCTCCGCAACCTCTCCTACTCTCCCAAGCTCTCCTACTCCCCCAAGCTCTCCTAATCCCCCAAACTGTCCTACTCCCCCAAGCTCTCCTACTCCCCCATGCCCTCTTACTCCCCTAAGCTTTCCTACTCCCCCAAGCGCTCCTACTGCCCCAAGCTCTCCTACTCCCCCAAACTCTCCTACTCCCCCAAGCTCTCCTACTCCCCCAGCTCTCCTACTCCCCCAAGCTCTATTACTCCCCCAAGCTCTCTTTCTCCCCCAAGCTCTCTTCCTCCCCAAGCTCTCTTACTCCCCCAAGCTCTACTACTCGCCCAAGCTCTCCCACTCCCCCAAGCTCTACTACTTACCCAAGCTCTCCTACTTCCCCAAGCTCTCATACTCCACCAGGCTCTCATACTCCCTTCAGGATCTCATACGCCCCCAGTCTCTCATACTCCCCCAGGCGCTCATACTCCCCAAGCCTCTCATACTCCCACAACCTCTCATACTCACCCAGCCTCTCATACTCCCCCAAGCTCTCTTACTCCCCCAAGCTCGCCTACTCGCCCAAGCTCCCCCACTCCCCCAATCTCTACTACCTACCCAAGCTCTCCTACTTCCCCAATTTCTCATATTTCCCCAAGCTCTCATCCGCCCCCAAGCTCTCATACGCCCCCAAGCTCTCCTACTCCCGCAAGCTCTCCTACTCGCCCATGCTCCCCTACTCCACAAAGCTCTCCTACTCCCCCAACCTCTCCTACTCCCCCACCTATCCTATTCCAGGAAGCTCTCCTACTCCCCTAAGCTCTCTTACTCTCCCAAGCTCTCTTCCTCCCCAAAGCTCTCTTACTCCCCCAAGCTCGCCTACTCGCCCAAGCTCCCCCACTCCCCCAAGCTCTTCTACCTACCCAAGCTCTCCTACTTCCCCAATTTCTCATACTTCCCCAAGCTCTCATCCGCCCCCAAGCTCTCATACGCCCCCAAGCACTCCTACCCTCCCAAGCTCTTCTACTCCCCCAATCTCTCCGACTTCCCCAAGCTCTCCTACCCTCCCAAGCTCTCCTACTCCCCAAGCTGACCTACTCCCCTTAGCTCTCCTACTGCCCCAAGTTCTCCTACTCCGCCAAGCTCTCCTACTCTCCCAAGCTCTCCTACTCCCCCAAGCTCTCCTACTCCCCCAAGCTCTCCTAAAATCCCAAGCTCTCCTACTCCCCCAAGATCTCCTACTCCCCCAAGCTTTCCTACTCCCCCAAGCGCTCCTACTCCCCCAAGCTCTCCTACTCCCCCAAGCTCTCCTACTCCCCCAAGCTCTCCTATTCCCCCAAGCTCTCATACTCCCCCAGGCTCTCATTCTCCCCCAGGCTCTCATACTCCCCCAGCCTATCATACTCCCCCAGCCTCTCATAATCTCCCAGGCTCACATACTCCCCCAGGCTCTGATACTCCCCCAGGCTCTCACACTCCCCCAGGATCTCATACTCCGCCAGTCTCTCATACTCCCCCAGGCGCTCATAATCCCCAAGCCTCTCATACTAACACAGCCTCTCTTACTCCCCCAGCCTCTCATACTCCCCCAGCCTCTCATACTCCCACAGTCTCTCATACTCCCCCAGGCTCTCATACACCCCCAGGCTCTCCTACTCCCTCAGGCTCTCCTACTCCCCCAAGCTGTCCTGCTCCCCCAAGGTATCCTACTCAAACAAGCTCTCCTACTCCCCCAAGTTCTCCTATTCCCCCAAGCTCTCCTACTCCCCCAATCTCTCCTACTCCCCCAAGCTCTCCTTTTCCCACAAGCTCTCCTTCTCCCCCAAGCTCTCCTTCTCCTCCAAGCTCTCCTTCTGCCCCTTGCACTCCTTTTCCCCCTTGCTCTCCTTCTCCCGAAGTTCTCCTTCTCCACAACCTCTCCTACTCTCCCAAGCTCTCCTACTCCCCCAAGCTCTCCTACTCCCCCAAGCTGTCCTTCTCCCCCAAGCTCTCCTACTCCCCCATGCTCTCCTACTCCCCCAAGCTCTCCTACTTCCCCAAGCTCTACTACTCCACTAATCAATCCTACTCCGGTACGCTCTCCTGCTTACCCAAGCTACCCTACTCCCCCAAGCTGTCCTACTACGGTAAGCTCTCCTCCATCTCCTCCTCCAAGCTCTCTAAGGCCCCAAATCTCTCCTACTCCCCGAAGCTCTCCGACTCCCTCAAGCTATCCTACTCGCCCATGCTCCCCTACTCCACACAGCTCTCCTACTCCCCCAAGCTCTCCAACTCCCCCACCTATCCTATTCCAGGAAGCTCTCCTACTCCCCTAAGCTCTCTTACTCCCTCAAGCTCTCTTCCTCCCCCAAGCTCTCTTGCTCCCCCAAGCTCTCCTACTCGCCCAAGCTCTCCCACTCCCC